>NW_021621467.1:3475632-3478537 GCF_004785775.1 Grammomys surdaster
ATATATATATATATATATATATATATATATATATATATATATATATAATATTGACATTAGGGATTGTAAATACTTTCGATTTCACCTCTAAAGTAATAAAGTACATTTCAATTTCAGAATTCTATTTCAAAAATCATAACAATATGTAATGTGTTGGATGTAATATTCACTAAAGTAAGCATGGTGATTTAGCTTTATTAATTAAATAAATAAAAAGTATGGGAAATGTAGAGTTCAAACATGTGCATCTGTTCTCAAGCCCACACATGCCAAAACCTATTGCTGGTTTTGTTTAAATCACTGTGGAACAAGCTCTTCCTTCTGTCATATGTACTCATCCTGAGTTTCCCAATTAATTTCTATATTTATTCATGTTTATAGCAAGGGAAAAATTTGATTTGTAAGTAGAAGTTATTTTTAAAAAATATTCCCTCAAAAGTATATTCATTTTCACCTACCATTTCCCAGTACTCTCTTAGGACGTTTCTCTTTTCAGTTCGTCATTCAGCTGTATGTGTAAACAAGAATTTAGCATTTGCCAAAATCCATGCTCATTTGCAGGAAATATAATATTGAACAAGATGAATATATCCTGTCCCTGCATATAACTTAAAAATACACCAAGAAAGTTATTTTAAAAGTGAACTAAAAAGTATAACACAGTTTGACAAATGCTAAAGTAGAAAAGACACCATGACCAAAGACATCAAATAGAAAAGGCTCAGACACACAATCTAGAGAATAAATGACAATAAAGTGAAAGGCAGTTTATGAATACATCATCATCTTTGTATATTAAATGTTTATTTCAGCTTTAAGCCTACCAAAGTCTCTTGCCTGCCTGAGTACATGGTGCTTTAACTATGAGGTTTGAACTATTTGTGAATTTAGAAGGCAGAAAACTGTTTCCATTTTTCTCATCACTTTTATACATTAGTAAAATTATTTCCTCCATAAAGTTTGATTAATATAAAGAGGTAAAACACTGAATTGGTCAAAACCAAATCGAAAAATCATTATTGCAGTGAAAAACAATCCTTGTTTTCCCAAATACTAAGCTTGAAGGTTCATGGCTGTACATATAGGATTCCACAAGCCTTTTACATATTGAAGAAAATGACCTACTTTTTAAAAAAAATATGAAAGTTATTGACAAGCTTCCCCACAGTCTGAAGGTCTTCAAGGAGGTCTGCTGCACATGGGGCAACAGATCACCAGCTCGTCTGCTCCTCTGAAGACCCCACAGACAACCTTCCAAATAACACTTCTAGCTTTCTATTTCTGGACCTTTGCTTAACAGAAAAATATTTCAATTTTTTAAAGAATTAAACTAAATTTCAAAAAATATCTTTATGATCAAATCATTCTTGTGGATGTAAATAATGAATGTAATTCTTTCCTCATCTATTTTGGCTTAACAACAAGATAGACACTCCAAAGGTATTTTTGATCAGGGAAAAAACTAGGAATATTCTCAGTAGAATATTCCAATTCCATCTCAACTGAAACAATTCAAGCCAAGTTACAAATCTTACACATCTACCTGACATAATGCCACTAAGGTATTAGATATTTTATATATGCTATATTTCTAGATAAATATTTTTTGACACTAAGATAAAGATGCTGTTAAATACTCTAACATTGAAATGAGAAATAATATACAATGGAATATTTTAACAAATATACCCACTGTATATATCCATCCCGAAGGCTGTAATAGAGTTCTATGATAAAAACATATTTTCTCTGGAAGATTTTGACCATTTACATTAGTTCCATCCGCCAAAAACTTTATTTCGCCCAGATGCTCCAGATATCTGAACAAAGGACCGTGGAAATTGACTCTCTCTCTCTCTCTCTCTCTCTCTCTCTCTCTCTCTCTCTCTCTCTCCCTCCCTCCTTGCCTCCCTCCCTCTCTTTCTCTCTTTCTGTCTGTCTCTCTTTCTGTCTGTCTGTCTCTTTCTGTCTGTCTCTGTCTGTCTCTCACTCTCTGTCTCTCTCTCTCTCTCTCTCTCTCTCTCCCTCCCTCCCTCCCCCTCTCTCTCTCTCTTTCTGTCTCTCTCTCTCTTTCTGTCTGTCTCTGTCTGTCTCTCACTCTCTGTCTCTGTCACTCTCTCTCTCTGTCACTCTCCCTGTCTGTCACTCTCTCTCTCTTTCTCTGTCACTCTTTCTCTGTCACTCTCTCTTTCTATCTCTCTTTCTGTCTGTCTCTCTCTTTCTGTCTGTCTCTCTTTCTGTCTGTCTGTCTCTGTCTGTCTGTCTCTCTTTCTGTCTATCTCTTTCTGTCTGTCTCTCTCTCTTTGTCACTCTTTCTGTCTGTCTGTCTCTCTCTCTCTCTCTCTCTCTCTCTCTCTCTCTGTCACTCACTCTGTCACTCTCTCTATCTCTCTCTCTGTCTCTGTCTGTCTGTCACTCTCTCTCTCTGTCTATCACTCTCTCTCTGTCACTCTCTCTGTCTGTCACTCTTTCTCTGTCTGTCACACTCTCTGTCACTTTCTCTGTGTGTGTGTGTGTCTCTCTCTCTGTGTCTCTCTCTGTGTCTCTCTATGTCTGTGTGTGTCTCTCTCTCTGTGTCTCTGTGTGTGTGTCTCTCTCTCTCTGTCTCTCTGTGTCTCTGACTCCCTGTGTCTCCATCTCTCTCTGTCCCTCTCTCTCTGTCTCTCTCTGTCTCTCTGTCTCTCTGTCTCTCTCTGTATCTCTCTCTGTCTCTCTCTCTGTGTTTCTGCCTCTCTCTCTGTCTCTCTTTCTGTCTCTCTCTCTATCTCTGTCTTTATTTCTGTTTCTGTCTCTCTCTGTATCTCTCTGTCTCTCTGTCTCTCTGTTTCTGTATCTCTCTGTGTCTCTCTGTCTCTCTCTGTCTCTCTCTGTCTCTCTCTGTCTCTCTCTCTCTGTCTCTCTGTCT
>NW_021621467.1:3478547-3483567 GCF_004785775.1 Grammomys surdaster
TCTCTCTCTCTCTCTCTCTCTCTCTCTCTCTCTCTCTCTCTCTCTGTCTGTCTCTCTCCCTCATCCAAGTCATCTTGGGGCTTGTATATAAACTAGTTTAATTCTTACAGTCAATAAAATTAATTCTAGTGTGGAATTTCAATTTTTTCAAATTAAGCTTCACAATGAACTGTGCTACTTCTACATGGAGGGAGCTATTATAGTATCATTCATCCACATCCCCACTCTAAGATCTAGTATCCAGGATGTCAGGGAATGACCTCAACTTTGGCTATTGCTGCTTTAATTCTGACCTCCTCATCCCTTGTACATGTAAATGTTGAGCATCCAGGATTTGTGGATTTTTTACTAGAATTATTTTGAACACCTACGTCCCACATCAAGAGGGGTTCAAATTCCTTTATCTCATCTGGTTCCAAATTACCTACGGTATGTTACAGACAGTGTTGTATCATCCATTAGACTACTACAAGGAGATGAAATTAAGTAATACCACAAGAGTAAATATCTATCAATATTCTGAAAAAATAAAAAGCCTTATAAAATAAAGGAATGATGACATGATGATGGTGTGATGATGATTCCTCTTCCTCCTCTGCTTTCTTTATCTTGCTTCCTTGATAGACTAAGAGAGATTTGTTTCTTATATCTAAATTTTTTAAGTCTCAAATCAAAGACATGATAGGGATAAATAGATAAAACTATTAAGTTTTGGTGATATACTATCACAAGAGTCACACATTAGCTTCAAAAGAACACAAAGAGGCCAAATAGAAAAAGATATCTCATTAAAATAATAAGCAAAGAAAGGGATACCATAGGCTAAATTTATATAACAGGGTTTGTTACAACTTTCTTGAAACTGGTTAGTATAATATTCAGATAAAAGGTCATCTCCATAGAAAAAAATATGTAACTATAAATATTTTCAAACCACATGAGAACTCTTAAATATATAAAACGAATGTTGACATTCTAAAAAGAGAACCTAATATGAATGCAATAATACAAAAATACTTCAGTACTCCAGGTTAACCCTAGAGTACCCAAAGAAAATCAATAAACCAATTTGAATAAAACTATAGAATAAGTTAACATTATAGACATACACAAAACTTTATAACCAACAGCAGGAAAAAAAATCTACATTCTTTAAATGCACACAGAATGTTCTCTAGTATAAGTAAATCTGAGGTTACAAAACAATTCTTAAACTTGTGATCAAAAGAATTTCATGTACCTTTTCCATGGTAAAAAAGAGGACCCCAAAACTACAAAGAATCTAAAAAGCATAACCTTAAACCCCTGTCCTGAATTAAACCTGAATTTAAAAAAGGATACTCAGGGATGGCTACACAGCTCAGTAGATAAAAATGTTTGCTCTGTAAGCAGGAAGACTTGAGTTTATATCTCCAACACACATGTAAAATGCTGGACATGGCTGTGTGTACTGCTAACCCTGACAATGTGAGCAGAGATAAATAGATCATGAGAGCTTACTAGTCTGCTAAAATGACTGAAACAGTAAGTCTCTGATTAAAAGAACTACAATGTGTCATGTTTCAAGACACTAGAGCAAAACATGATAGAAAAAGACATCCGATGTCATGCTATGGCTTCTAAATGTATTTACCTGTGCACACACACCTGCACATGTATATAAACAAGACAGAGATATTTTAAAATTCTTAACACAAAAATAATACATCATACAAAATCTTAAGAACTATGTAATAAAAACATTATGAGAGGTTTGCTTTGATGGTTATTTACTTTGGAAGAATGAATTTCTTAATTTAGAAATAAACATCGCATTAATGAAACTAGCAATAGAACAAAGTCAAAATTAACACAATAGAAAAAACAATAAGAATCAAAATAATTTCATATGAACACTTAAGATAACCAACATTCTGATTCTTCTCAAGAACTTTCTAAGACAAAGACTTAGTTGACTGACCCAACATCTTGCTGGATGAAGCTATTTCATGAGATTTTGAAATTCCTGGTGGAGAAGAACCTTCTATGGCAGGAAGCGATCAGCATTCCTTTTTGTTTGAATTATCCAATCTTCCACAGTACCTCAAACCAACCTATTCTAAAGATGAAAAGCAAGCCGTCTTATTCCAAAACATAAAAACTTTGTTTATGCTGAGAAACCTGGATTGCATTTTCTAGAGCCCCTCACACACTGAGGAGCTTGATTAGATGCTGACTAAAGAGAAAGAGAAAGAAAGAAAGAAATATAGAGGGAAAGGGTAAGAGTTGGGTCTTGGAAAGAGAAAACAAAATAATTGAGACTTTTGCAGTAATTATGAAATAGAGAGATTCAATCTAGAATCTCTTAAAGAAGAAGCATCATATTGCATGTGCAAAACTAAAATTACTCATAAGGAACCAGTGTGAATGGTTACTCAACCAAAAAAAGATATAAAACAAATTTAGATCAGAAAGAAAAAGTAAATTATTTCTGCTTGTAGATGGCATCTCACAACTTAATAAATATCCAATAATAGCCACATTTGTTACAACTACTAAATTCAGTAAGTTTCAGGAATGTTGATTCAATATGCAAAATTTAGTGACAACTTGCACACGCGCGCGTGCACACACACACACACACACACACACCACACAAAAAGCAAGCCTCCCCCAAAATTTAAGGAAACCATTATATTGACAACTGCTGAAAAAACTAATGTAAATGTCAGAAACAATGCGTCAACAAAATAAATAGGTTATAACTGAAAATTATAAAACAGTCATAAACTAATAAAGCAGATTAATAAGAGAACATGCTACATTCATGAGTGAAATTAATATTCCTAAGATGTCTATAGTATCAGAGAATTGTTTGTTTTCATGCAGTCCCTATAAAACTGTAGATGTATCTTTACAGAAATATTTTCAAATTCTTAAAATTTATTTAGAGTTATGTAAAATTTTGAATAAAAAGAAAGCTGGAAATGTCATATGTTATATGGTCAAATACATTTCCAAGATGTGGTTGGTAATCACCAAAGGTTCTGTCATAGGCCCAGGATAAAGGCCACAGAGATAATATAAGGATGGTGAAAACAGACTGATCCATTTAGAGTCACTTGATCTTTGACAAAAAAGTCATAATAAGGAAAGGCAGTGTCTTTAATAAAGGGTGAATGGAAAAGTGAGTATCTACCATGAATAGAACAAAACAAACTTGATTTCACATCATACACAAAGAATAACTCAGGTGGATAATTCAAAATGTATACAAAATGCCTGAGAGAAGAAAAACACAGGGTGCCTCTCTGTTATCAGGCCAACATCTATTTTGATAAAAGAGCAATGACCTGGGCAACGAAAGCAAAGTAAACAAAAAAGCTTCAGCAAAAGCAGAAATAACTGAACAAAAAATCAGAACCTACACAATGGAGAAAATATGTGCATAGCATTTTCAGTGAGAAATTGATATTCAAAGTATTATTAATACAGAAATCATATAACTCAACAGCAAAACACAACCCAATTGATAAGTAAACAATGCACCTGAAAGAAGACATTTCTCAATGTACTACGAAAGAGGTGGTCAATAATCATATGGAAAGATGCTCAAATTCACGATTATATAGGGAATACAAATTAAATTCATAAGATGATCCTATATACCTATCAGAATAGTTACCAAAACAAAAGATGTATTTGGCAAGGATGTGGAAAAGGGGAATCACTGAATACTAATGGAACTAGTGTAAATTACTACAAACATTATGAAAATTCCTCAAAAACTTAAAATCCAGAAATCCCATTTCTGAATAACATATCCCTAATAAATGAAATCTGTTCCTCTCTGAGATAACCAGACTAACATGTTCTTTTGTACAAAATCCACAATAGTCATTATATGAAATCAATCTAAATTTCTATTAATAGGTAAATAGGTAAAACCAATATAAAGACACAATCTTAACCACAAGTGCACACACATTTAACATAGGAAGGAGTACCATTTGCTGTTGGAATCTTGGAAGCATTAGGTTAAACAAGCACAGTAAAAGAAACATGGTGTGTTCTCACTTACATGTGGAATCTACAACCATCAAACTTATGAAATGACAAAGCTTAATATTAAATATAATAAATGATAGGTTTATGCAAAGAGTGAAATTGGGCAGATGTTCATGACAGGTATAAATTTTTAGTTATACAAAGTGATGTTCTTAAGAGCTATTGTATGTCATGAGAACTATGGTTGTCAGCAGTATTTTTAATGTACTTAAAACTGGCAAGAAGATGAATCCTAACTATTATTATCACAGAAGAAAGAAAGTAAAATGGTAATCATAAGAAGTGATGAATATGTTAATTATGTAGATTGTGGCAATCTTTACATAATGTATCAAACTTCCAGTTATCTACATTCAGTGTGTGTCTATGCGTGTGTGTGTGTGTGTGTGTGTGTGTGTGTGTGTGTGTGTGTGTGTGTAATTCTTATTTCATCGCATCCCAACAAATTTATGACATTGAAATTCATATGGTATAGAACAGCAACCAAAATACTTGATCAAATACATAAAAAGTGGGTGGGAAGTAACAAAACAGTGATATGTGTAGAGATCAATATTTTTGAAAAAATGATAAAATATGGCAGATGAGGAGTCCAGTAAGAATCCTGTTTCTGTGTTCATTTCAATGGAAGAATCCTGAAAGGAAACTAAAAGGAGAGTCAATGGAGTTCAGGGGTTAGTATTGAAGACAGAGAATCTATCATCTTTTATGCAAACTTCCTGCAGTCAAGATCCTAATACCAGTGAAGAACCTCCCTTAGGTTCAGAGAAGGCATTTCCTTGTCAGTGGTGTTAAAAGGAGAAGGAGGGAAGGAACAGAGGAGGAGGAAGGAGAGAGGAGGAAAAAAAGGAAGGAAACAAAATGAAAGAAAAATAAGAAAAAGAAGAGAAGGGAAGGAAGGAAGGAAGGAAGGAAGGAAGGAAGGAAGGAAGGGAGGAAGGGAGGAAGGGAGGAAGGGAGGAAGGGAGGAAGG
>NW_021621467.1:3483577-3506244 GCF_004785775.1 Grammomys surdaster
GAAGGGAGGAAGGGAGGAAGGGAGGAAGGGAGGAAGGGAGGAAGGGAAGGAAGGAAGGAAGGAAGGAAGGAAGGAAGGAAGGAAGGAAGGAAGGAAGGGAAGGAGGGAGGGAGGGAGGGAGGGAGGGAGGAAGGAAGGAAGGAAGGAAGGAAGGAAGGAAGGAAGGAAGGAAGGAAGGACAAAGAGTACATGAATGGGTGGTTAGCCATTTTGCCATCAAGAGGCTGAGAAAGTAAGCAAAAGATTCTCTGTACGGAGGGAATTGGAATATAAGTAATTACTGAAACTGATAATGGATGATGGGAAGATGAAAATTTTAGTACCATCAAAAAGGTTTAAAAAGATATTTAAGTGGCGTTATCGGCTGTTTTACAAGGACATGCAACAAGGTCACTGAGCAGGGCTACGGGGCTCATTAAGTTCAACAGCTGCTAATTTATGGTGAGACCAGGAGATCCCAGGTGGTCACTTTGTGCACTTTGCTTGACTGCTCAGGTTCAAGTGCAGAAAATTTATGGGTAGACTTATTTCCAGAACTGAGATTCTGATAAATAGTTACTTCTAAAAGAGAATCCAGGAAGTTTATAATGTTGAAAAGAGAATTTTCAAGAGAAGGACCTAGTTAATCTAGGCTGCAAAACAAGAAAAGTTTAAAACATTACCAATGCACTGAAATAAGAAACTTCAACAGACTACAATTTAATAGCAACAAAATGATCATGGTAAGATTTAGCAAGCAAGGTTAACGGGGGTAAATGACAGTTAATGTGGTAAACAAAGGAAAGGAGTACAGAGTTTTCAAAGGGAATAAAATCTAATGACTCTAGAGATGCAGTCTGGAACTAGACGGGAAGTCAAGGAAACCCCGTCAGTGCTTAATAATCCATAGAGGTGACAGCTTTGTGTTCTTAGGAAACTCTATAATGTATGCATTTAGATATTTGATAAGCTAGAGAGGAGTATCCAGAACTGGGAGTAGGTGATACATGTGAAAAATCTTAGCCATATTTTGTCTTTAGTTTGATGGAACACTGAAGGATGGTGTTTTTGGATTTGGCAAAAATATACTGGAGTTATAATATTCTTTTTCCACACCCTTGAGCTTTGGAGGTGAAAAGGAAGTCACTTGAAAATACTATGTTTGTTAAATTTCCACCAGGAAAATAGTTTAACTCATGACAGGGGCATTAGAAGATACTTCCAGGAATGTCTGTACATTATAGACAGACATAGGGGCTTGTTAGTTATGAAGTTTCAGTTACTGTAGGCACTGTGAAAGGATATCTGTAGTTGGGTAATATCCTGGAGGAAGGATCTTACTCAGATTTAAAAATATATATATATATCTAATTGCTTTAGAAACTCTATTCAGAAAGTCTCATAAAAATGCTGATAAAAATGAGATGGGAAATTTGCATTTATTCTGGAAAGTTGTTTGAACAAGAGGGACCACCAAGCTTAGAATCTGTGAACTAAGGCAGCAGTGAAACCATCACATCCAGAATTCAGGTTCACCCAGAGTGAGTTGGATACCTGGCATTGGGTCCAGACATGTACAACAGCATGAAGATCAATGCATCAGCAAATAGTATTTACCAGGACAAGTATATCACAAATGTGATCTTATTTGACCCTCTAAATAGCTTGATGATGTTACAACACTGTCTCATTACAACTTCATCTGGGGAATGCTGCAAAGATTGTAACTAAAGAGATGATGCTACTTTCCTGTCATCTCACAGGTATTAAATAGTAGAGCTAGAATTGAGATCTGGCATTCTGGCACAGTGTCTGCTTTATGATAGAAAATGATTAAATCTATTTGATTTAACCAACTTGATGTGAAGATGTATAAAAGGTATAAAAGAGGACATATATAAAGGAAGACATATAGTTGGTTACAGCCAAATATCTTTGGTTTATTTATGAACAAGGCCTCTCTGTATAACAGAGATTCACTCTGCAAACCAGGTTGGCCTCGAACTCACAGAAATCCACAGCTCTCTGCCTCTCAAGTGCTGGGATTAAAGACACATACCATGCACCACCATTGCACAGCCAAATGAACTCTTCATTCTTTACAAAATTCAAACTGTTCTAGATAACGACACAAACATTAAAACCTTGTATTCTATAGTAAGCCTTACAGAGTATTTTGCATGGTTTCTCCAAAAGTGGAGTGGAAGACAACAGGCAGATACAGGTATATGCAGTTGGAGGGATGGTGACTTTTTCCCAGTCATTTGTCTTTTCTTAGCTCTCACTGTCAATACAGCAAGTGGCGCTTCATGGCTAACACTGGACCTGAAGGTGAACTTTAGGAAGGATACTAAAACACAGTACTATGAACCCTCAGTGATACCTTGGCACTGCCAGGTTTTCCTGACTTGTTAATTTCAAGTTATTTATGCAAGAACAAAATACCTTTCTTAATTTAACCGCTGTTCTGGTAGTTTGGTCTTTTTTTTTTTTTTGTCCTGTTAAATTTTACTCAGTCAATACGTAAATCCGGGATGCTTGCAAAAGACTGATTTTCCAGTGAGGTACTTTATTAGCATGGAAATAACCTATTGAAATGCACTTATTGATGCAAGTAAATGGAAGGTATTGGTGACTTCAGAAATGAAAAATAAAACACTCATGACTAATGGTTTTAAAGATACTTTTTGATTAGCAAATTAGAGATAGAAGCAAATAGTACAAAGTAAAAACCAATGTTAATATTATACGCATTAGGGTTTTTCTTGAAAAACAGAATACAAAGACAAGGAAAGTGAATAGAAGAAGCATCAGGCACTGTTGGAAGGTGATGGTTTGCTTTGCTATTAAGAAATGTAAAGCCTGACACCCAGGATGCTGGCCTTGAACTCTCAAATACAATCCTGCCCCAGGCTCGAAAGCTACTGGGACTACAGGCATGTGCCACCACACCCATATACCCAAAAGATATAACAAAACATATAACAAGGACATATGCTCCATTATGTTCATAGTAGCCTCATTTATAATAGCCACAAGCTAGAAAGAACCCAGATGTCCTTCAACAGAGGAATGGATACAGAAAATGTGGTACATTTATACAATGGAGAATTACTCAGCTATTAAAAATAATAAATTCATTAAATTCTTAGGCAAATGAATGGAACTAGAAAATATCATCCTGAGTAACCCAATCACAAAAGAACACACATGGTATGCACTCACTGATAAGTGGATATTAGCTTAAAAGCTCGAAGTACCCAAGATACAACTCACAGACTGCATGAAGCTCATGAAGAAGGAAGACCAAAGTGTGGGTGCTTAGGTCCTTCTTAGAAGAAGTAACAAAATACTCACTGAAGCAAATATGGAGACAAAGTGTGGAACAGAAACTGAAGGAGGGGCCGTCTGGAGACTTCTCTACCTGTGTATCCACCTCATGTGTAGTCACGGAAGGTAAACGCTATTGTGGATAACATGAAATGCATGCTGTCAGAAGCCTAATATAGCTTTCTCCTTAGAGGCCCTGTCAGAGCCTGTCATATTGAGAGGGGGATGCTCACAACTAACCATTGAACTGATCATGGGGTGGGGGTTCCGAATGGAGGAGTTAGAAGACTGAAGGAGCTGAAGGGGTTTGTGGCCCCATGAGGAGAGCAACAATACCAACCAACCAGAGCTCCCAGGGTCTAAACCACCAGCCTGGGAGCACATAGGGAGGGACCCATGACTCTAGCTGTATATGACTCCAGCTGTATATGTAGGGGAGGATGGCCTTGTCAGACATAGGTGAGAGAGGAGGTCCTTGGTCACGTGAAGGCTGGATGCCCCAGTGTGGGGGAATTAAAGGGTGGAGAGGTGGGAGTGGGTGGGTGGATGGGAGTACACCTTCATAGAAGCAGTAGGAGGGGGGATAGGATAGGGGGCTTCTAGGGGGAGTGGGGAAAGGGGATAACATCAGAAATGTAACTAAATAAAATATCCAATTAAAAAAAAAAAGAAAAAAAAAGAAAGAAATGTAAAGCCAGACAGAAACTTGTTGAGAGAAACTTGAGAGTTTGAGGGAGGTAGTCATGAACTCAAGGCCGGTCTGGGCTACATAGAAAGACACCCATCTCAAAACAAAACAATTTAGTTTGATACAGGAGAACTATAGTTGTGTATGTAATACTGGATGAACACAAAGTATATGTTTATAATTTTATATGAGAAGGAGATGGAGTAAAGGGAACATGAGACAAACAAATAAATGAGAGCAAAAACAGCACTTTCAAATAGTGTGAACTTCTATTTATGGGTCCTGCTGTAAGTGAAATTTCTAAATGGGGCAAAGTCAGTCTAAGGCACTCAATTCAAATAAATACACACAACAACTAAAGACATGTGTTATACCATAGTGCATAGACTGTAAGATAAGCTTGCACCTGCGTAGCCTTAATTTGTACTCTCGCAGGTAATTACATCAGAATATTTTATTAACAAAATATATTTAGACTTTTCATCAGACTAACGTTAAAATCTCACTTCACTTCCAACTTAAAAGTATTCTGGGAGGATTTTATAGTTGAGAATATTTGAAATTGAAACTGAGAAGCTCACAGTGCATTTGAGAAATAAATGTTTCGGGGGAGATTCTGTAGCACACTCTTTATGCACCAGCAGGTACTTTAATAGACATTTCACCAGTCTGCTGAAGCTTCATCCAAGCCAAATAAGGAATGAATTGATCTCTTGTCTGTTTCCTCAAAAAAATATAGCTATAGGTTTAAAGGACTACAATTTTCACCTAAGGGCTTCTCAGAAAATATTGAGACACAGCCCAGGGAAGCAGGTAGCCTAACTGCGGTCTTAGTATCTCCAACCTTCCTTCTCAATCCAATCACCAGTCTAAGACCCATCCCTGTAGCAGACTACCTTCCTCTCTACTCCCATCTCCAACATATCTCACAGATCTTTTCAACTCCACTATCTTATTATCAAAGCTTCCATCTCCAGCAGATGTTCCCTGAGAATAGGCCAGCCAGTCTTCCAGAAACAAGTTGGCCAGCAAAGTTAGTCAAGCTTCAGATCTTCACTCCTTGCTTCCAATTTAATGCCTCAGTATCATCCCCAACTCTGTGGCAGACTACCTGTGGTTGTCTCTCCTCACTGTCTACCCTCATTCCCAGGGGATTAAGAAGATCCTGATAGAATAATCCACTTTTTTTCTCTACTGTGGACATCTTTCAGCTCCTCCTCATTTCTAGCCCATCCACATTCCTAACTATGAGCTTCTATTAGCTAGATACATGTTCTACCTGGAACCCACAGTGCCTTCACCTCAGAAGATCCCAGAAGAATTCCCTGCCAGTCAACACAGCAACAACCCTCCTATGAATCATAGAGGAGATGGGAAATAAGGAGGAAAAACCCACACACACCAAAAAAAAGACCAGATATCAGTATTTAAAATCATTTACAATAATCTCAAACCCACATCCCTCAATGTTAGTATAAAAACACAGTCAATAACAACCAGGAAAATATGTCTATACCAGAGCCCAGCAACCTCACTACAATAGGCTCTGAGAAGTGCAAAATAAGCCCAAGACAGGGACTGTAAAACTGCCTTTGTGAATATAAAAGATATCCTTAAAAAAGAAATAAGTAAATCCCTTAAAGAAATCTATGAAAACACAAAAAATCAGTGAAAGAAAATAATAAAACTATTCAAGTAATGAATTCAAGTGGAAATAGAATCAATAAAAAAACTGAGGGAAATCTGGAAATGAAATTTTTAAGAATTTAAGCAAGAATCTCAGAGGCACTCCTCACTGACAGAGTGCAATAGATGGGAGAGAGAATTACAGGCACTGGAAACAACTTAGAAGAAAGTGAAATCTCAATCAAAGAAAATAGGCCAAAGAAAAAATGTAAAATGTAAATAACTCCAAGAAAAAGATATCTAGCAAATAAAAAAACTGATTTATGAATAATGATAGAGGAAGGAAAAGAAACCCAAGTCAAAGGAACAGAAAACATTTTCAACAAAACTATGGAAGAAAATGTTCCTAACTATAGAAAAAGGTGCTTATCAGAATACAAGAAGTAATGCAGAACACCAAATAGACCAGACCAGAAAATATATTCTCCTCAACACATAATAATGAAAATATTAAATGTACAGAATAAAGAAAGAATATAACAAGCTACAAAAAAGACTAAGCAAATTATAAAGAGAATTATTACAATAACACTTGACTTCTAAATAGAGACTCTAAAAGCAAGAAAGGTCTAGATAGATTTTTGCAATGTCCAAGAGACCACACAGTTCACACTCAAGATTACTATGATCAGCAAAACTTTCAATCACAGTAGATAAAATAAAGATGACATTTCATGATAAAAAAATTTAAGCGATATTTCTCTAAAAATCCAGCAAAACAGAAGACACTAGATTAAATAGGTAAGTCTAAAGAAGTAAGCCACATCAAAGAAAGCACAAAGAATAAAAAATTCCAGAGCAGAAAATCAAAGGGGGAAGGGACACACTACTATAACCCAAAATCAACAAGCACTACACATGAATAACTCTCAACATTAATGGTATAAATTCCCTAATAAAAAGATTCAGACTTACAGAATGGATGGAAAAACAGAATCTATCTTCATTTGCATTGAAAAGTCCACATTAATATCAAAGATAGACGCTTCATCGTAAAGGATGAAAAAGTTTTTCCTACAGTTGTACCCCATAACCACTTCAGTGTAGTCACTTAAATATCTGACAAAATAGACTTCAAAACATAATTAATCAGAACAGATAGAGAAGCATATTACATACTCATCAAAGAAAAAGTCCACAAAGGAGATAGTGCAACTCTTAACATAAATGCACAAATAAAAAGGCACCCAACTCAATAAAAGAAACACAGCTCAAATCACATATTAACACTCACACACTGTTAAAGTATGACTTTAGTTCCCAACTTTTACTAATAGACAGGCTATCTAGACAACAATTAAGCAAAAATGCAGGAGTTAATTGATATAAAAAAATGTACCTAACCAATATTTACAGAACTTTTGACTCAAACACACACACACACACACACACACACACACACACAAATACACTTTCTTCTAAGCAGCATTTGGAAATTTCTCCAAATTGATCACATACTCAGACACAAAGAAAGTCCCAACAGATACAAGGAAATTGAAACCCTGCATCCCATTCAACCACCATGGATAAAGCTAGATATCATCAAAAACAAGAACAACAAAAAGTTGACAAACTCATGGAAACTGGGAAAAATAACTCTCTACTGAATGAGAAATAGGTCAAGAAAAATGATTTAATGAGAGGGAGACTACCCTAATACTATTAATGATATTCTACTATAGTTGCTGATTGGAGCCTAGCATAACTGTCATTAGAGAGGCTTCACCCAGCAACTGATGAAAACTGATGTAGACCCGCAGACAAACTTGTGGAGCTTAGGGAATCCTTTGCAAAAGTGGGAGGAATTATTGAAGCAGCCAGAAAGATGAAGAACACCACAAGAAAACCTACTGAATTTTAACTAACCTGGGCCCATAGGTAACCAGTGACTATCCATGGGACAGACCTAAGCCTTTTGCACATATGTAACAGTTGAGCAGCTGAGTCTTCATGTAGGACTCCTAAAGCAGGATCAGAGGCTGTCTTTGATTACATTGAGTACCTTTAGGATCCCTTTCGCTTAACTGAGCTGCCTTTTCTAGCCTCAATAGCAGAAGATGCACCTAGTCTTACAGCAAATAAATATTACAAGGCTTGTTGATATCCATGGGAGGCCTCCTCTTTTTCTGAGAGAAGAGGGGAGGGGCAAATGGGAGGAGAGAGGAAAGTACTGAGAGGAAAGGAAGGTGAGGAAGCTGCAATAGGAATGTAAATAAGAAATGTATAATGTAATGCAAAGAAAGAAAGAAAGAAATAGAACAATTAGTACAATCGAATAAAAATTAAAACACTATGTATCCAAACTTGTGGGACAAAGAGTACGCAGCTATAGGGGACAAGTTCATAGCACTACGCGAAGCGTTAAAAAAGTTGGAAAGATCATGTACTAGAAATAAAACAGCATTCCTGAAAGATCTAAAGAAAAAGAAGAAATAATATCTAAAAGGAGTAGATAGATAGAAATAATTTCTTGGCAGAAATCAATAAAATAGAAGCAACCCTTGTTCCAACAAAATAATACAGAATCAATGAAACAAAGAGTAGGTTCTTTGACAAAATCAGTAAGATTGACAAGTCTTAGCCAGATTAACTAAAAGGTGGAGAACTCAATTAACAAAATTAGAGATAAAAAAGGAGACATAACAACAGAAACCCAGAAAATCTAATGAATCATAAACACATACTTGAAAAGTCTATAATTCACCAACTTGGAAAACCTAAAAGAAATAATTTTCTCAACTTTACCAAAGCCAAATCAAGGTCACACAACGAATGTAAATAGATCTTTAAGTGCTAGTAAAGTGGAAGCAGGCATTAAAAAATCCAGACTCATGTGGTAATAGTGCAGAATTCTACCAAAATGTTGAAGAATACTTAAGGCCAATGTTCCTCAAATTATTTCACAAAATATAAACAGAAGGAACACAGAAAAATTCACTTGATGAGGCCACCATTACCCTGATACCGAAACCACATAAATCCAACAAAGAAAGGGAATTATACACCGACTTTCAGATGAACATAGATGCAAAAAATACCCAATAAATACTTGCACACCAAGTTCAAAAACACATCAAAAACATTTTCCAACACAATTAATATGTTTCTTTCCAGAGATACAGTGATGGGTCAATATATGCAAACTAATAAATACAATCTACTGTTAAAAAAAAATAAATGAAAAGAAAAATAAAATACTCATTAGACCCAGAAATGGCATCTGACAAAATTCCAACACCCTTTCATGATAAAAGTCTTGGGTGGATTAGGGATACAGGAAACATACCTAAACATTATAAAGGAAATTTACAGCAAGTATATAGCCAACATCAAATCAAATAGAAACTCAAAGCAATTCCAATAAAATCAAGAACAAGATTATCTCCACTTTCCATACCTATTCAATATAGTACTTGAAGTCTTAGCTAGAGAAATAAGACAACTTAAGGAGATCATGGGGATACAAAATGGAAAGAAAGAAGTGAAAGTGCCTTTACTTGAAAATGATATAAAAGTATATATTTTAAAAAGAACCTAAAAATACCACCAGAAATCTCTTACAGTTGATAAACACTTTCAGCAAAGTACAGGATACAAACTTAACTCAAAAAATAAGCAGGTTTTCTATACATAATTAGCAAATTAACTGAGAAAAAAAATCAGGTAAACAAACCTTTCACATCTTCCTCAAATTCCATTGAATGTAATATGTAATATAATATAACACAATGCCTTAGAATAAATCTAAATAAACAAGTGAAAGACTTGTATGATGGAAAAAGAAGTAGAAGATATCAGATCCCCCATGCTAGTTGTCGTATTCAGGGTTTCTACTCTTGTACAAACATCATGACCAAGAAGCAAGTTGGGAAGGAAAGGGTTTATTCAGCTTACACTTCCACATTGCTGTTCATCACCAAAGGAAGTCAGGACTGGAACTCAAGTAGGTCAGGAAGCAGGAGCTGATGCAGAGGCCATGAAGGGATGTTACTTAACTGGCTTGCTCAGTTTGCTTTCTTATAGAACTCAGGACTACCAGCCCAGGGATGGTACCACCCACAGCAGTCCCTCCCCACTTCATCACTAATTGAGAAAATGCCTTACAGCTGGATCTGATGGAGGCATTTCCTCAACTGAAGTTCCTTTCTCTGTGATAACTCCGCTTGTGTCAAGTTGACACACAAAACCAGCCAGTACAACTGACCCCTTTTCAACTGGACACACAAACACATCACTATTAAGCCTCAACCCTTACTTTCTTATTCATCACCAAGATCTAAATAACTTTGAAAGTCCCACAGTGTTTGAAAATTCTTACTTATTAAAATTTCAATCCATTGAAAACATCCAATCTCTTTTAAAATTCCAAGTCTTTTTAGAGTTGAAATTCTCTTAACTGTGGGCTGAACTAAAATACTTTCTTCCTTCAAGAGGGAAAAATATCAGGGCACAGTCATAATCAAAAGCAAAATCAAACTCCAGCTTGGGTCACTTTTCCATCCCTCCCTTAGTAGCACATACATTGTCTTCTGAGCTCCAGCTGCCTGTAATCCACTGTTGCTGCTGTTCTTGGTGGTCATCTTATAGTACTGGCATCTCCAAAACACTGCTGTCTTCCACTGCATCTAGGCTTCACCAGTAGCTTCTCATAGACTCTCTTCATGGTGCTAAGCCTCAACTCCTTTGCATGACCCCTTCAGTCCTGGGCCATCAATTGCAACTGAAACTTCACCTTCACCAATGACCTTCCATGGCCTCTCACAGTGCCAAACCTCTGCTGCTCTTCATGACCCCTTCAAATCTAGTACCACCTGGGTAACTCTTACACATTACCAAGTCCAGCCACAGCATGAGGTACAAGATTGGCTACCTCTGAAACACAGTCTCCTTGTGCTCTCAGAAAACACTTCCCAGAAGATTTCATCTCAATGATGCTGGTCTCTTCTTAATCACCATTAATTTCTTAGCTCCAGCTAACCAGCATCAATAGTTATAGTAATGCAAAGGTTTCACTTTAGTAGTTCTGGTATCTTGTTAATCACAGCTGATTCTTCAGCCCCAGCTAACCAAAACCACAGAAACTTCACAATCAAAATAGCAACAGCCCTGATAAGAGTCTTTAATCTTCCGTCTGAAGTTTTACAAGCCAGACCTTGATATTCTGCACTGCTTTCAACATTATCTTCCACATCCCACAGAGCTCTTAACATCCCAATGGCTTTTCTAGCTCAAAATTCCAAAGTCCTTCAACAGTCCTCCCCAAAACATGGTCAAGTTGTCACAGGAATATTCCACTATACCCGTACCAATTTGTCTTAGTCAGGGTTTATATTCCTGAACATACATCATGACCAAGAAGCAAGTTGGGGAGGAAAAGGTTTATTCAGCTTACACTTCCACATTGCTATTCATCACCAAAGGAAGTCAGGACTGGAACTCAAGCAGGTCAGGAAGCAAGAGCTGATGCAGAGGCCATGAAGGGATGTTACTTACTGGCTTGCTTCCCCTGGCTTGCTCAACTTGCTCTCTTATACGCCCCCCCCATCACTAATTGAGAAGACGCCTTACAACTGGATCTAATGGAGGCATTTCCTCAATTGAAGCTCCTTTCTCTGTGTTAACTCCAGCTTGTGTCAAATTGACACACAAAACCAGCCAGTACACTAGTGGATCAATAAAATTAACATAATAAAAATAACCATTCCACCACAAGCTATCTAAAGATTTAATGTAATCCCATCGAAATTCCAATACAATTGTTTACAGATCATGAAAAAACAATTTTCAGTCTTGTATGGACACAGACACAGACACAGACACACACACACACACACACACACACACACAGAGAGAGAGAGAGAGAGAGAGAGAGAGAGAGAGAGAGAACCAAGAGAACCATAATAACTTAAATATGCTTGAATAAAATAAATGACTGCTGCAAGTAGCACCATCAATCACTGACCTCGTTGTACTAGTGAGCTATAGTATTAAAGACATCATGGTATTGGCACAAAACCAGACACAATGATCAATGGAATTCAATTGAAAACCCCTACCAAAAAATCCTCACACCTGTGGACATCCATGCTTTTACCAAAAAAAAAAAATACACACATATTAAAGACAGTATTTTCAACAACTGGTGCTAGTCAATTGCATGGCTATATGTAGAAGAATCTAATAGAACCATACTTATCAGCATGCTTAAAGCTCTGCTTCAAATGGATGAAAAAACACAACATACACTGAACCTGAAAGAAGAGAAACAAGGGAATGTTCTTGACCTCATTGACATGGGAAAAGTAATTTTTAAATTGAACCATTACACAGGCAATGAGGTAAAAAATTAGTAAACAGAATTTCAGGAAACTGAGAAGCTTCTGCATGAGCAAGGACACCATCATTCAGTCTAAACATTAGCCTACGGGATGGGAGAAGTTTTTACCAACTCCACATTCAATAGAGGGTTAATATCTAAAATATATAAAGAACTCAAGAAACTAGATATAAAAAATTAATGACCCAATTTAAAAGTGGGGTACAGATCTAAACAGAAAGTTCTTAATAGTGGAACCTTAAATGACTGAGAAACACTTAAAGAAATGTTCGACATCTTTAACTATCTGGAAAATGCAAATCAAAACCACTTTGAGATACCACCTTTTACCTGTCAGAATAGCTAAGATCATCAAAACAAGTTAGAGTTCCTCCTGGCTATAAATGGGAGAAGATGAGCATTCCTCTGTTGCTGGTGAGCATTCAGACCCATACAGCTGCTTTGGAAATCAGTGTGGTGTTTCTTCAGGAAGATGAGATTCCATCTACCTCATGTTCTAGATATACCACTCCTGGGTATATACACAAAGGATGCTTCATCTACAACAGAAACATTTGTTCAACCATGCTCATTGATTCTCTGTCCATAATACCCAAGAATTAGAAAAAAACTCAGATGTCTTTCTAAGGATGAATGCATAAAGACAACAAAATATTAATTTGCTGTTAAAGAAAATGAAATTATAAAAATTGCAAGTGAATGGCTGAAAATAGACAAAAAACATTCTGAGTGAAGTAATCCAAGCCCTAAAGGCAAATAAATATGGTATGTATTCACTCACATGTAAATATTAGCTATGAAGACAATGATAAACAAGTTATAATCCATAGAAGCACAGAAGTTAGGTAGAGAGTAAGGGACTAGGGAAGCTAAATACATCTCTGTATGAAATGGAAATATACTATCATCATCAGAGAACCTTCCTCTTGCAGCAGATGGGAACAAATACAAAGACTCACAGCCAGACAATATGTAGAGAGTGAGAACACTTAACCCTAAACAGGATATTTCCATCAAAAGAAGATGTTTTCCTCAGGTCTCAGGGAGCCCTGCAGAAGATAAGGAAACAAAGAACAAACAAACAAACAAAAAAACAAAAAAACAAAAAAAAAACAAGAGCCTTTGGGGATGGCGACACCAAAGAAACAAGGCCTTTTAAGCACAACAGACTTAACACACATGAATTCTCAGATACTGAGGCAGAAAACATAGGGCCTGCATGTGTCTGCATCATATGAGATCCTAGAGCCAAAAGGAGAAGCAGAAACACGCTCCCCATCCATAACCAGTTGATAACCACTTACAAATGACATTTTAGTTTTCTCTAAGGATGTCTCACTAGGAAAACAGACTACTCTTAAGGACAGGCCCTATGTCCAGCCATAGCTGGCAAACAGTATCAAACTCAACAGTGTCATTGGACGTTCCTTGTCTTAGGCTATGCAAAGGTGTTTGTCTTTCTTTTTTAAAATTTTATCTTTTGTTTGATTCTTTTTACCCTGCTGGTGTTTTGTGTATATATTATGGATTTGCATTTTCTTTTTCTCATTGACAAGTAGAATTTTGTATACATATCTGCATATCTGTTTTATGTCCCTTTCCTGGACTCTTTTTTTTTTTCCAATTTGGTTTGTCCTATTCCTATGTGTTTGTTTTTGCTTTACTTTATTTTATTCATTATTGCCCCTAGATGGCTGTTTGTTTTTGAATGAAAGATAGATGAGAGGGGAGATAGGGATGAGCTAGGAGGAACAGAGAAAGAGGAGACCATAATCAGGAAATATTATATGAAAAAGATATATTTTCAATAAAATTTTGATATTTATAAAATTTGTATCAAGAAGAAGCACACAGTCTACACTTCAAGCTCTTTAAAAAACCATTGTTATATTTTGAACATGTATTTGTAGGTATGAATGTCTGAACATCTAACTTATAACTGGTAACACTGTCCAGAAAGATATTGATCTTTTAGGGAGTCAAGACTTGCTGATAAGTGGGATCTTATCATCAGAGACTTATCACTAGGGCCAGACCTTCAGGTTCAATAGCACAACCCAACTTTCTCGTCCCTTTCTGATTACTGATGGTGATGTAATAGAACTAGCTAGCATCCCTGTCTTCCATCAAGTCTTCTCAAACATAATGGGCAATATACACTTGAAATAGAAACCAAAATACACAGTTGCTGCCTTCAGTAATCTCCCATCTGGTATTTTGTTACAGCAGCAAAATAGAGCTCAGATAATTGACAACTATTAGGCCATTGCTGTGACAAAACCGACCATGTGGTTCTCAGGCTTTTAGAACTGAGTCACAGGAGGAATGTGAAAGAGTTTGGAACTTCGGTCTAGGGTGTTCTGGTGAAGTTTGGAAGCTCAGAAGGGCAGGAGTAATGGTGGGAACTCAGTGCATGAAATTTTAAAGGAAAGCATGAAGTCTTTGGAAGACTAAACTAGGGGCCATTCAAGGTATATTCTGGCCAAGAATCCATCTGGCTGCAGTTTCCTGTGTCCACAGAGTTTGAACAAGTCTTATTTTTAAAGTAGTTGACCAATTTCTTTGACAGAGAAGATGTAAAGGTACTTGGATGGAAAGAGATGAACAAGAAAAAATGGCTATGGCAAAAAGGGTGGAAGTTTTTCTGCACAAAAAGTTAAGAGGGTATACGAAAGTTAAGAAGGTAGGCTAAAGAGGAGAAGGCTACTGTCGAAGGCTGCCAAAGGGCTAGGATGAGAGGCACAGATCACTTATCTCAGACACAGAAGAGCAAATGAGATTTGCCTAGGTTAGAGAGGCAATATGACTGTTCTATGTGCAATATTGTCCTACTTAATAACAAGCAGGAGTGAGTGGGTAAGTGGGTGGGGGAGCACCCTCATAAAAGCAGGGAGTAGGGGGGACGGGATAAGGAGTTCAAGAAGGGGAAACCTGGAAGAGGAATAACATTTGAAATGTAAATAAATAAAATAACCAATAAAAATAAATAAATATACAAAAAATTATAATATATTTGCACTTCCATTGAAAACTATATGGAAATTACAACTAGAATGTGTTTGAAGAAATTTTTAGAATTAAATATTTCTAAATAAAAATTCATAAAAGTCTAATAGAAACAATTAACATCCAAGTGTATATAAAATAAGGTAAATTGTATTAAAAATCTCTGTCGAACAGAATGATAATTCTAGTCAAATCTGAATGATTTTCTGTCTCAGTCCTGGCATCTCAAAATATTCAACTTAATTTTTCAGGATGTTCATTTTGTGTGTTCATGCTCATGAGAAAGTCTCCCCATATATGTGTGTGCACATATGAATAGAATCCAGTGGTAAACTTTGGGTGTCATTCCTTAGTGGTACCCAACATGCTTTTGTGACAAGTTGTCTTGCTGATCTACAGTTCACCAATCTGGCTAGTTTGTCTAAGCAGCAGCCCCAATCTGTCTATCCATCTCACCAGCACAACAATTAAAATCACATACCACCACACCTGGCCTTTCACATGAGTTCTAGGACTAACACACAGGACTTAATACTTGAATTAAATAAGTTATCTTCTCAGGCCATGCCAGCACTGTTTGTATGACTGTACACTAGCCAGCCACCAAGCTCTGGGTTCCCACCTCCACTTGCCCAAATGCTGAGATTACAGGTGGGTGCCACCACATCCAGCTTTTTTAATGGGTACTGTAGATCAGAACTCTGTTCTTCAGGCTTGTGTAGAAAGAACTTTGTTGACAAATTCATTTTCCTGTCCCCAATAATTTTTGTTTCAAAAAAATCAGAGACTAAGATCAAAAGAAAAAGAAGGAAAAACAATGATCAATCAAATGTCTGCTGCTTACACATCCCATGAATCATTGAGTGGGATCATAATCATGTTGTCAATCTCTTCAACTAAATATATCCATAACTACCAACTAAGGGTTGTCTGTATTTGGAATGTGGTAGTTTCAAAATATTCAGCCCTCCTGCCTCCACATTGATATTCTAGATCAGTATTGCCTACTAGAAATATGAGCCATATGTATGATTTAAATTTTTCTAATATATGCAAAAAGAGCAAAAAATAACATTAACACCATATTTAACTCACATCTAAATTATGATTTGTAACATATAATGAATATAAATATATATAAATATAATTAGAATGTTTAGTTTCTGTAACATCATGTTAAAAATTGCATGTGGTGCATTTATAACACATCTGTTTAGATTCTAAATTTTCATCACATTAATCTGTATTTGGAATTGGCACATATGCATTTAACAAATAACTTTATTAACGTGTTTAGGATTTGTAAACATATTATAGTGATGTCTAAATACTAATTCAAATATCGAAATCATTTTGATTTTGTTCTTTCAAGCAAATTAATGAAACTAGTTTATTCTTTATAGGATATGCTTGACTTTGAAACACAATCTCAATACTCTCAAAACTATCCCATGAGTTAAATGTATTCAGTGACTCTGTATGACCAAGAATTAGTGTTCTTTAAATAGGTTTCTTGTAGGTTTTGAGGCCAATTTGCATAATGTTGTCCATTAGAGTAAAAAAATTGCATATGAGTCATGTTGGAGAAATGCGTAATCATTATTATTGATTTAATTTACAACACACTTTCATTCCAACATAAATCTAGTCTGTCTCACCGGATCATAAATAAGCTTTTCCTTGCTATAGATTTCACATGTTCATACCCATTGTTATATAACTGAAAAAAAAATGCAAGTTTTACACACTGCCATTTTCCAGTTTTGAATGTTGAACATTTGGCATAAATTTCTTTCTGTTCAATAAAATAATAATTTGAGATAACAGTTTAAATAAAAGAATCACTTCTATAACATTTGCACACATCTCAACTGATAAGCATTGGGGAAGAACCAGGGACACTAAGTTCATTGTCTTGACTTTTAGCATGTTTTATAAATTGACAAGCTGAGCAGTGGTGGCACATGCTTTTAATCCCTGCACTCAGGAGGCAGAGGCAGGCAGATTTCTGAGTTTGAGGCCAGCCTGGTCTACAGAGTGAGTGCCAGGACAGCTAGGGCCACACAGAGAAGCCCTGTCTTGAAAAATAAATAAATAAACAAACAAATAAATAAATAAATAACAAATAGATAAATAAATAAATTGACAAGAGATTTTAAACCTCACACACACAAACTGAGTGATCTTTAACAACTGTATGCATGACATTTAATATAATTACTTAAAATCTGAGCACAGATATTTTGACATTTATCATGCATTGCTTTTTATGTAACAAATCTGAGATTTCTACATAACTGCTCAGAGCACTCACCGTACATCTAAATAAAAGCTACAGCCTCTATTCCTTCTTGTTGCAATTCATTTTTAGCAAATGAAAAAATATCATCATAAGTCCATAATAAAAGTTTTTGTCTATTTGCATGAGATCTGATGAAATATTAATCCCTAAATATTTAGTAGACTTTCTCAGGAAATATGTGACTCAAATGTCAAATAAGATGATTTATTATAGCAATAGAAAGATTTTGTGTTCTGTCATTGCTTGATCTCTTAACGACAAATTGTTTTTCTACAAGTGGGATGGCTTTATGTATGTAGGTACCTGCCACCAAGCATTGTGTCCTAAATTTAACCCCTGGAAACCACATGATAGAAAAAGACAACCATCTTCTGCAAGTTGTCCGTTGACCACAGAACATGAGCCTTATCAAGTATGTACTCAAACAGTACACACACACACACACACACACACAGAGAGAGAGAGAGAGAGAGAGAGAGAGAGAGAGAGAGAGACAGAGACAGAGACAGAGACAGAGACAGAGAGACAGAGACACAGACAGAGACACAGACAGACAGACAGACACACAGACACACAGAAGTGAAAAACAGGTCCAAAGTTTTGCATGGGCAATTCATTAATTTATTGACACTACTGAGGGAGGAAAAAACACTGTACAGCAGCAGTTGTTGGCATGTACTAAATCATAACAGTTTGATATTAAATTAGAACAAAGATAAAATTATGAATTTGCTCCTAGAAAAGAAAAAAACAATAGAATATGTTTGGGTTTATTCTGGTGCTCTACTTGACAAAAATTTCCAATAGATTGTGGTAGAACAGAAGAAAGGAGTTAGTGGAAGAGCATAAGAAAAGGAACAGATAAAAATAGCACTAACTGAAGATCAAACTGAATTTTTATTTTGGAGAAACTAAGCTATTCTACATAGCAGAGAAACGAAGCTTCATAGAGACCCTGAAAAGAGGGATGAAGACAGGGACCCAGGCCACCACCTAGTGACAGGGACTGGCACTCAGGCAGCACGCCCATGTGTTTTTCCTGATCCTCTGGATATACCACTTTCTCCATCCTTTCCTTCAGTTATCCTTCCTACTCATTTATATTCACTTAAAGTTTCCCAAATAATTTAAAAGCCAATGAAATGAATTTTATAACCATTTCTAAATTAAAAGGCAGTTAAAAATTTTCCTTTTAACATTTACGATTTCATCTTCTCCTGTTTCTATTAAAGCCATTGATGAAAATTAGAGCTCTAAGGTGGAACAGCTGTGTCTATAGATCACGCAGAAAATAAAGGGGGGAAAGTCTACCTGGAACTGACTTTAGATACGGCATTTCTACAGTCTCAGAAACATCAGTTATCAAAGCAGCCCTGAAAAAACACGTTATAAAGGGTTTAGGGTCACAATGGACAGATCTGGCACAGACTCTGAAGAACCCTGCACTCAGACTTACCTAAGGATTTTAAACTATAGGTCTTCAAGGTGAAAGATAAAAGAAAGAAAATCTGAGCTTCCCAGGAAGTTTCTGTGACCTGCCTTCCTGTCTGTACTTGCTGTTGCATATGCTATTTATTCTTGAAGAATTACGTGCCAGGTTTTCAACTGCTGCCTTTTAAGTTACTGCCTTACACTCTTAAAAAGTATTATAAAATATTACCAATTTGTGCCCAAAAAGTGATATGGCATTTTGATATTCAGTGGTGACCCATGCATTAGAAATTCATAAATTCTGGTATGTTGGTAGTAGTAGTAGTAGCAGCAGCAACAGTAGTAGTAGTAGCATGTTGTTGCTGTTGTTGTTATTATTATTATTATTATTATTATTATTAACCAGGGATACTTCTCTAAGGGTATGCTATAAGTAGGAATTACTCCTCTCAGAAAATGCCTGTGGTTCATTTAACAAAGTAGGTCCTAGCTGCCTGGTTTTTTTTTTTTTTCTTGATATTGTGGGGTTGAAGAATTAGGGAAAGAAGATTTTTCCTAAACCAGACAAATTCCAGGCAAACCTTTCAAATATTTCATACCAGAAGCTGCAAGAAACACATGCCAAACCAGTACCTGAAGGGTAGGACCCAGTGAAAATCTACCTTAACTCTTAGACCTAATGGATATGTCAAACAGAAAAAAAAATCAGTACACTTACATACTCTATGTGCTCTGGCCAGTTCGCTAAGTAAATACATGCAGAAAGCTTCTGTTGAAAAAAAATGGATCAGAGAAAAGGAAGCACGGAACTGGGAAGCTACTCTCCTTAAAAAAGAAAGAGGGAAAGAACTGGGCAGGGCACAAGGAATGTACCCCAACTAGAATATATAATTTCTCCACAGAGGAAG
The DNA here is from genome assembly GCF_004785775.1 of Grammomys surdaster. Taxonomy (NCBI): domain Eukaryota; kingdom Metazoa; phylum Chordata; class Mammalia; order Rodentia; family Muridae; genus Grammomys; species Grammomys surdaster. Next base: position 3,503,245 of record NW_021621467.1, read on the forward strand.
GAAGAGCTGTGCTGGCAGTGCCTGGAATGATAGTGGTTTGTATGCATTTCAGTATAATGTCAAGTCAAATAAAACCCTGATAAATATTCCATTTCAAAAGTATGTAACAAGATTAATAAATGGTCTTGTATATAGTCCATGAGGCATAGAAAAGAAACAAAAATATGTCAGTACAACAGCTCAGAGATGTATCTTGCTCGTGTGGATGTTTGAAAGTAATGAAATGTAACTGAAAAATTTTAAGAGTTCAGCTAAACCTCGAATGGGAGACAGAGGCAAAAAAAAAATTTACATGGCCGAACAAGATGATGCAAGAGGAAACCTCAGATGATTCTCGAGATTTTCAGAGACTGGGGAGACCAAAATAGTGACAGGAGAGATGAAAAACCAAACAGTAGCATCAGCGCACAACAAACTGGGGGTCATAAACAGGAAGCAGACCTCAAGGAATGGGGTGATCAGCAAAGTTAACCAACATGGTGATTTTGAAAACTGTGTACATATACAGCGTTCCAAAGACACTAACTAGAAATTTGTTTATATTAAATTTTTAAAAATAATTTAACAAGAGGAACAGCAAGATAGTGGCAGAGTTCCTCTATTGTCTACCCTAATTTGAACGGCTATGTTCATGATGACTTTCTTTCTTGGGCAAATGGATCAAAGGAACTCAAAGGTAGCAGTTAAAGACAGTATAGCAAAGAAACACAGCTTTCTGACTTGTTTTGTAATAGATAGATAGATAGATAGATAGATAGATAGATAGATAGATAGATGGATAATAATCTGGTCTACTTGCCTAGGAATTGCACCTTGCACAGTTAGCTGGACCCTCCCATAGCAATCAATCAATAAAATGCCCCATAGTGGCTGTATAGCTAGCTCAGCAATTAGAAGCACATTCTGCTCTTTTAGAGGACTTCATTTTATTTGCCAGCAGACAAATGGCAGCACACAACCATCTGTAACTCATTTCAGGGGATCCAGGTTCATCATCTGACCATTTCAGGTCCAAGATATGCATTCGGTATACTTCTATACATGCATGCAAGAAAAACACTAAGACACATAAAAACTTAAATTTTTTTTAAAAAGAAGAAAAGTTCCCACAGACATTCTCACAGGATAATCTGAAGAAGGCAATTGAGGCTCCCTATTGCTGGGAGATTCTATACTAATGCTTCTTCTGTTCACTGTTATCCCTTGTCTGAAAATTGCTTTTCAAAACTTTAGACATAATTATTTAGCTATATTTATTTTTGTTTCATTTTCTTCTTCCAGACCAGGGCCACTATTCATGTCCATGGCTCTATGTTCTGTAGTAGGTACCCTTATCATTTAGGGGTTAAAACATTATTTAACTAAAATATTAATCTTCAAAAGTACTTTTGCTAGGAAACATCATTTATATGATCCATTTCGTTTCTTCTATAAATTCCTAGAGTATTTACAAATTCCTATTTTAGGCAAATAGTAATTGTTATAGTTTAAAACATTCTACATAACTCACAATAATTTTGGTGTGTATGTATGTACCAGAGACAGGGCATCACAATGTAGGCCAGGTTGGCTGAAACCTGGAATCTTTGCAATTCCATCTCCTGAGTGCTGTGTTTACAGGTATATGCCATAGGCCTAACTCATGTTTTTTTCCTTAAGAACAACTTAAGGAATAAGACAATAGAGAAGCAATCATTATTAGGGTTTTTCTATAACTGGCAAATTATCTTCCTGGTATGTCATACTGAATTGTATGAACTAGCATGATCAACTGTTAATCCACAGAATCTGTTTTCTACTGCCCTGCCCTTCACTATTAGATATTACTGATATTTTGAAGTCACGTTTCAAATAACCTTTTTCATTAATAGCTAAATTGTAAATACTACTTCCTTTAAATACTGTCTCATCTCTACAAAAAACTGAGAAAAAATATTTTTATCTTTCTTTCACTGGCAGGATTGTCCCCTCATGAAATTCTGTTTGCTGAGAAGATATCACAGTAACAATTACAAAAAAAAAAAAAAAGTGAAATCGCCAAAAGTTTGAGATGAAAAGAGCCTGTGTTACAGTTCTCTGAAAAGGTTACAGAAAGCCTTGTACACATTAACATATCAATAGTACCATTTTATCCATGTCTGTATTAAGATAAGAGGTAAAAAGAACAATTTATGATTAACTGTATTAGAATGTGTCAGACCAATGAACCATTACTTTAGAGTTTTGGGTTTTTGCTTTTTTTCTTTCTTTAACAGAGAACTTGAATACCATGACCTCAACATTTACATATATTTTAGGGTAGTTTTCTCCAAAGATAAGGTTTGAAAACAACAAAGAAAAAACAGAAAACTTCCCAAGGAGAGTTTTTAATCTGAGAGTCAAAAGAAATAGGAACAAAAAGAAAAAAAAAAACACTGCAATGTATTGTAATAATTGAGAGCAGCCCGATGGGTGAACATAACGTTTTATGTTCATAGGAAAGCCAATCTTTACACAATAAACAAGAGAAAGTTTCCCAGAAGATGCCAAGGAAAAGCAGACACTTTTTGGATAAAAAGGCACAAACGGAAGATCTTTCCAGACAAGAAGGCTGTGAATTTTAAAAATGTGGATAAAGCCCTTACTATAATTTATGCATCGTAAAAAAAAAAAAAATCAGTGTGTGTGAAGCGACTGAGAGGAGACAAGAGATACAAAATCAGCTCTGGGAAAGCATCGTGAGCTGGTGAGGCGGCTCCAGTCTTGAGTTGCTTTGAACAAAATGACCCACATAGTCTCATACATTTGAATGCTTGGCCCCAAGTTAATACAACTATTTAGGCAGGATTAGGAGATGTGACCTTGTGGAGGACATGTGGCCTTGTTAGAGAAGGTTGGCACTGCCTTCACTGGGGAGTAGACACTACGCGCAGTCTCAGTCTCCCTCCCTTTCTCCCTTTCTCCCTTCCTTCCTTCCTCCCTTCCTCCCTTCCTCCCTTCCTCCCTTCCTCCCTCCCTCCT
>NW_021621467.1:3506644-3526933 GCF_004785775.1 Grammomys surdaster
CTCTCTCTCTCTCTCTCTCTCTCTCTCTCTCTCTTTCTTCCTCTCCTTGCTGCCTACCCATCAGGATGCAAAGCTCTCAACTACTGCTCCAGTGCCATGCTTGTTTGCTTTCCACCATGATGATCATGGACCTTAAGCCTCTAAAACTATAATTCCTACAATTAAATGATTTCTTTCTAAGAGTTGCCTTGGTCACAGGACCTCTTCAGAGCAATGGATTAATGATTAATACAGGTGGTAAATGCAGTTTGCTACGCAAGCCTACTGACATGAGTTTGATCTCTGGAACCCACATAAAGGGGGAAACAGAGAACTGATTCCAGAAAATTGTCTTGTACTCTCCATTTATAAGTGCTATGGTACACACACAAACATGTACACATTAATAATAATAATTAATAATAACAATAATAATAATAAATGGTGATGAGGATTATTAAAATTTTTAGAAAAAAATTATCATGCTTCATCTAGGAATTTAAACACCCATGAAATAAAAGACAATGACTGATTTAAATTATAGGCAATGGAGAATTATTAATTATGTATATCTATGATCATGACTAGGATAAACTATGATAGTAACATGGGTGGGGGCAAAAGACTCTAGCAACAATAATTCTACAGAGTTAATGACCTAGGTAAAAGACAGGTAGTGAAAACAGTTCCACGTGACTAGGTAAAGATGGAAATTATCATTGTAAAAATGAAGAATGATGTCTAGGTCATGTTGAGTTTGAGATGTCTTGGGCTGGAGAAACAAGTTTGTAAACTACTAAGTCTTATTATAGGTACTGATCATCAGCCTTGGGGCTACAGGCAATCTATTGGTAGATCTTGGAAATGAAGCACATTTTTAGACATTCTTCTTATCAACACAATGGCTGCATAAATGAAAGTAATAAGCAAGCAACATTAAAACCCATGTCTGAAAAGTCTGCAAGTTCATAACTGAACTGATTCCTTTTGTGTATGATCACACCTATGGAGTGAGACCTGAACTTTCCTTAGAGCTAGAAAACAGATTTGCATATATTGGCCTAAGAATACTGTTAGCAAAGGATTGCCTCCTCAGCTATCCCTGGGAGGGGAGCCCCCTAAGTCCTGTGGAAGCTCCATGACCCAGGGTAGGGGAATGCTAGGGCACTGAGGCAGGAGTAGGTGGGTGAGTAGGGGAGCACCCTCAGAGAGGCAGGGGGAGGGGGAGGGTATAGGGGATTTGTGGAGGGAAAAATGAGAAGGGGGAAAATATTTGAAATGTAAATAAATAAAATAACAAAAATAAATAATACTGCTATTAATATATCTTATAAAGGAGAATAACAACATAACATTCAGTACCAAGTGGGAGGAATATTTCTGATATTTGGCCATAAACTTATTCATTAGCATTTACACAGTTTCTGCAATAAGCAAGAAATTCTGTTAAAAATGTAGAATTTGCAGAGCAGTGGTGGTGTACATCTTTAATCCCAGCACTTTCGAGGCAAAGGCAGGCGGATTTCTGAGTTCGAGGTCAGCCTGGTCTACAGAGTGAGTTCCGGGACAACCAGGGCTGTATAGAGAAACCCTGTCTCGAAAAATAAAACAAAACAAAAAAAATGTAGAATTCAGTGTTCAGCTTTTAAAAGATACAAGTTTATCTTCCAACTAACAAATACATTCTAAAAATAATATTTCTCCTTGAGTAGATGCTTTGTCATACAGAATCATAATTTTTTAACAAGAATATAAGTAAGCATGGTAAGAGAAACAGGCATTAGTGTCAAAGAACTAGAAAAATCATTGGTTTCAAAGAGACAGAAAGTTGATTTAATCAGGATTTCTCATTTTGAAACTTTGTTTGGAAATATCTGAGCAGTGCGCTGGTTTCCCTTCTCCCCTTTTTCAAGGATTTCGAGTTGTGAGACCTCACAGGCTTGTTTTTGACTGATGGTGATTGTCTGAGTTTGGTGGTGTCAGAATTTGAACCCCTTATGAACTCAAGCCAGGAGGTCCCTGGAGGTAGCCGGTGGTAACTTCTCACCTTTGCAAGAACATAGCCTGAAACAGGAACAGGAGTGGGATCTATGCAAGGAGAGGGTGGAGAGGGATGTCCAGTAGACGAAGAGGAGGAAGAGGAGGAAATGGAGGAGCAGGACGAGGAGGAGGAGGAGGATGGGCCTTGAACTTGGGTTTGGGACTGAGTACCATTACTATTTTTAACGTACAGCAGCCAGTCAATAGACTGGGGCTCTTGGCTTATAACTTTGCTCTCGGAGGATACAGCCAAACACTTTCGCTTTGTCTTCAGCCCCTGGATAAAATCAGATTCAGATGCAGGGAAAAACTGTGTTATCTTCTCTAATACTTCCAGATTATCATCGATGGCTTCTAAATTATTATCAGATTGACTGTCTTTCATAGGAAGTTGGAAACAGGATGAGGAAGGCGTCTCTGGTAGAGAGAGGATAAGGATTATTTTCACGTCTGCTTTTCCATCAGTGCCACTCTCGGGTGTTGGTATGACAAAGAGTGTTGCGCATCGGGGATCTCTCTTTCCTGAAAGATGGTTACACTGAGATTTTATAGCGGAAGCACATTCTAAACAAACAGAATATGTTGATGAAAGGCGGGGACCCGGACGAGGATTTGGCTTTCCTCTCATTCTCCGAAAGAGAATTTGCCTAGAGAGATCCTTCTGGATTGTAGACTTGGAGATGGAATTGACAATTTTATTTACAACATCAACAGGAACACTACCACCTTTAATAATGCAGGGATGACTATAATCTAAGGACCACAGGATTTCATTCTCTGGCTGTGACTTCATACTTTTCTCAAAGCTACATTTATTCGGCAGTCTGGAAGACTGAATTGAAGCACTTTTGTTCTTGATACAGGGCTTAGGACTTGATATTCTTTGGCCTGAGATATTTGGTTTAGGATGAATTGTTGGTAGCTGACGAGGTCTTTGTTTGTCACTGAGTGAAGCAGTATTCTGGACCTTGGGGTGGCAAACAGTTGCATTGACAGCCCGGGTGCTAGGGTCACATCTAGCTATTACTTTAGGTTTGGGCTGGCAGGTTGATGAACTCCGAGATGGCATGAAAGAATGTGGTAATGGAGCTGATTTTCTTGATTTTGCTTGGGACAATGGTAAACTAAAAACATTGTTATTAGAGTTTGATACAGGAATTTTCAGAGGCTTACAGTCAAATAATGATGAATTCTGAGCCACTCTATTGGATTCAAGAGAAGATGAAGTTGGAGGAAAGCTGTTTCTTTGAAGTTTGTTGGTAAATGATGATGGTGAGCTCAATGCTTTTTGACTGGACTCTAATAAAGATGACCAAAGGCGGTCTAATGAGGAATCCTTTTGTGGCTTAGATTTGCATAATTGTGAGTTATGTTCACTTTGACTAGATTCCAAAGAAGGTGTAGTCCAGATGATATTTAGGGAAGGTGTTTCGTGATGTTGGAGGGAAGTTGAAGATGATGTTGAGACTCTTTGAGTAGACTCCAATGAAGGTGATTTCCAGCAAAGGTCAATACCTGATGATGTCTGTGTCTTCGGGAGGGGTAACCTTGATCTCGGACTTACTTTGCTAGGTTCCATAGATGAAGTACTGGTAAAGCTAGTTGTAGAAGTCTGAGATTTGTGGTGAGACCAAGACGAGTCCAAGGATTTCCAAGAGGGATGTGATGAACATTTCAAGAGGGAGTCTTTTGAAGCTGTTGGTGAGCCTTTGGAGTATAATGATGATGATGATGATTTCATAGCCCTATGATAGGAGCCTTGAGTCCCTGTAGAGTTCAGAGGAGAAAATGCAGAGAAGCTCTGGGCCTTCTTGTTAAAGCTTGCTGGGGACGCCGTGACTGTATTTTGGGATTGTTCTTTGCACATGGGTTGGCTGTAAGGTTGGTTTAGTTTATCAACTGTGTAATGATGTATAGGCGAATTGTTTGTAGCTTGTTGCTGACAGTCTTGTACATACACAAAGTGTTTATCATTATAGCCTAATGGCACCATCTTGTGATGAAGCAGAGCTCTTTGGAGAAGCAATTGGCTTACAGGATGTTTTAGTAACAGTCTTTAGAACAAGAATCCATGGACAATTGCCACTTAAATAAGCACTAGTGGTTCTAATTTCTATGTTGTTATGTTGTGTTAGTGGCAAATGTAGAATGTGTCACAATTAAGCTGTAAATGAAACTGGAGGGGCAATGTTACAATGTTACCATTTAAGCTTTTCTGTGTCTTCCATTTAATTTCCAAGAGGTCAGGGGTTTTTCCTCTCTCTGTCTCTCTTCAGGGAATATTTCCTGTTAACAAAATTGTAGAGAATTTAGAAGAGGTCCCCAGAGGATATACTTTTACTAACTTGTAGTGATTAGAACAAAAGGTTTATAAGACTATACCCAGAATGTGTACCCCAGCCACTTCACATATCTTTTGAATTAGTTTTTCTAAACCCATTACATATCTATAAAATAGATACTTTTAGTTTCCTGAGCTAAAAACTAAAGTAATACATATGAAATTCTAATAGTTCTAAGAACCTTAAGTGTTCAAAAAATTAAAAGAAGGAATTACTTCTACTTCATCAATTATTTTATTCCTACAAAAAATGAATTAATAACTTCTTATGCCAAATAATAGCATCTTTAGGAAAAGTGAAAAACAAATTTGAAAATGTTGGCTTCAAAGGTAGATTCTGTTATTATTGTCACTTTTTTTTTTACTTAGACCTAAGAATCTAAACATCTAGTTAAAAGTCTTTTATATTTAGTCTCATTTCTGTTTGTTCCCACTTCAGCACCATAAGCATGTGCTGTTCCCTTCTAAATCTACTGGCTTCTTGAAATTCACTCTTTCTTTCAAATTCTCTAATTCCTTTTCAGGTCCCTATGTTATTTCTTCTTTGCATCTCACCATAACACAGCCAGTTACATCACTGTGGTGATTTAAGCAAAAATGGGACTCGAAGGCTCATAAATTTGGATACTTGGCCTGCAGTTGATTAAAATACATGGGAACAATTAGGAAGTGTGATCTTATCATTTTGGTATATTATTTTGAGGTTTAAAAAGCTCATGTCATTTCCAGCTAGCTAGCTTTCTCCCTCTTGCTTGGGGATGAGCTCTCAGCTCTCAGCTACTGTTTCAGTGCCATGCTTGCCCACCTACTTCCATGGTCCCCTCTGTGATTGTCATGGACTCACCCTTTAAAAATATATGCCCCAATAAACTGTTTTACAAGTTGCCTTGATAATTGTGCTTTCTCACAGCAATAGAAAAGTAACTAAAGTAATTACCATTTCTCTTCTCATAGAATCCCTCAGAAAGTTCATCAATTATTGTTTAGGATTTGAAAAGAAACTATAGAAGTTACTTTATACAAAGTAGACATTCATTCCTAACTTAAGAAAATGCATATTAAGATATGAGATCTGAAGTTATTACTTTTTCTACCTCTCCACTGCCAACCTAATATATGATGAAAACAATATATTCTTCACATATATCAACTTATTCAAGTAATGCAGGAACAATTACATCATTGCTCTAGGTGGTCCCTTTTTGTCAATGTAGCTTGATAGACTTATTCTCACTCACAATTATTTGAACCATATCTTATGAGAATCCTAATGCAATTGCTTTTAAATATTTTGTCATTAGGATCAATAGTATTTACTGATTCAATATCAGTCTTCCTAATACTAGTTCTGATCATCTCTTCCATGTCAAAGGTGTCAAACAAACATCAAACTTCTCCATCTAAAAGTGCTACTGAAAATTCAAACACAAACAAATAAAACACAATTAATTCAATTGTCTTCCTAGAGAAATTTATTTTCCCATGTCTTCTATTGTAGTCCTAAAACATACCCATTTATTTTAGAATCCTTGTAGTGATAGAGGATAATTTCATTTTACAAAGCTAAATAATTATCAACATTGATTGATTTTTGCCTCTTTCATATCTTAGTTTCCCAGTTTCACCATTTCTGTTTTTCTATAGGTACATCTCAGGCAGATTAATGTGACTATATTTACTTCTATAAATCATTTGCCCATACATCAACCCATTTCAATTTTCTGTCACCAGACATAAAAGAATAAACTCTCCCTGGACAGACATCCCTGATTCTCACTTGTGGGTTGTATAAACTTTCAGTATCTGAAAAGGAGTAGTTATGTTTCAAGTTTAGACCCTCAGAATCAAACAAATTGCCCATTTAAACAACTGAGTAATATATCAGTAAATATCATCAAAATTTGAAAGACAAATGAAAACTGAAGGATTCAATACCTTCAGAAAATGTATATTAAATAGAATGCTCATGTACTACTAAATTGGCACAGATAATTCTGTTTGATAAGCTTTCTAGTTGAATCTGTTAATTAAATTAGTTTTATTATGAAAGAGAGAATTTCTATTACAAATAACATTACAGCAGACATATGTGCACAGAATAAGACATTCTTTGAGTATTTTCATAGAAACCACAAACCAGAATCAAGTGCTGATCAACAGTAGACTATATAAATAAAGTATACCCATTCAAAAATAACAAACAGTGAAAATTTATAGAAAATATAGCACGAATGCAGCGGCATACTTGAATCTCACATGGAAAATATTAAGTGAAAAAAATCCCATATAAGTGCTAAATGTTTCATGATTTGATGCAGGAAACTACAAAAGTTGGTGACCCTGACCGTATTGCTAAAATGAGCATGCTTGGTGAGGTGAGGATTAGGAGAAAGCACAAAGGTATGTCTGAGAGGTGGTGCTGTACTGCATGTGGACCTGGATCCTGATGGGATAAACGAGTTCATTTGGTGATAATTGAGTTCTAACACTTATAATATGTGCATTCTTGTAGATCCCTTCACTAAAATAAAAAGTGTAAAAGGAGATGACTTAAGGCTAATTAGAAAAGACACATCTGAGAGAGTATTGCGCTGGAAGGTGAAACTTTAAAGAACAGACTAAGATCTGGCTCACAGATGCAAGGGACCTCACCCCTCCACCCCCAATACACACACATACAAAGAGAGAGTGAGAGAAAGAGAAAGGGAGAGGAAGAATGCAAGGTAGAGTTCCTGCTAGCCTATCATCAAGAATAAAGGAATTCAAAACAACTGGAATGAGCAAGAAGAATCTAAAGGTAAAACAAAACAAAAAAACATAGAAAATAACATTTCTGAACATGTCTACATTCAGAATTACATTTCAAAAACACATCTTGCAATAGCTATAGAAGTACTATGAATATTGAGAAAAGCTAGGAATCATGGTCAAGCTACAATTAGTGCAGAAAATGAACACCAATATAAAACCATTAAGTCAAATATTTCCTCTGTTCTAATGCTTTTATTCTTGGGTTGATTCAAATGTTCCCCCATTAAGTATAATACTAACATTCTTCAAAGTAAGATAAATATATAAAAGTTCTTAATTTGTTTTTTGAAAACAATGTACAATTCATACATTTAAGTATGACAATGGTAAAACAAATAAGGGGAGATATTAATATTATAATTCACAAGTAGAAATAAATGAAACCCTTAATCCTTTTTTTAAAATGGTGTGCATAAGTGTATGTACATGTCTGGTGTATGCAAGCCAGAAAATGACTTTGGATTTCTCAGAACTGGTGCTGGAAATTGAATCTGAGTTCTTTAGAAGAACAACCAGTGCTCATAACCACTGAGCCACCTCCTCTCCAGATCACCATAATTTTTTAATTATCTTTATATGTTTTCAGCTTTCATATAACATTGGCATTTTCCTTTTTCTTTTTCTTCCTCCAAACCCACCCATATACCCATATGGCATTTTCCATTTTCTTTTTCTTCCTCCAAACTCACCCATATACCCATATACCACCCATATACTTTCTTTCTATCTTTCAAAGTCATGGTTTCTTTTTCTTTACCATGTTTGTGAATGTATGCAAGCATGCGCAAGTGCATATCTGCATGGTATATTACGTTCCGTGTGTTTATGTGTCTGTGTATGAATGTAAATGTGTGTGCTGTGTGTTGGTGTGATATTATTAGTTGTAGATATATGTTTTATGTTTTCAGGGCTGACCATTTGGTATTGGATACCAATGGTATGTCTTTCTCTTGAAAAGACTATTTATCCCACTTACAGAAACCCTTATTTGTCTTTACTAGGGCTGAGGACTTAGGAGCTCCCCCTCATTCTGTGTTAGCCTGTGTGTTGGAGTAATCACTGTTCAGGTCATATTTATGCAACCATGTTGTTGAGACTACATGGATGGAGCTTCTGACCTTTCTAGGAACAATCTCAAAGCAAGTTCACATTCCTCTGGCTATTACAACCTTTCAGTCCCCTCTTCCACAATCATCTCTGAGCCTTAAGCACAGGATTTGTGCTGTAGATATATCAGTTGGGACTGGGTTCCACAACTCTGCATTCTGATTGGTGGTGATTTTCTCTAATGGTCTCTATCTGTTGCAAAGAGAAGTTTTATTAATGAGAACTACACTTATCTGTAGGTATAAGGATAAATATTAAGACTGTTTTTATGAATTATACAGGTTTAGTGATGATCCAGCTGTAGGTTTTTCTCTAAAACATAGTTTCATTAGCTCGGGGTAGCTAGCTGGTTGCCAGTTCAGGCACGGTTTCTAAAGAGAGTTCTGCCAGTGAGCTTTGAGGTGCTTTGTAAATAGGATATCCACACAAATTTATTATTCTAATATGTTCAGTTTATTCACACAAATATTATTCATAATTCCATGCTAATATAAAGGTTAAACCATCACCTCACCCGCCAGGGAACAGTTGGTCAAAAAATGCTGCAGGGTTTTACTGGGAAATCTTCTCCTGTTGTGGTTAGGATGCTTCCAGAGCTTTGAGGGTACAATGTCCATCCAACACAGATGGATGAAATTCTTCATCTCTGTCACAGGCCAGAAGGATGGCACTGGTGGAAGTCCATAAAGTACTTGAGAATTCCTAATCATGGCTAGCACTGACAAGTGGTCATGTGTGACTTCAAGATTGAGTAAAAACTCCACAGTCACCGAAGACAGGACGACAGACAGAGGACAGTTACAAAGTCCTCTTACCACTGGGTCTTAGAGCAGAGGTTTAAGATGCCACATCTTGGGAGCAGTGTGCAGGGATGCTAGGGATTATTTCTCACTGCAGCATATGGAGACCATTACAGAACCAACACAATTTGCCAAAACACAAAGAATAACTGATTGAGGCATTCTAAGACAAACATATTCATCGACCACACAACTTCTGCATCTACATCTCAAGGAATATCATGAAAGGTGTGAAAAAATAGTAAGAGACAAAGGACCAGGAAGTCTTCTGGGAAACCATATCTCCTAGAAATAATAGGGTAGCTGCATCCAAGAAAATGTGACTGCCAAACAGCAATGACAAGACCAAAAGACATGGTAATGGGTAAGAAGAAACTCTCATAGGGCTCCACCTTGAGACAAAACTTGAGGCAATGAATGACTACTGAGAGAGGGAGAATTAGTGATCCTCAGCAATGAGCACCTAATTGCTTTTCCAATTCCAAGTGCTCAGCCAGAGAATCATACATGTACATGCAACACTAAACAAACTCAGTTAGGTTGTATTTATTTATATATTTATTTATTTATTTATGGATTTGTATATACATGTAATAACAAAAAAAAGACTGTATGTATTTTAGGGGAATTAGGAGCATACATGGAGGGGGTAAGAGGAATGGATGGGAAGAGAGTAATAATATACATTTTCATTTTAAAATTATATATTTAAAAAACAAAAATGATAATACAGTTTCTAGTGCTGCACAAATACAATTTTTTTTTCCCTTTGGGTTTTCAAGACAGGGTTTCCCTGTGTAGCCCAGGCTGTCCTGGAACTCACTCTGTAGACCAGGCTTGCCTTGAACTCAGAAATCCGCCTGCCTCTGCCTCCCAAGTGCTGGGATTAAAGGCGTGTGCCACCACTGCCCGGCACAAATACAATCTTTATGAGAAAGAACAAGAGAAGTTATGGTTCCATAACGAATTTCTATAATATGCATTAAGCCAGTTAAAGTCACGGGATGAGCAAAAGAGACCATTGCCATATGTTTGATAGATTCAAGCATAGAGACTACATAAGTGTGCTGTGATATCCTGGATGGGCTATTAGACCAGGAAGCTGACATTCACTAAAACCTTCACAAAGTTCTGTGACATTCTGTCAATAGTGTTGTATCAGTTACTTTCTTCTTTTGATAAATGACATAATTCCCCACAATGAAAACCCTAAAGACCCTACTAGAACATCAGGGGAATATAAAAGTAAACTATGTGAAGTTAGGGAATGCAAAATAAATATACAAAGATTAGTTGCATTTCTTCATGTCCATAGCAAACCATTCACAAAACCCAAGAATTTTGTAAATGAGATTTTTCCTCCTGGCTCCATTCTTGCAAATTATTGACATATAGAAAAATCTCTCAGTTTCTGCATGTCCGTTTTGTATCGTGCTAATCTACTGAAAAGTGTTAATTAGTCTTAACAGTTTTTTAGTGGAGCCCTGATGGTATTCCAAATTTAAAACCATGCTTCCTGCAGATAAGAACAATATGGCTTCTGTTTAGTCATATTCCTTTTCTCTCTCTTGTATTGACAGAGTTTGAGCATTACAAATTGCAAAGGGGTACAGAAAATGGGCATTTCTGTCTTATTACACATTGTAGGGGAAATGCTTTAAGGTTGACCTTATTATCATAATGTTGACTACAGATTTGTCATAGATTCCCTTTACTGCGTTGAGTACTGTACTGCTATCTCAAGTGTGACCTACCGCCACCACTCCACAGCTTTATCTGTTTCAGTGTGCTAACCCTTGGAAAACATGTTCTTCAGCAGTTGCTTTGTGAACAGGGAACCTCTTCAATTTAGACTTTTGGCTTTCAAATAAACTTTGCACAAGATACAATCTCTGATGGGTAATGTTTTTCTTTAAGGACACCTTTCCTATTGTCCCAAGAATTACCTGAGGTTTCTCTTCCATGCTGCTGATCTCTTTAACTATTACAGCTGTTTGCTCAACCCCACCTTGAATGTTACTCTTTTATTGACATTTCCCTTGCTAAACAAGCTACTCTGTTAATAAATTCCACAGAACTAAGAACCTCATACACAGTTTTATCACACACACATACACACACACACACACACACACACACACAATAGCCCCATTTCTTAAACCTAGTTTCTATCATAGTTACAACTCTGGCTGCTGTGGAATAATATCCTAACAAAAGCAATATAAAGAGAAAGGATTTATTTTCTCTCACAGTTTAATGTTGTAGTACAACATTTTCTGAAGGTCACAGCATCAGGATCCAGGGACATGGGGCAGCAGTTCACATTGCACCCATATTCAAGAAACTAAACAATGAGGTTCTATTCAACACATGTTCTCCTCCACAGAGTTTAGGATCTCAATCCAGAGATCATGACAACCCACAATGAGTAGGTCTTCCCACATTAACCAAATAAAGATGAATAAAGATAATCACAGACTGGAATGCTCAGAGGCCTATCTCGCAAGTAATTTTGAGATTTCATTAAGTTGACATTTAAGATTAACCCGCATAGATGAATTATTGCTGGTCTTACTCCCCACTTGTGTGAGAGACTAGCAGATATACTGTTTGTTTGACCTGAAATTTTTCCTTTTAATCTTTCTTTGTTCATCTGTTCCTTCATGAAATTTATTCTCTCTTAAATTCTAATGGTTGAAACTGTCTTTCTCTTGTGTCTTTCTCTTACTATTCCTTCAAGTGTCTTCTGTAGTGCTTGGTTATTGTTCTTAAAATTCCTTATCTTGGCATGTCCTTATTTATTCATCATTTTAAAAAGATAGTTGACTGTATAAAGGATTCTTGGTTCAAAGATTTGGGGTTGCTGTTCTGGTGGTGGTGGATACTGTTCTTGTTTTCACTTTCAGCACTTGAAATACAGCATTCTTTACATTTTTGTTTTTGAGAGTTGCTAAGGAGAAGATTAATGATATTCCAATACTTTTGTCTTTGTGCCTCAGTCATGCTTCCCCCTCACAGTTCTTAATGTTTACCATTTGCTTTGTATGCTTGCCACATTGACAATTATATGATGCAGAGTAGTTCTTCTCTGATCAACCTTGTTTTAACTTCTAAACATGCCTCGTGTGTTTGAATGTTTATTTCTTTCTCTAAATTTGGAGAATTTTCAGCTACCATTTCACTGATAGAGTCTCCACAACTTTGGGTTTTCTCTCAAATCTTCTCCTCAGTTGTAACCCTTAGTTATTAAACTGGTGTACATGCTCTTCTTTGTTCTAGTTGATGTTTGAGTAGTATTTCTTCAACCTTGTTCTCTAGTCTGGATAGTCTTCTTCAACTTGATCAAGTCTGCTGTTGGTGCTTTTCACTGTGTTTTTCATGTGATTCCATTTTTCATCTCCTAAATTTCTAGTTGGCTTTGTTTAAGATTCTCAAGTCTTTGGTAAATTTTTCTTCAATATTACTGTCTTTTTCTCACATACTTTATGGCATTTTTTTTCTGTGTATTGCTGACTTCCTTCTCTGGGCCTATATTGAACATACATTATTATCCCTATCATCTTTCAGGCCACTGATCATTATACCAAAAACCTTATGAACTGTCCTAGCATTTTATATCTTTGAGTTCAGTAGTTGAACATTGTGAGGTTTTGAAGGAGTGTTACTGCCTTGGTTTTTTTTTCCATTTTTCTTGTGTTTTTGTGGTATTATGTGTGCATGTGTTGATTTCAATATTTGTTCTGACCTTGACAGGGGAGGGAAATATTATAATTCGGCATCCTTCTTTTATCTTTCCAACCTCCAGCATCATTCATCAAAGAGGAAAGGAACTGTTCTGCAAGAAGCAACATCAAACCACATGAAATACAGTGTATACTTAAAATCAGTTTTAAACTACTAATAGCTAATGAATAATGAACCTAAAAATGGCAATACTATGTATAATGCATGTTGAACTTAAAAGTTATCTAGAGTAAGTGTGAAAATAGTAAACAAATGAGATGAAAAAGTCAAGAAATGAGGAGACAGAGTAAGATCATGGTTATAATAAAAAAGGCAGAAAGGGCATGAAGAAAAATATCCTGGGGAGAACAAAATCAGTATTTGAGAAAACAGATATCCTTATAATGAAGCCATTTAAAAACAAACTAATTTAATTGAAAAAGGCATAAAAATAAAACATGAGAGTATTTAGATACACTATTAGGTACAGGGTAGGAGCAAAAAATAAAGAAATATAAGGAAAAATTAATGTTTGGATAAAGAAGGTTTGATTTTTAAAACTGCCACTAATTTAATATTTATGTGCTGAGTAAAGACAGACATTAGAAAATATTAAGCTTTTGTTTCCTATAATTATACCATATTGTTTCCCTAAGAGCATAAACCTTTGCAAAATAATTAACACTGCAATTCATTACTTGCAACTGTTTCAAATATGAGCCTAGATGTTTTATGCAACAATTCTTGGAACTGTGTAGTATGATGTCATCCACTTGACTTCCATGACATCAGATGATGTAATAGGTATATTGCCAGAGATATCTCAGATTCATCACATATTTGATTTCCCACTTTGGACAATAATTTATTGAGCTGTGTAGGCTGCTCAACAATTAAGAACATGCACTACTCTTGGAAAGGGCAAGTGTTCTGTTCATAGCACCCAAATTAAGCTGCGCATAGCCGCCTATAACTTTGTCCTTAGGAGAATCAGATGCTTCTGAGTCCACAGGCACCAGTACTCCTGAAAACACACACACACACACACGCATACACATTATTTAAAATAAGTTTTACTACTATCAAACTTTTGGGGACATTCATGTTAGTATTATATTATAATTGACTTCAATGTACTTTACTCAAAAACCCATATGCTTACAATCAATCATGTATCTCAGCTACTCACCAACTTTACATTTTGGCTTCTCAATGTGGGTTCAGTAATCAAAGATTTGAGATATAGTGATTTGATTGTTTTATGATCTGCTTCTAACAAATGATTCAAGGTCATTTTAATCTGGAGTAATATACACTAAAGTATCTGCGTAAAATTTTGCAAAAATAGTTTGTCATTAATTAGGTTTCTATTGCTGTGACAAAATACCATAGGCAAAAGCAACATGGAAAAGAAAGGTTTATTTCAGTTTACAGAACCACATCATAGGCCATCATCCCAGAACATAAGGGCAAGAACACAAGCAGAGTGGGAGCCTGGGGTCAGGACCTGGAGCAGAATACATAAAGGAGTATTTACCAACTTGCTTCTTCTGGCTTGCTGGGCCTGACATTTTATAGACCACAGGACCACCTTTCTAGGTACACCACGCATAATGGGCTTGGTCCTACCAGATCAATCACTAATTTAAAAAAGTGACCCACAGGTTTGCCTGCAGGTGAATCTTACAGAGGCATTTTCTCAATTGGCCCCTCGTCTCAGATAACTCTAGCTTGTGTCAAGTTGACAGAAATGACAACAAAAAACTTGAAAATGGATATTTTCTTGTTTATAAAGTCACAGTGTAGTAGGATACTGAATGAGTGACTCACAAACATTGACTTTATCAGTGATAATGAAATGAAGCATCAGGTTTCTGTAGACCAAAATTGCTGCCAAACGCTGTCTTCCTAGATATGATCCTATGTATATATGAACAGCGACAATACTTTCAAAGTTATATGAGACACAGTTCTCAGGAAAGCAGCTGTGCAAACAAAGAGAAGAGCCTCAGAAAACCATGGCACATTTGCAGACTTGTTGATTACACCGCATGTCTGATTCAAGATATTTTGCTTATACAAAATCATGAAGTGAGCCTGCAAAGGATAATTTGGTAGGTTACACATTGCTTTCATTTTATTTGCTTCATGTTTTCCACTTAACAGAATACCCCCAGCTGTCTGAATCTAAAAGGATTAGACTTCAGTAATGCCTGTTTTCTTCCAAATGCACTGAATGAACTAATGCATATACATAACATTTTCAGATCAATGTACATGCAATGGCCAAATTTTAATCTTTTATAGATAAGAATGAAATATTAGAATTTAAAATATCATATTTGATAAATAGCTAACAATATTAGTATGCTTTTCCAAATGTAGGATGCATATTTTCTTGTGTTGACAACAAACACCAATATTATCATAATGACAGGTAACATCTTCATTTTGTGCAATTTATGTAGTTTAAACATTGGATAGGCTTTGCTGATCAGAAAGAAAGGCTTTGATTACTTCTTAAAATGAGCTAATATTAATGTCATTGACTAAATTTTCACTAGTTTAAATCATTTTACAAGGTTTGCCATTTAAAAGAATAATTATTTTGAATCTTTGATTCACGATTTAAAATATTTTTCTTTAAGCTCAGTGTTGGTTTTTGTTTAAAATTTATACAAACTATTCCAGGAAAAAATCAAATTGTGAGTAGAACTAAATCTTACTTTAGTAATCTTCCTTATAGATTATTATTATTAATTAATATTAGTAACCGTATGTATTAATATTAGAGAGAAACTGCTGTGCTCTGGGGATCATCTTGCTTCAGCTGCCTAGTGAGCTCAGATTCCTTCCCACCATATGCCCCAGTGCCCAGCTAATAGCTGCTACATTGAAATATAAAAATTGAAAGATCTATGAGAGTGCCTTACAATATTTCTAACTGGAAGTCTACCAATAATGCTTCAAAACTGATTTTACTAAACATTCTCCCTTAGCACTATACTTTAAATAAAATAAAAAAAAATAAGAGAGGGGTACAGAGGTCTACCTAGATTGCTAATATCACAAATGTCATCAATTTTGATCACCCAATCATATGTGCCTTTCATATTTTTCTGTCTCACACTCAAATTTCTCCTCACAGAAAACTGAGTAATGAGCAATGAAGCAATATCAAAATGCATTCATCCCTCAGCTGACACTCATTAAGCCTTCAGCTTGTGAATCTGTTCTTTTTTTTCTTTGTCTCACAGTGTTCTGTCAGGACATTTTATTTTTTAACTTATATATCCTTTGCATATATATTATGGCTACTAGGTTTTTTGTTTTGTTTTATTTTTTTAATCATTTTCATTGAATATTTTACATTTTAGATGTTATCCCCTTCCCCCATTTACCACCCATAAACTCACTATCCCATCCCTCCTTCTTTTTGCTTTTACCCCATTTTAATTTCATGCAAGTATTAAGATCAGTTCTAGGTTAGGAACTAGCAATACAATAGATGCAAATAGTCAAGGAACAAGCAAGACAATAAACACAAATAGAGAACAAGCAAGGCAGTAAACAGAATCCTGTGATCACTGTAGTGATCTAAGGGCTTATCAGAATGAGCAAAATATCTGAGCCAACTTCGCTATCCTAGCCCAAAGTCATCTTCATGTCTGAAGCCTACTTCTTTGTTCTAGCCTAATATTTATATTCCTGCCTGTAATTGCTTCTTTGTTCTAGCCTAAGATTTAAATTCCTGTCTGAAATTACTTCTTTGTTCTAGCCTAATGCCAGATTCCTACCTGCAGCCCATTTCCTTGTCCTTGGACAATGTCAAATTCCTTCCAAGCAGCCCATTTCCTTGTCCTTGGACAATGTCAGATTCCTGCCAGGCAGCCTCAAAAGCTCTCCACATCAGACAGAGTTACTAATTTAAAAGGCTGGCAAGCCAAGGACTGGTAAGATTCTACAGAGACTTACCAACCTAAGACAAAAGTGCATTGCTTTTGATAATGCATATTCCACAATGGGTAAGGAAGACATTCTTGTCAGAACAACCTAAGATAGGCTCAGTCTTGCTTATGCAACAACAACAACAACAAAACAACAACAAAAACCAAACTCTGTTCTTTCTGTTGGTCTCCGGTAGCCCCGTCCACTATCTTCAGCCCTATTTTGTGAGGAACCCTGTCCTGGTTGTTCAGTATACTCTCAACCAGATTTGACTTCAGGCTTGTTATTTCCCATGCAGGATAAGGATTGTTTTCCTGCCTTTGTTCTTTCCCCCTGGACTTAAGGCTGCCTGATTTCTGTTTCTTTATTCTGAGTGATAAATAACCTTCAGAACTGCCATCCTCTCTGCTTTCTCTCAGCCTGCTGCTGGCATCTGTTTTTAGTCATGTCCAACATACCTTCCAAAGCCTTCCCCTCATCTTCCTAACCTTTCTCTTTCACCCAGATCTCTGTACTTCTTTTCTCAGTTTGTGCTCCATTTTCTAACTCCATTCTAAAACTTTCTTCTACTTTACACTCAAGTTCGTTGATACACACACACACACATACACACACACTTCCATACTTCTGGGTCTATCAAAATTGCTATGTCAGCAATTTTAAGTGTTTGAGGTAAAACACAGATACTCATACAGAAAAGTCAAACACAAAACACTTAATATAAACAGCATGTTTACGAAGCCCCTGGTGCAGGCTAATATATCTTCAAACCTATATCTAGGGAGAGTATTGAATGTATGTAAGAAAGGGAAAAAACATTCAAAATCATTCACTAGATTTGAAAAATTATTGTTGGACTTGAAAAAAATATGTATTATTTTCTCATATTCCCTAAGCCAGAAGTATTTGAAGTACAAGATTTATACCTCATCATTTTCTTAAAGCACACACATTTTCTTTCTGCTTTTAAACCCAACTGAAAGGCCAATTTTCAAAGAAATTAAAGTAGGATAGGAAGTTAAGTTATATTGTATGAAAATCTCATGAAAATGCTTTAAGTCATTGAACTATGTAACAATTGACTGTGTCCAGGTTTCTTTATATTAGGAAATATAACAACACCATACACAGCCCAGTTCAGGCAAGAAACTAGCCAACAGATCGGGATCAGTCATGTTTCTGGTGTGGTCCTAGAAAATCTAGGTCAGGCAGTGAAAACGGAGTCCAGCTTTGGTATTTTCTAATGTTATACCTCATGTAAATTATTTAAGACTGCCTCTTCACCTGCGAAATAAATACAATTATACATATAGAAATGTTTTATAAAGCAAATGTGAATATGCAGAATGTCAGCCAAAACATTTAGTAATGCATGAATGATCAATAACTTATTTGTTAAGATTTGTTTAGTTTTACTTGAGTGTGTGTGCACACATGCTCATGTGTGTATGCACATGAATAGATGTGAGTGCAAGTGTCCTTGGAGGCTACAAGTGGACATTGGATCCCCATGAGCCAGAGTTATACATAGTTGCAAGCTGCCTGATATTAGTGGTGAGACTCAGACCCAGGTCCTCTTTAAGAACAGTATGTGTTCTCACTGCAGAGCTGTCTTACAAGCCCCATCTCAATAGATTATTATTATCATAAAAGCTACTCATATCACCTCATACAGAAGAAAGTCAAATTATTAAAATATCTTCTTCATAATGCTTCATAAATTGATTGTTTGAGTATTTTGTTCCTGTAAAACTAGGGTGGTTTTCCTTAGCTGTATATTTATAAGGAGATATTGAGACTTGAGAATATTTGAATTGAGGATGTCATTCAGTGCAAGAGTTCTTGTTTCACATGTGTCAAGCCTCAAGTTCAAATACTATCAGAAAGAAAGAGAGAGAGAAAGAAAGAAAGAAAAAAGAAAGGAAGGAAGAAAGGAAGGAAGGAAGGAAGGAAGGAAGGAAGGAAGGAAGGAAGGAAGGAAAAATAAGAGTTAAAGAATCGTGAATATTCTAATTAAGCAATTCATAGATTAAACCAAAAATAAAAAGATGGAGATTATATAATTATTTCTCCCCTGGGAAGCTAGGGTGGTTTTCCTTAGCTGTATATTTATAAGGAAATATTGAGACTTGTGAATATTCAAGTTGGGATTGTCATTCAGTGGAAGAGGCAAGAGTTCTTGTCTCACATTTGTCAAGCCTCAGGTTCAAATGTGTGTGTGTGTGTGTGTGTGTGTGTGTGTGTGTTGATCTTAACCTAAAACTAGTCTTATAATTTGCTTAAAATTATATTATTTTAGCTTCTCACAAAATCATTTTAAAGAAGTTGTCCTAAGTTACCATTGTAGCCCATGCCTGTTTTTCTGATGCTCGGCAGGCAGAAGCTGGAGTATTATGAGATCAAAGTCTGCCTGGACCACATTAACACACTGTAGACAGGAGTAATTACACCAAGGTCTGCCTGGAGTCGATGGCAAACTTAAGGCTTGTCTAGGCTATGTAGTAAAACCCAGACAATTTTTTTTTAAATGTATTTATAATCTTGGCTTCTGCTTTTAAAATAAGCCTTTTCTATTTTCACAGTAAGTCTAAGGCAATTCTCTTTACCTGTGGACACAGAAGATAGCTCTCACCTCAAAAAGAATAATAAAATGGTTTGTATGGAACCCAATATAAATGAATGTGGCCTAGGATGTGAATATAAACAGCTCTGGATAACATAGCTGCATCCACTTCATGGTCACAAAGGAAAGGAAGGCCTTTTCAGAAACTTTGTTGGACATTAGGCAGGCAGAGCCCAGCCAAGCACAGATGACACAACAGGCTTGGGATGGCATCTTGTCATATTCTTACCTACTGACCCGGAAAGTTGATAGATTCCAAAGTGCTTATCTACAGGTTAGATTTGTGTAAGGTGAGGCACAGAGGAAGGTGATGAATGAATATTAAAAGGACTAAAATTGACCAAAGATCACTCTGACCCTGGCTTTAAATATGTCAACTCTGTACAGGAAGTTCTCATCAATCTGCCATTAGAATCCTTAACACACGGACAGCTTTTTACTCTAGAAACTTCATGTTCATGAAGAAAAAAAAAAACTTTACAGAAAAACAACCTATCTTCTAATGCATATGATTTTTCAAAAATGTGTAGAAATATTAACGCAATTATGAGACCACTGAAATTGAAGAATCTGATTTTAAAAAAAAATCTCTACACTCAAGAATTTAAACCAGCATACAAGGAATCATAGAAGTACACTATATAAATTTTATTGCTTTTTTTTTTTGGCCTAAGATAACAGCTGAAAGAAGAAATAACCTTGACATCAGCTAGCGTAGGAAACCAAGAAACAAGATTCATTTAAATCCCATGTTTCTTTATTTTTCTTTCTACAGCAATAAAACATCATATCCTCCCTCCCCCCCTTTTCCTCCCTCCCCCCACTCTTCCCTCCCTCCCCCCACTCTTCCCTCCCTCCCTCCCTCCCCCCACTCTTCCCTCCCTCCCTCCCTCCCTCCCTCCCTCCCTCTCTCTCTC
>NW_021621467.1:3527033-3539928 GCF_004785775.1 Grammomys surdaster
TTGTCAAAGACAAACAAACGGAACGGGGTGAGGCCCAGGGATCTCTCCCGCGCGCTCTCTCTCTCTCTCTCTCTCTCTCTCTCTCTCTCTCTCTCTCTCTCCCTCCCTCCCTCTCTCTCTCTCTCTCTCTCTGTCTCTCTCTCGTAACATTGTCTAAGAAAAACGTGGGGCTGCCGCACACATGGCTTTGAAACCCAGACACTGAAAAACAACAAACTGTAATTGTTCTCTTGGCAAGACCTAAAGATTAATCAGCTATATCTTTAAAAAGAAACCACCTTTATACCTCTCTGGTGTCCGGCGGTTAGCTAATAGAAGCTCCTTTTGTTATTCTAATGTAATGTTCCTTCCTTTGAAAAACTCATGAACTTCTCTAGGCAACACTAAGATAAATCCGTCGCTTATTAAGTTACACTCTCCTTTTGATTCACCTTTGACCTCTTGGCACAGGTTATTAAGCGAGGCAGCCAATGTTTCTCTTTGCACCTGCAAAGGACAGTTCAATCTACAATTAAAGATCATTTCCTCTTCTTTGAAATTCAAATAACGGTGTTAAAACAGAGTAATGTTTTCTATCTGCATCTGGTCAGGCTATTTCCTGGCATGTGTGATGAAGTCACAAGATTGAATGTGTAAAAAATGGTTCAGAAAGATCCTGAGATCATTTCTAGGTGAACGAAGACAGGCAAGCAGCTTCTAGATTTTCAGATGAGTATAGAGTTGTGTAAACAGGCACACTCTGGAGTGCTTTTAAGGGAAAAAAATCAAAACCTAAGCATTATCTTCTTCATACAAAATTCAAATATGGCCAACATTAATGGTACTTAAGGTAAAACATAAGAAGCAATTACTTTGAATTCCCTTAAGAACGATCTTTCCAGAAGGCTTACATCTCATGTACTTTAGGCTTCCCAGATTTCAGACATCCTTTGTTTGAGGTGTGTTCACTTTGGTTTGGAGCAAATGTTTACTATCTTACTATTCCAAAGCCTTTCTCATGCTTCTTTTTTGTAATACCTGAAGACTGTGTATAGTACATATATTAATTTATTCTTGCATAGACTGCGATCCTAGTGCCTCAATTTTTGTTCTTAGTCCATTCCCAACTAATCTAACAAGGAACTTACTTTTAATTGCAAATTCAACTTTTCTAAATATCATTTTGTTGAAAGGTTTTTCCTTCATTCACATTACTCCTGAGTTTCAAATGCCAAATGCAAAAGAGATGGTCAAAGATTAATAAAGGAGTAGAAGCAATTCACAAAACAGTTATGTGTTTTGTACAATTGGGTTTTATAGCTATCTCAAACACCAGAGGCATGAAATGTCTCACATGTTCAGTTCACGTTTGTGATAAAAGAATGGAGAATCTGAGGTTCAAAGTGGTTAGTTGGCTTGTACAATTTTTTTCAGCTATTCAGATTTCTATCCACATTGAAATAAATCTGGAAATAATTCACGTGGAATTGAATAAGTAATCTTATCTATGAGGATAACTAAAATTTTAAAGTACTAAATACATGTTAAATATTAATGAAATGGATTGGCTATGATGGAACATGCCTGTGATCCCAGTATTTGGAAGGCAGAGGCAGGGGGATTGAATGTTCAAAAACAGACTTGGGGGGGGGCAGTAAGGGATGGAGTGGGGGATGGTAAATAAAATAACGATTGCAGAAGGAATGGCAAAGCAGATATTAAATATTGAAACAGAATCTGAGGATCATACGCAACTTGGAATCTTAATTAAAACAGACATTTTTAACATTAGGATAAGCTCATCCAGTCATAAATCAGTGTATAATAGCAGTGATTAAATGTCACTCTGGTTTTAATACTATGATTATTTTAAATTAGTATTTCTGGCATTAAGAAGTGATTTTGACTCAGAAAACACTGCAGCTTGTCAGCTTGTCTGATAATAACACGTGTAAAGATGAAATGAGTTACAAGGTGCTTGTAAATTTATAATAATATTACTGTTGAAAACTCCTCTCCTTGTCTATGATCATGTGGGTATTGACCATTTTCTAATGCCTGCTTAGCTTCAGGTAAACTCACAATATAGTAATTTATATTTAACTGAAGGGTGTATGCTATGATTATGAGACATATGTCACTAATTAAGTAGAGTCATTAATGAAATATAGTTTGCTCTCTATTAACAGTCCTCTAGTGAAATAAGTTCTGTGCACCTCAAAGCAGATTGAGACTATTGAAGAGGAAAGCAGAGAAAAACTGGTCCCTAACTCTCATCTATCCAAATTATGTTAGTTGGACACCAAAGTAACTTAGTGTGAAAAATTAAACGTGGCACAGACTTAAACACTTAGAAAAAGTGTCCTTTTGGCCTGATAATAAAAGAACATCGAGTGTCTTTTGTGCAGATTATTAATACAGTTATCGAATCAGGCACATTCCAAATAAATGAAGCCCACCACAACTAATTCTAAGACAAAGTAATTTTTTCTAGTCTTCAACACTAAGAACATGACTGGAAGGTAATACAATTCACACATTCTATTCACCCACATGATCACAATGGAAAACAGGTTTGCTGTGAGTTTTGAATATCGAATTTTAAACTTTGAATATGGAAATGAGTGAAATTTCCAGTTCAACAATAGCGTGAAAAGCATGGGTTCAGCTTTTTTGGGGGTCTGCTGTTGTTGCACCATAGGAGGTAACTATTCACCAAGTTAATCTTTCTCCTAACCAATATGCTATCAAGACCAGATGAAGAGTCTCCTCCTTCCTCCTTAATCAGCGAGCACTGGAAAGAAATGCATACCCGAAGATAGAGCTTCCAGCAGGTCAAGGTTGTTTTGATTATTTTAATTATGAACTCATGTCATGTTTATTTTTTTTCAAGTTTGTACACTTTCACATTTTTATAATGAAATTTAGAATTTGTTTAAATTTCAGGAAAGGATTATACTTAATGAAAAAGCATCCTGTTAGCTTGATTGAACTCAACCATCAGTTAGACTGTGAAATGTGCCCAGAAGTGACTTTTAGGATCAAAAAGATGTTTTTAAAGGGGGAGAAATTTCACTTATATTCCTATTCAATTTATATCCTTTCATCAGACTTCTGGAGTTGTCTTGGTAGTCTGGCACATGACTCATGTACTTGGAAATCCCTCTTAATGATCTCCAGCTTATAATTTTATCTAATCCAGCATTTTAGTCAGTCCAGAGTGACTTCTCATTCCTTCAAATGTGTTACCACTTAAAATTCACAAAATATTTTGGCATTTGGTACTGCATATTATACAAAGTGTTTATGAGGTTTAAATGTAATGTGTTCCATCTTGCTAATTTGGATAAGGTCGTTCAGGCTATAAAGATGTTTAGTAAATACGATTTTTCTTTCTTTTCCATTCTCTCTCTCTCTCTCTCTCTCTCTCCCATCCCTGTCTTCCCACATATAGCATATTCTAAAATTTATTTCAAAAGATATTTCTTGAAAGAAGAATTCAACAGGAGAGATGTAAATGAGAAAGTAGTGGAGGATGAATCTGATCAAAATACATTATATGAAGAGGAAAATGGGAATTTACCTGGAGAGAGAAAGAGCCAGAGACAAAGGGTGCTTGAAATGATCACAGAAAAAATACAGTAAGTATTTTGTCTATACAGGAAATATTTATACTACAGTGTGTATCTGTGTGTGTGTGTGTGCATGTGTGTGTATGTATGTATATATATGCTATATAGTTATATAGTTATTCCACTTGATGTGACAATGCCTCCTACCCCACACCACAAGGAGGTACAGACAATTTCAAAATCTCCCGTGCCAGCCATGATGAACCTCTCATTGAGTTGTTTGACAGAAGAGAGAAATAAACTTCCAAAATAATATAGGCTACTGCTATTAGCCTTGGTTGCCTTCCAGAACTTAAAAATAAGGCCCTATTGCTGAAGACATCACACTCCTCTGACACAGTAATTGAAAAAAAATTGAACTGAAACTAACTCTGAAGCTTCTTTACGGATTAGCTCTCATAGCATCTCAAGGAGCTATATAAGCTTCTGAGAGAAAAAGGCAGCCAATATTCCTAGCTGTAATGCCTGTGGACCACAACAATGACCAGTATGATAAAGTATCCCCAATGTTGCAATAGCGGCACTTATATCTTATGGGTGAGTAGCAGTAATCTAATTGGACTTAATGACTACTTAATGAAAGGGCATTCATGCCTGGTAGTGTAAACATAGCCAACTACATGTGGCTGGTTAGGTTATAGTTTCTGGAGAAGAACCTACTAATGCCACTTTTCTAAATATAATCTAATCCCTAACTGTATTCTAATTGTTTGTTCTTACACTTACAGAGCAGTATAGCTCTCACCCCTCATCAAAGAAGTTTCTTTTTTAAGAAGGTGGAGGCAATCACAGAAATCTACAACTGCTTAAAATTCAGAGATCAACTGTCCATGGAATGCCTATCCTGAATTGATACAGCTACAAAACAATCGCTATACCTAAGGCTCTGGGAACATCACAGAAGAGGGTACAGAAGCATTGTAAAAAGCCAGAGTACCAAAAAGTTTCCTATAAAATAGTGTCGTCTGTGTATTGCAGGAAAGTTACATCCATGAAATCTCAACAGCACAGATGCCTAAACAAGACCTGCACAATGACAACACCAGTTAATATGTCAACATGGATAAGAGAAACTTCACAGAGTCCTGTGCTAAACCACTATCAGCCAACCACTGTAGTCTATCTAATCCCAGGTGGTCAGTGCTAAATACATACATATGAACAACGCTAAATTCAGTATACACCCCCCCACATATATATGGTATAGGATATATATATATATATATATATATATATATATATATATACACATATATATAAACATATACATGTGTATGTGTGCATACAAATATATGTGATGTGTGTGTGTGTGTGTGTGCGTGTGCACGTGTGTGTGTGTAATCATAATAAGGACTATCATGACTTTCAGAGGAAGTGAGAGGGGAAGCTGGAGGGGATATGAAAGGATAGAAATGATATAAATACAATACTCATATGAGAAATTCTTAAAAATAAAACTGAAGACACGCCTCCAGTCTTGCATTTTAGAACTCTTATAGCTGTTATTTAGCATAACTAATATTTATACAATTTTGTTCTGACCAAGGCGCTTTTGGTGTGAACCAACAGAAAATCTGAGCTCAAAATGAGATATATACTACTGATCATGAAGATGCTTAAATCATATGAATTGTCAAACAAGAAGGCGTGAACTAAGATCTTGAATTACAGATAGCCCTAGGAACGCCACCAGAGCAGTAGTCACATCCAAGGACAGTAGTGACAGCCCACAGCGAAGACTAAGAGTAGCAATAAAGGCACACGTTACCTGCCCTGTAGCCATTGTGCGTGTGTCTGAGACATGACACTTTGATAACATAGGTGTGCACAGTGAGTTATAATGTTTAGCAAATCTTCACTCTCATACATCAGTCCCTCAAAAGAAGACTAATGTGACAACATCACTGTGATGTGGCTGTCACAGAGGCTTCATGATTCCTCACTTTAAATTCTGGCTATACCACCTTCCTAGCAATCAAACCAATGGTTGTTTGGTTGGTTGGTTTTATTTTTGCATACTTGCAATCAAGAGCCAAGACACTAGAGTTAATTGTTCTAGTTAAATATTATTATTATTAATAATATTCATTCCAATACAAAGTTCCAATTATGAGTTAAAGTAGATTTTTAAAGTTAAAGCCAGTATTGATCTAACATTTACCTGAGGCAAACTTATCCATACTAAGGGTAGAAAATTTATTATTTAGAAATCAACACTATCTCAGGTTGGTTGCAACTAATATTTAAAATAAGGTAGCAAGCTCTATCCCATCACTGATCCAAAAGGTGATACATTGTATAAAATAGCCAGTAGCTCAAAAACCCAAAAGAAATGATACTAAATGTTTTACCACAAAAAATGTGGTATGTGTATAATGTATGTGTGTCAAATAAAACTATAATAGCTAAGAGATTTAAGCCAAATGTCCACAAAAATATGTTTGCTATGTAAAGGATTTACAAGTCAAAGAGAAAACCATATGTTATATTATATTACAAAGTAGAACAAATTTCTGTCCTGACCAGCAATTACAAGAATTCAAATATTTTTAAGAAATAGTTCACGAACAGGTTTATAATGCCAGGCATGAAATCCTTCCTGTGGTCCAGGACCCAATCAGAACGTAGTTGGTTACTACCCAAGTTTGTTTCTCTGTTACTGTGATAAAATACTGACTGGAAGTAACTTGGAAAAGGACAGTTTTATTCAGCTATAGTTCATCATCGAGGCAAACCAAAGTAGGAAATCAAGGCAAGAGTTTGAACAAAAAACATGGAGAAATCCTGTTTATAAGCTTGCTTTCTCTGACATGCTCAGCTATCTTACTAACAAGCCAAGCCCACCTGCTTAATAATAGTATCACCCATTCTGGGCTAAGCCTTCCAATATCAACTAGAAATGGAGAATATTACCCCAGACACAGGTCTACAAGCCAATCTGATAGAGACTGTTCCTCAACTGAGAATCTGATTTCCCTAGGTGACTATGGTGTGGATCAAGTTGAGAATGTCTGACCAGCGCAGTTTCTCCCTACAACTGCCATGTCATTCTCCCTTGTGAGGGCACAGAGGTCACATCTTAACAGACAGATGAGTACTGATGGATAAAATGATAATAGATTTTATAAATGTATAAAAATTTCAAAAACGAATAAAAGATGCTATTTTAACATTATTGACTATTGGGGAAGAAGAAAAGCAAATGTTCAAACATTAGTAATCAACAAATTATTTCAAAGTAGCCAGTAAATATTTTAAAGTTTGAAAATTAACATTAGGTTCTCATGATGACCCATACAGATTAAATCCTAGTAACATCTGATACCGATGTAATTCAGCTTGAAGTTATTGGACTTTTTTTAAAAAATAAATAGAAGAACTTTAAAACTTGATCTCAAGGCTACTTCTGCTTTCTCATTTAACCAAAGATTTGAGGGAAAAGACATATGAATTCTGAGCAAAGATTTTTCTCATTAATGGTATTAAAATTTTAACTGAACCTAGTGGCTCATGCCTATAACCCCAGCACTTGGGAGTGACATCCATAAGGGATATCACAAGTTCAAAGGTTTGTGAATCTCTGACCAGCCAGAGCTACACAACCAGAGCCCACCTCAAACAAAACAAAGCAAAACAATATAAAATGTGAGAAGAGGTGATTAGAGTGCTGGCATGGAGCTGGCAAAGCTCAGGGTTCCATCCCAGTGCCGCAAAAATCAAAACTAAGAAAGAAGCAACCTAAGCCTCATGACTTAATTATAAGTTCATCAGTTACTCAGAGTTAATTTATGGAATGAAATCATTTCAGAGCACAGTTTTCAAAGACAAACCATTGGTAAGGGATATGACCCAGTCAATAGTACGTGAAATAAAAAAAATGCAGGCTTAGATCTGAAGGCTAACCCCACTGCAAGCAAGGGAGTTGATGAAGCACCTACTCAAAACCACATCTCTGGTTGACTGAGAAGGTTGCAATTGGCTTTTGCTTGTTTTCAAATTTGTTTGTTCATGATATGGAAAGAAATTTTGTTCATTGTTTTCCATAGAACTACTTTTATTGTGCATGTTTATACTCTATAGCACGATCTTTTGATATCCCTTCCTTGAAACATCATACATGTACATTGTGATTTGTACAGTTCGGCCCATTAACACTCACAGAACTATCTTCCAGTTTCATGTACATAAAAGTGCTTAAAATCTACACTCATGCAAACCATTATTATATGATACGCTACTCTAATATTCATCCTACATTTCTTTAAGCAATAAACTTCAGATATATGATAATGAATAAGTTTCATGTTTTTATTTCTGTTTACATGTATTATATATGAATTTTCATTAATTTTGAATTATACTGTAATGAACTGAAATAAGGAATTAATTTCTAAACTTTAGATAAATATTTTTCTTGGTAATAGAAACTCTTTCCTAAAACATTCTCCTAAATTAAAACAATTGTGAAAATATTTAGTGGCTAGGGCTACTTGTCCGATTTTGAACATATGAGTGTTATGATTTAGAATAGCTAACTTTCTCTGCAGAAATAACATAGTAATGAATCATTTAAAAGTCAGAGGCATTGTGAAAATATAAAATAATAAAAAAAGATACCTATTAATATACACAAATTTTAGAGAAATTGAAAGATAAATTCCTAATAGCTTAAACACTCTCCAGAAATTACAAAACTTTGTAAAAAGAATGTACAATTATCACTGGGAAACTTATCTATTATATTTTTGCATAATTTTGAATATCATTATAATATAATATTTATTAATATTATATTTATTAATTATGGTTTATTAAGTATAATATTTATTAATATTTATTAATATTATTTTTTTAATTTTTTTATTGGATGTTTTATTTACATTTCATATGTTGTCCCCTTACCCCATCCCCCACCCACCCAGGAACCCCCAATCCCCTCACACCTCCTCCTTCTTCTTTGTGGATGTAACCTCTATCTACCCCCCCACTCCCACCTCCCCACCCTCAAAACTCCCACCCCCTGGGGCGTCCAGCCTTCATGAGGTCAAGGATCTCATCTTCCACCTGTGCCCAGCAGGGCCCTCCACTCTTATATATTCAGCTAAGGCCCTGGATCCCTCCATAAGTGCTCCCAGGCTGGTGGTTTAGACCCTGGGAGCTGTGGTTGGTTGGTATTGTTGCTCTCCTCATGGGGCCACAAATCCTTTCAGCTCCTTCAGTCTTCACTCTAACTCCTCCATTGAGAACCCCATGATCACTTCAATGGCTAGTTGTGAGCATCTGCCTCTGAATATGTCAGACTCTTGAAGACCTCTGAGGAGACATCCATATCAGGCTCTTATCAGCATGCACTTCCTGACTTCCACATCAGCATCTACCTTTGGTGACTGCACATGGGATGGATACTCAGGTGGAAAGGTCTTCAGACGGCCCCTCCTTCAGTTTTTGTCCCTCGCTTTGTCTCCATATTTGCTCCCTTGAGTATTTTGTTGCTCCTTCTAAGAAGGACCGAATCACCCCCACTTGGTCTTCATTCTTTATGGACTTCATGTGGCCTGTGAGTTGCATCTTGGGCATTTTAAGGTTCTGGGCTAATATCCAATAATCAGTGAGTGAATACCATGTGTGTTCTTTTGTGATTGGCTTACCTTACTCAGTATGATAATTTCTAGTTCCATCCATTTACCTAGGAACCTCTCAAATTCATTGTTTTTAATAGCTGAGTAATACTCCATTGTGTAAATATACCACATTTTTTTAATCCATTCCTCAGTTGAAGGACATCTGGGTTCTTTCCAGCTCCTGGCTATTATAAATAAGGCTGCTATGAGCATAGTTGAGCATATGTCCTTATTATATGTTCGAGCACCTTCTGGGTATATGCCTAGGAGTGGTATAGCTGGATCCTCGGGTAATGCTATGTCCAATTTTCTGAGGAACCGCCACACTGATTTCCAAAGTGGTTGCACCATCTTGCAGTCCCACCAACAATGGAGGTTTATTAAGTATAATATTTATTAATATTTATTAATATTATTAATATTATATATTATTTATTAATATTATATAATATTTATGTAATAAATTTTATGTATATGATATGTATTTATATGTATAAATATATATATTATAAATATGTATTATAAATATGTATAAGTATATATTTATATATAAATATTATATAATATTTATACATAATATTATATAATATTTATTAATATTATGTATTATAATATAATATTTATATTTGGTATATTAATGCATTGTAATAAAAAAAATACACGAAAAACTAAATCATAACTTTTTTATTGATATTTTACTCATTTGGCCTTACTGCTACTTCATTTTTGTTTCACTTACTTAGCTAGCAAGTATTTTGGAGAAGTTTAGTCAATTATTTATTGGGTTATGTATTTAGAGACTTCACATATTTATACAGTAATTACACTGTTGCTATGTTTTTCTTTTTTTTTCTTTTCCTTTTTCTATTTCTTTTTGTTGTTGGTTTGGTTTGGTTTGGTTTGGTTTGGTTTGGTTTGGTTTGGTTTTGGTTTGGTTTGGTTTGGTTTGGTTTGGTTTGGTTTGGTTTGGTTTGGTTTGGTTTGGTTTGGTTTGATATGATTGGTTGGTTCTTTTTCATTTTGTTGGAGACAGGATCTCTCTCTGTACCCCTGGCTGTGTTTGAACTTGCTATATAGACTAGGATGGCCTCAAACTCATAGAGATCCACCTGACTCTGCCTTCCAGGTGCAGTGCTTAAAAGTGTGTGCCACCACACCCACCTGCTATGTTTTTTATAAAGCATGTCCCTCGATTGCTTGCTTCATTTCAGAATATTTTTATAGCTTTATCATTCCAAGAATTTCAAGTTAATTTTCTTTTCTGTTCTTGGTATAAACTCCTCTATAAAGCATAAAGAATTTCTATGTCTCTTTCATACAATCAGGAGGTGGTTCCAAACTCTACTCTGAAACTCTAATGTCTAAAGATGGAGCAGCTCCATATAAGCTTACTGTTTTCTTATAACTCTTGGATTTCTTTTTATTAGATTCAAGGGGGGATTACATTAATTCTTTCATTAATTTTTTAAAAAAGAAACATACATACACACACACATATACACACACATATGATAAAATTACTGAGCATCAGGGCTTCTCATAAACTCATTCAAACATTTGATCTCTTATTCAAAATTATACTTGAAATTTTCATAAATTATTGATGAAACTGTGTTGTCAGGAAACAACTGAGACCCAGTTATCTAATATCATTTTGGAATCAACTATAGTAAGACCTCATGACAGAAAACTGAGCAGATAATTCCCTCAAAAGTGTTCTGGATCATAAATATTTAACTTTCTGTACTCACTAAAATTCTTATGTTCAATACGTTGATAGTAAAGACCAATGCTTTTTACATATGGTACCCATCAAACAAATATTCGATCTGCACTCACTACGTAACAGGTTCAGTGCTTGCCACTGGATAAATGGGCAGAAAATCTGACAGCTAGGATTCTTTCTACACATGCGGTGATTTCTGCCTAACTGCTAAATGAAACCTAATATTTAACGTAAACTCATACATTGTATATTGTTTTACAGGTGTGAGATAGATGGGACTAATTTAGATGGTTTTATTGTTGTTATTGTCTGTTTCTAGATTTACTTATAAGTAGATATATGCCATCATAAAATTAATTATTTTAAAAGTCTATTTTATGTTTAAAAGTCGAATGATGTTAAACTTGTTGGTCAAAGTTTTCATGTTGAAAGGAACCCACAGCAGATGTCAGTTGCAGAGCAATCTACAAACACCCATTACCATTTGTAGAAAATGAAAAGTTAAGGGATCAAATTGTGCTTAGTAAATTTTGCTATGAAAATTTATAAGAAAACATCCAGACCCTCTGAAGAAATGATTCCTAGGATAGTTTTTGCTAAAGGTTGTCCCCTTATAAATAAGCTCACAGCACAGTGAGGAGCAATTCCAGATGGCTGCTGAGAGTCGTGCTTTGTTACTGGAGTTTGATTTCTTGATAGTAGGAGGCAAGTGCTGTCTTTCTGAAAAATAAAAATTATTTTTAACTATTGAAAATATGAAATAAAGTCATGCCAACTGAAGGGAGATCTTACTCAAGGCTGCCATTGCTCCAGATGGAAGACAGAGCTGCCCTGTAGGCTGACATAGCTTAAGATAATATAACCCTACTACAGAAGCATCACCATCTCAGTGCTTGACTTTGAGATTTAATATAGTTTCCTTAAAATTTCTTAGTCTATACCAGATATTTTCAATATTTTTATACTTTAATTTTGAATATTTTTCTACTATAATCACGAGATTATTTCTCACTGATAAAAATCACACGTTAGAGAAATGTTTAGTTTTGATAGGTTTATACAAACGCATAGAGAAAACCAGGTAGATCCAATGCTACAAACAAAAGTAAAATAAGCTAAAAGATTGTTTTTTGAAACATGAGAAAATGGAGGAAACACGATAGGCCCTAAATGTATCTCATAGAAATGTCTATCATGTAGGCTCTCTGTAAACATCTATCTCAGTCCTTAAATTTGGGATGTAATATAGTTTATTTAGATTCAACACAGTCCCCATCAAAATTCCAACACAATTCTTTAAAGACATAAAATGAGCAATTCTCAATTCCATATTGAAAAACAAAAAACCCAGGATAGCAAAACCAATTCTTAACAATAAAAGAACTTCTGGGGGAATTGCCATTCCTGAAATCAAGCTATATTACAAAGCAATCGTGATAAAAGTAACGTCATGATACTGGTACAGAGACAGACAGGTTGACCAATGGAATAGAATTGAAGACCCAGAAATGAACCTACACAACATGAACACTTGATCTTTGATAAAGAAGCCAAACATACACAATAGAAAAAGAAAGCATTTTTATTTTTTTTTTCAGAGGGTCAAATTTAATTGATAATTTTAAAAATATCCAGGGATGGGAGCCAGAAATTAAACTCAGATGAACTTAATTTAGAGACTTTTGTTGTTGATTTACTTCATAGATATTCCAACAATACCAGAGCTTATAGCAGTCTACACCAACGACTAGAAGTCCCAGTGAAGGTGGGTAGAAACAAGGGGAAAGCCAAAGCTGAGGAGGGAAAAGGAAGAGCCTGAGAAATCAGCATGGATGCTCTTGAGTTCCCTTTCTTTACACCTTCTTTTTTTTTTTTTTTTTTTTTTTTTTCTTATTGGATGTTTTATTTACATTTCATATGTTGTCCCCTTACCCCAT
>NW_021621467.1:3540328-3543912 GCF_004785775.1 Grammomys surdaster
TTGAGTATTTTTGCATCGATGTTCATAAGGGAGATTGGTCTGAAGTTCTCTTTCTTTGTTGGGTCCTTGTGGGGTTTGGGAATGAGTGTAATTGT
Organism: Grammomys surdaster; assembly: GCF_004785775.1. NCBI lineage: Eukaryota > Metazoa > Chordata > Mammalia > Rodentia > Muridae > Grammomys > Grammomys surdaster. The sequence continues at coordinate 3,540,424 of NW_021621467.1, forward strand.
AGCTTCATAGAACGAATTGGGTAGTGTTCCTTCTGTCTCTATTTTGTGGAATAGTTTGAAGAGAATTGGTATTAGGTCTTCCTTGAAGGTCTGATAGAATTCAGCACTAAAACCATCTGGTCCTGGGCTTTTTTTAGTGGGGAGACTTTTAATGACTGCTGCTATTTCCTGAGGGGTTATGGGACTATTTAGATGGTTTATCTGCTCCTGGTTTAATTTTGGTACCTGGTATCTGTCTAGGAAATTGTCCATTTCATCCAGGTTTTCCAGTTTTGTTGAGTACAGGCCTTTGTAGTAGGATCTGATGATTTTTTTAATTTCTTCCATTTCTGTTGTTATGTCTCCCTTTTCAGTTCTGATTTTATTAATTTGGATACTGTCTCTGTGCCCTCTGGTTAATCTGGCTAAGGGTTTATCTATCTTGTTGATTTTCTCAAAGAACCAACTCCTGGTTTTATTGATATTTTGTATTGTTCTTTCAGTTTCTATTTGGTTGATTTCAGCCCTGAGTTTGATTATTTCCTGCCTTCTACTCCTCCTGGGTGTATTTGCTTCTTTTTGTTCTAGGGCTTTTAGTTGTGCAGTCAACTTGTTAGTGTGTGCTCTTTCCAGTTTCTTTTTGTAGGCACTTAGAGCTATGAGTTTTCCTCTTAGCACTGCCTTCATGGAGTCCCACAAGTTTTGGTATGATGTGTCCTCATTTTCATTGAAATCTAAAAAGTCTTTAATTTCTTTCTTTATTTCTTCCTTGACCAAGTCATCATTGAGTAGAGAGTTGTTCAGTTTCCATGTGCACATGGGTTTTCCATTGGTTTTGTCATTATTAAAGACCAGTCTTATTCCATGGTGATCTGATAAGAGGCAAGGGATTATTTCAATCTTTTTGTATCTGTAGAGGCTTGTTTTGTGACCAATTATATGGTCTATTTTGGAGAAGGTACCATGAGGTGCTGAGAAAAAGGTATATTCTTTTGTTTTAGGATGAAATGTTCTATAGATGTCTGTTAAGTCCATTCGGTTCATAACTTCTGTTAATGTCAAAGTGTCTCGGTTTAGTTTCTGTTTCCATGATCTGTCCATTGCTGACAGTGGGGTGTTGAAATCCCCCACTATTATTGTGTGAGGTGTAATGTGTGTTTTGAGCTTTAGTAAAGTTTCTTTTATGTATGTAGGTGCCCTTGCATTTGGGGCATAGATGTTCAGAATTGAGAGTTCACCTTGGTAGCTTTTTCCTTTGATGAGTATGAAGTGTCCTTCCTTATCTTTTTTGATTAATTTTGGATGAAAGTCGATTTTATTTGATATTAGAATGGCTACTCCAGCTTGTTTCTTGGGACCATTGGCTTGGAAAACTGTTTTCCACCCTTTTATTCTGAGGTAGTGTCTGTCTTTGTCACTGAGGTGTGTTTCTTGTATGCGGCAAAATTCTGGGTCTTGTTTGTGTATCCAGTCTGCTAGTCTGCGTCTTTTTATTGGGGAATTGAGACCATTGATGTTAAGAGATATTAAGGAAAAATGATTGTGGCTTCCTGTTATTTTTGTTATTAGAGGTAAAGTTATGTTTGTATAGTTATCTTCTTTTGGGGTTGTTGGAAGATTACTTCCTTGCTTTTTCTAGGTTGTAGTTTCCCTCCTTGTGTTGGCGTTTTCCATCCATTATCCTTTGAAGTGCTGGGTTTGTGGGAAGATATTGTGCAAATTTGGTTTTGTCATGGAATATCTTGGTTTCACCATCTATATTGATTGAGAGTTTTGCTGGGTATAGTAATCTGGGCTGGCAATTGTGTTCTCTTAGGGTCTGTATGATGTCCGTCCAGGCTCTTCTGGCTTTTATAGTCTCTGGTGAGAAGTCTGGTGTACTTCTTATAGGTCTGCCTTTATATGTTACTTGACCTTTTTCCCTTACTGCTTTTAGTATTTTTTCTTTGTTTTGTGCATCTGATGTTTTGATTATTATGTGACGGGAGGTATTTCTTTTCTGGTCTAGTCTATTTGGTGTTCTGTAGGCTTCTTGTATGTTTATGGGCATCTTGTTCTTTAGGTTAGGGAAATTTTCCTCAATGATTTTGTTGAAGATATTTACTGGCCCTTTAAGTTGGGAATCTTCATTCTCATCTATACCTATTATCCTTAGGTTTGGTCTTCTCATTGTGTCCTGGATTTCCTGGATGTTTTGAGTTAGGAGTTTTTTGCTTTTTTCATTTTCTTTGACAACTGTGTCAATATTTTCCACCGTATCTTCTGCATTTGAGATTCTCTCTTCTATCTCTTGTATTCGGTTGGTGATGCTTGCGTCTGTGACTCCTGATCTCTTTCTTAGGTTTTCTATCTCCATGGTTGTCTCCCTTTGAACTTTCTTTATTGTTTCTATTTCCAGTTTCAGATCCTGAATGTTTTTGTTTAATTCCTTCTTTGTGTTTTCTTGCATTTCTTTAAGGGATTTCTGTGATTCCTCTTTAAGGGCTTCTATCTGTTTACTTGTACTCTCCTGTATTTCTTTAAGGGAGTTACTTAATTCCTTCTTATAATCCTCTATCATCATCATGAGAAGTGATTTTAATTCTGAATCCTGCTTTTCAGGTGTGAAGGGGTGTTCAGGGCTTGCTATATTGGGAGAACTGGGCACTGATGATGCCAAGAAACTTTGGTTTCTGTTGCTTATGTTCTTGTGCTTGCCTTTCGCCATCTGGGTAACTCTAGTGGTACCTGCCCTCTCTGTGTAAGATTGGAATCTGTATTTCCAGTTATCTTGCTTATTGCAGAGCTCCTCGGAGTCCAGAGGTCTCTGTGGTCTTATGCCCCTAATCTCCCGGGTGGAAGAACTCCTGGGACTCAGGCCACCTCTTGGATCTGGTAATCCTTCTGTTCTGAGTGCAGTGGCTCCTCGGCTGCTCTGAGTGCAGTGGGTTCTCAATGACTCAGGATTCAGTTTCAGCTGCTCTGAGTGCAGTGGCTCCAGCTGCTCTGAGTGCAGTGGGTCCCTGATGACTCAGAATTCAGTTTCAGCTGCTCTGAGTGTAGTGGCTCCAGCTGCTCTGAGTGCTGTGGCTCCTGGATGACTCAGGATTCAGTTTCTCCACAGGACAGGAGCAGACCGACTCTGTGTCTGCTCCAGTCCAAGGGACCAGGCAGGGGCCGAAGGGAGGTGGAATTCCGGAGGGGCGGGGTTTGGGTAGCTGCTGTGCCCAGGATGTCCCTGGCTCCCAGATGTATTTCTGGGGCTTAGGGAGTGAGATGGAGTTCTTACCAGCTGCTCTGAGTGCAGTGGCTCCTGGATGACTCAGGATTCAGTTTCTCCACAGGACAGGAGCAGACCGACTCTGTGTCTGCTCCAGTCCCAGGGACCAGGCAGGGGCCGAAGGGAAGTGGAATTCCGGAGGGGCGGGGTTTGGGTAGCTGCTGTGCCCTGGATGTCCCTGGCTCCCAGATGTATCTCTGGGGCTTAGGGAGTGAGATGGAGTTCTTACCAGCTGCTCTGAGTGCAGTGGC
>NW_021621467.1:3543922-3557774 GCF_004785775.1 Grammomys surdaster
CTCCTGGATGACTCAGGATTCAGTTTCTCCACAGGACAGGAGCAGACTGACTCTGTGTCTGCTCCAGTCCCAGGGACCAGGCAGGGGCCGAAGGGCAAGAAAGCATTTTTAATAAGTTGTACTGGTCTAACTGGTAGTCAGTATGTAGGAAAATGAAAATAAATCCATTTTTGACAACTTGCACAAAGCTCAAGTCCAAGTGGATCAAGGACCTCAACATAAAGCCAGATGCACTGAGTCTAATAGAAGAGAAAGTGGGAAAGAGCTTTGAACTCATTGGCAAGGAAGGAAATTTCCTAGACAGAACTCCAATGACTCAGGCTCTAAGATCAGAAACTGATAAATGATACCTCATGAAGCTGAAAAGCTTCTGTAAGGCAAAGGACATAGTCAATAGGACAAATCAGCAACCTACAGAAAAAAAATCTTAACTAACTCCATATCTGATAGAGGGCTAATATCCAAAATATATACAAAACTCAAAAAGCTAACCTTCAAAAAACCAAACAACCCAATTAAAAAATGGGGTATAGAGATAAACAAAGAATTCACAACAAAGGAATCTCAAATGGCTGAGAGCACTTAAAGAAATGTTCAAAGACCTTAGTCATCAGAGAAATGTAAATCAAAGCAACTCTAAGATTCCACCTTACACCAATCAGAATGGCTAAGATTTAAAAAAAAAAAAAAAACAACCAACTCAGGTGACAATACATATTGGCGAGAATGTGAAGAAAGAAGAATACTCTTCCATTTCTGGTGGGACTGCAAACTGGTACAACCACTCAAGAAATTAATCTGAAGGTTCCTCAGAAAATTGGTAATAGACCTACCTGAAGACCCAGCTATACCACTCTTGGGCATATATGCAAAAGATGCCCCACCATACCACAGGGGCACAAGATCCACTATGTTCATAGCAGCCTTATCTGTGATAGCCAGAATCTGGAAACAACCCAGATGTCCCACAATGAAAGAATGGATACAGAAAATGTAGTTCATTTACACAATGGAATACTAATCAGTTATTTAAAACGAGGATATCATGAGTTTTGCAGGCAAATGGATGGAACTAGAAAATATACTGAGTGAGGTAACTCAGGCCCAAAAGGACATGCATGGTATGTACTCACTAATAACTGGATATTAGCCAAAAAGATACAGAATACTTAGGATATAACCCACAGAACTCAAGAGAATTAACAAGCCAAAGGGCCCAAGTGAAGATATTTCAATCCCACTTAGGAGGGAGAGGGAGTGAGGGGTCTGGGTGGGAGAGGGGAGGACGAGGGGAAAGGGGTAACATGATCAGGTATTGGGGTAAGAGGAGAGAAGATCTGAGGGCCAGCAGAATGAATGGAAACAGGCAACTTCTGAGGGATTGGAGGTGTGTGTGTAGGGGGACCCTCTAAAATGTTCCAGAGACCTGGGAGGTGAGAGACTCTCAGGACTTAGATGAAATGCCCCACAGTGGAGAGAGAGAACTTGTAGAGTCCACCTCCAGGAGAAAAACAGAGCATCAAGTGGAGGCATGGAGTTCCCATCTCACAGTCAAAATATCTGATCCAGAATTGTTCCTGACTAAAAAATCTGCAGGGATGGGGGGAGGGGAGAAGGGGAGGGGAGGGGAGGGGAAGGGGGGCTGGAGAGGGAGAAGGGTGCGGGGCGGAGGGGGGGGGGGAGGGGAGGGGAGGGGAGGGGAGGGGAAACGAGAAGAGACGAGACGAGAGGAGAGGAGACTGAGGTAAAGGAGGTCCAGTGACTGGCCCAACTTGGGATCCATCTCAAGGAGAGGTTCCAAAGACCACACTATTACAGATACTGTGGTGTGCTTACAGACAGGAGCCTAGTGTATCTTCTGTCTTCCTCATAACCAAGTCTAGTGTAGACAAAGTGTGCACATGCTATAGGATTAAAATGAAACTACAACTTAATATTCTGCAATCAGAAAACTTACAAGATGTAAAAAAAAAAAAATCTCACTGCAAAAGGCTCTTAGGAGATCTTTGGTACCCTAGTTTTTGCCCAAGAGTGACATGAAAACCATATTTCATTAGTCATAAATTTTGCACTGAAAAAACTAAGATTTATTTAAGCTAACTGAGAATAGAAGAAAATTAGAAATACAAGATATGGGAGAAACTTAACTGTTAACACTAGCAAGAAAAAAATGTCATTAAGTCTTTATTAACCAATGATAGTCAGATGCACGACAAGTGGTTATTTATTAATCTAAGCTCTTATCACCTAACACATTTGATTTAGAAACTGGACAGTGTTTCCACAACTAGAAATAGTAAGACATAGCTTCAGAATAATGATAATTCTGCATCCAGCTGCAGTGCACACTAAAGTATGTATGTTATATTTATGTTGTAGTAAAATACATAAGTTGTTGAAATTCCTAGCTAAATATTGGAATCATCTAGGAGATATTGAAAAACACTTGTATCTCTGGTTAAAATAATTAGAATGTCATGGTAGAAAGTTGGGTATGATCGGTATTTTTTAAAACACACTCTCTGGTGATTTTGAGTCAATGAAATTGTGATATACTGACTTTAACCTCATGTATGACACTTCATCACCCCTTTGGAGTTTTTGAGCTTCCCAGACAACAGAATATGCTTTCCCTTGCCTTAAAAAGAATAGCAACAAACATTTAAAAGGATTGACTTGAGCCTTTAGGCAAAAGGTAGTTTTGTTGTCATTTCTTCTTTTACTGGAATTGATAACAATTTTTATAAAATTCATCATTTTTCTCCATATTTAAAAGAAAACAATTGAAAACAGAGAAGCAGCCTTCTAAGAACAATATCAACCAACCAGACCAACCCCCTAAAGCACCCAGAAACTAAGCCACCAACCAAAGAGTACACAGCAGGTACTCATGGCTCCAGCTGCATATGTAGCAGAGGATGGCCTTATCTGGCATCACTGGGAGGGCTCGAGCCCCTTGGTCCTGTGAAGCCTTGATGACCCAGGATAGGGGAATTCTAGGCCACTGAGGCAGAAGTGGGTGAGTGGATAGGGGAGCACCCTCATAGAATCAAGGGTAATGAACTATAGAAATGATCCCTGAACAAGGAAGTAGGCTTCAGACATGAAAATGACCTTGGGCTAGGACTGGAAAATTGGCTCAGATACTTTGCTCCTCCTGATGAGCCCTTAGAAGCAGTGATCACAGAAGTGTTCACATAATTGGGTTTAATGCCTTGCTTTTTCTTTGACTATTTGTGTTTATTGTCTTGCTTGTTCCTTGACTATTTGCATCAATTATATTGCTAGACCCTCAATCTAGAACTGACCTTAATGCTTGCATGTAATCAAAATGGTATAAAAGCATAAAGGAGGAGATGGGATGGGCTTCTAGGGAGGGGAAATGGGGAAAAGGGATGACATCTGTATTGTAAATAAATAAAATACCCAATAAAAAAAAGAATCAGGGGTGAAGGACAAGGGGATAGGGGGCTTGTGGGGGGGGGAAACTGGGAAGGGGGACAACATTTGAAATGTAAATAAATAAAATAACCAATAAAAAGCAGCAGCCTTTCTGTGTTTAGTCTCAGATTACAATTAGAATTGTATTTGTTTTCTCATCTGCCCTCACTGAATGAAACTATGTAACTAGTTCAAACATAATTCTATGTTACTAAATGCTACTTAAGGATAGAGAAGGTCTCAGTCATGATCACACACACACACACACACACACACACACACTGACCTTCGTTTCCCTGTAGACATTGGAAGTTGTCAGCCGTAGCATAATGACAGTGCTAATTATTAAAATTATTCTTGTGTGGAGAGTGCTTTAAAATAAAATGCCGACAGGCATGCAATATGTTAACTGTGTGGCAATCTTTTCTTTCAAAAATAAATGAAATTCTGAGGAATATTCCACTGGCTTTCATCAAAACGCCTTGAGTTTCCCAGTGGCATTCATCTTCTCACACATTCCCATGCAATTATCAATAAATCCTTATTTTGTAAGGAATCCCGTACTACCAAGATGTATTTTATTATCATATTCATTCACGAAATTCCATTCAACTCCAACTACAAAATGTTTTGTGCTCTGGGTTCTTTATGTTTTATATAACTATATTTTTAGAAATTCTCAAATACTTTATGGCATCATATACATGTTGTGATTAAAACACTATAGACTTAAAAATGTTTCAAGAATATATTTCTTTTACTACCAAAATGAGTTATACTTTAAAATACTTGCTCTAAGTGATATTATATTTATATTTCAATGTACCTATCTAAATGCACAGTTATACTACACAATTCTAATTTAAGTATCTCATTATCTAACACAGGCTTCTCTAGGTAGCAGAAAATGTCACACAGAAGATTCTGTGTCAAAAAGAGAAAAAGGTAGTTTAAATTGTTAGAAGAACCAAAAAGTTGCCAGGAACCCAGAAACAACTTTGGGATCAGCATACAGTAAAGCAGTGAAGGAAATAAGCTGATCTAACTAGTTTTTGTTGTTGTTGTTGTTTTGTTTTTTAATGAGGCTGACACTGGATCTTTGCATGTGGTATGAGAAGGCTTGGTTTGAGGCTCAGCATTTCATAAAACAGGGTGAGATGCTGCATGCCTATAACCCTCCACAGCTCTGGTGCTGGAAATATTCAAAGTTATACTTCCATTCACACTAAGTTGGAGGCCAGCTTATGTTACATGAAAGCCAGTTTTCAAAATGAATGATTTAATATGAATCATAGTCTCATAATAGTTGTAGTTGTCCTAGTTCAGTAGGAGCAGTGTGAGAACTCACCATCTCTGAAAAATAATAAAAATTCTCAGACACCTCCATATGCCATGGGTGTGGCCAGCATTCAATCAGACACAGAGAAGGCCCAGCCTGAACACTGTTGTTCCTGCCTCTGTCACGTGCAGGCTGCCTTCCTAACTGAGACGGGAGAATTAAATATTTGAGTTTTTTAATGCCACCCCTTCCAGCTCCCAGGAAAGCTTCTGCTGGGCCAGATAACAAAGGAGAAGGCATAAGCACAAATCTTTATCTCAGAAGACAGGGGCAGATTGCAGAAGGATAAATAAATAATAAACATTAACTACTAACAAATGTGGTTATTTACTGTGTAAATAAACTAAATTGCCTCCATGTTTTTCTGTCATTGCCTTTCCCTACTCAAATCAGTACAGAATATAAAGTAAATGTTTACCATTCATGGGTCTTGTGCTCCAGAAACAGGGCCAGATAGCTTCGATTTTGTTTTCAATGAAAAATAATGTTTGATGTAAAGGATATTGAGTGATTTATGTAACATTTTAAGATACAATATATTTAGAAAAATTACACACACACACACACACTGTGGTGTGCTAAATTATTTTCATGCCTCACTAGATCATAAGTCCATACAACAGAAACTGTTAATGTGGGACATTCAATAGAAAAATGCTCTTTAATTTGGAAATAACAGTCAAAGTGTCTTTTTATTTTGAATTTTTTAAAAAAGCTTATTAACCAAATATTTTAATAGAATTTAGTTGGATGGACTAGCCTACATTTTATCCCTTCAGTGCTCAGAAGCTGCTCATAATGGTGAATCATACTCAGCAAGATAAACTTTGAGCATTCATGAGGGTGTTCTGCAAGCACTGAGAACCATTCCATTGTAATCATCTAACAGTTTCTACCCAGCCCCAGAGCTAGAAGGACATAATACTGATCGCTTACTGCCTCTATAGCGCTTAGATCTATTGATCTGTGGCTTGAAACATGTACTCATGAGCATACAAGCAGTATCCCAATTCACAGAGCAAACAAAAATAAAATAAATAAAATAAAATAAAATAAAATAAAATAAAATAAAATAAAATAAAATAAAAGCTAGTATATTCCTTTATCCCCTTACCCAAATGTCTGGCTGCTTGAAGGCGTGTTTAGCATTTAGATCATATCTACTAGGAACCAAGGTGATAACTGATGTCTGGGTTTCTGAATTCTGGCAAAAAAAAAAAAAAACAAAACAAAACCCTCACTTGAAGGTATCCCAGAGGAACTGAAGCTGTAATGGGGAAATGGTACCCTCTCAAGAGGTCACACCTGCCAAAGCCATTCCCCCAAGGTTGCTAGACCAGAGGAAACACTACACCTCCACAATCTGGCTTTAGGACTCATAAAGCAGGCTCAGCGCATTAACACAGCCCTGGAGATCAAGTGACCTTGGCAAGGAATGATACCCAGAGTGCCTCACTGTTCTACAAGGATTAAATGAGATTATGTATGTCCAAAATTGGCATAGAATAAACATCGAATGTTTCTTTTTCTCTCCTTCCCCTTCTTCTCTCCATTTTCCTTCATTTGACAACCACAATGCCCTTATTTAGACTTACTATCACTTTACCAATAGAAGAGAAAATTGGGAGGATAAGTACCTTTTCTTTGAATGGTGATAAATGTTAAAGACAGTATTTAGAAAAGCCAGTCTGATCATACTACATGAATCTCTGTCTCATAAAATGTGCCCTGCTCACACACACATACATTTCCATGTGCAGAATGCTTGCTGAACATTCTTATTAGGCAACAGACCCCACTAACCCTGATCCCCTGTGGACTCAGTCTCTGGATGCATCTTCCTTGCTGGTTTTCTTTCTATAATCTGCATTTTCACACCTTGTATAGGAGAGTGTTAGCTGCTGATTTTACTTTTGCTTGCTTATTTTGTTTGTTTTCTCATCAACAAATGAAATAATAATGGCAATTTAGGGAGAAAAGAGAAGAAATAAAGGAAAAAAACAACAACAAAAATCACTGTCCATAACCTTGCCTCTTAAAGAATGATTAATGCTGTTAGGCTCTTTGGCTTTCTCTCCTCTTACTGGACTATAATTAAAGTATTTCTGTAGTTCTTTACAAAGTTAATATACTGAGAGCTGTTTTGCAAGTGTTTACACGAATATTGATTACAAAATCTTTGCATGCTTAAATTTTAATGAAACCAGTTTTCCTAGGATATATAAAGCATAATTTATTCACAAAGTCCCATGGAGGCCTATCGTGGTTATTTCTATTGGAATACAGTACTGAGAGCCTAGTATTCTCTCATCAACTCATTAGGCAAGATGAATTGTATAGTCTTTCCATTGAACTGCTGAATAACTATAGCAGCACCAAGACACAGGAAATAAAACAACCCCTACTCCAAATACAAGAAATGTCAACTGTATGACATTCTGCCTTTAAATAATATGCTCTCTAAAATTCTTTGCTAACTTGCTCATGTTTCAGATTTTTCAAGAATTGCTAATACAAATTGTTAAACAATCTATTCCAGACACTTCTTTTTTATCAACAGTTTAAGAGAGATTCTGGAACTAGAGAGATGACTCAGTGGGTAAAGAACTTGAAGTACAAGTGTAAGGTCCATAGTCTGGATCCCTAGAATATGTGTAAAAGCCAGAAGTTGTGTATGTCTGTAATGCCAGTGCTTTCGTGTTGAGGTGGGAGACAGACAGCACTTCCCAAAAGCTTGCAGGCCAGCCAGGATGTGATATGCAAGTGCAATCAACAAGAAATCCTGCCTCAAAAAAGGAAGATAGCAAGAACCTCCACTCAGTTGTGCTCTGACCGCCACACACATGCCATTGCACATCCATTCAGTATTTATTTATATATATGCAGAAATATGAACACTTATACATATGCACCAGAGGAAAAAAGAGATTCTTTTCCTTAAACCAACTTGTATTCCTTGATAACTTCATATTCTTTCATTAAATACAAAACAAATTTTCTTTTGGTGCTATAATTGACATCTGTAATACCTGTATCTATGTATGTGGCACATAACAGTACCTTCTGTCAGACTTTCCAAAAGCTAACAACATGTCACCCCTAAGTACTTCATTCAACATAAGTCTTCTTCAAAAGGTAAGACATTTCTATGACAATACACTATCAATTCTACGTCTAAGAAAGTACTGTTCAAAGTAGATTGTTTATTGAGAAAAATTACAAGAAGGTAACATTGAGACATACTCCTCAATTATCATGAGTCTATGTCTGCTAAAGAGGAAGTAGATAAATTTGACATTCTATCAACTTTACTGCCCAAAGTGTGAACTATAAGAGCTAGTTTGTGTCTAGATAGACTTTTAGTTGATAGAGAGCCAGTTGAAATATTATCAATAGAACTTTAGTTTATGGAAAATTGGTTTGATTTCTAGCTTTATTACTTTTAGGTATGTAAACTTGGGCAAATCACTTATTCTTCAAGTCTTAGTTTTCCCATAGAATGAGGACACTGGACTAAATGATTTCTCAATTTTCTGCTAGTCCTAGAGTTCTATATTTCTACATAGTTGGATTATTTTATCATCCTGTTGTTGGGGAATACAACTAACATTTTTGAAGCTACTAATTTTATGTTAAGCTTTAAAGTCCATAATTGTTATCTTCAGAAGTATTATTTGACATACAGTATGTTTAAATCAATTTAATAAAATCACTTTATAACTAGGAAATTAAAGAGCTAGCTTCTACCAAAGTCAAAACAGACTGGCCTACTGTGGTGAGTTAAATAAATGTGACCCTCATAGACTCATGTGTTTGAAAGTTTGACCCATAAGGAATGGCACTATTAAGAGGTATGTCCTTGTTGGAGTAGGTGTGGTCTTGATAGAGTTAGTGTGTCACTTTTGGGGGCAAGCTTTGGATTCTCCTAAACTCAAGCTAAGGTTAGTGACAGTCTCCTTCTGCTGCCTTCCCATCAAGATGTGGAACTCTCAGGTCCTTCTCCAGGACCATGTCTGCCTGCATGCCACCATGCTGCTTGCCAAAGGTGATAGTTGATTAAATCTCTTAAACTGTAAGCCATTCCCAATTAAATGGTTTCCTTTATAAGAGTTGCCAGGATCGGCGGTGGTGGCTCACGCCTTTAATCCCAGCACTTGGGAGGCAGAGGCAGGCAGATTTCTCAGTTCGAGGCCAGCCTGGTCTACAGAGTGAGTTCCAGGACAGCCAGGGCTACACAGAGAAACCCTGTCTCGAAAAACCAAAAAAAAAAAAAAAAAAGAGTTGCCAGGATCATGGTGTCACATCACAGCAATAAAACCTTAACTAAGACCACACTTTTATGTCCCAATTTAACCAATCCATTGTAACAAAGATGGCTCCAAAATAACAGTTCATAGATTTGCTATACATTCCCATATTAGTTACTTTTAGTTGTGATCAAATACCATGAACAAGTGTAACTTGTGACAGAAGTTTATTATGAGAGACTCCATAATGTTAGGGATTCACAGTAGCAGAATGCTAGAGCAGAAAATTGGGAAATCACCTCTTCAGCCCCAAATGCAAAGAAGAGACTGAACTGGAAGTAGAGTGAGGCTATACATTGTCAAAGCTAACCCCTACCCCAGGTGACATACCCCAGCAAGACTCCACCTTCTAAATACTCCATAACCTCCACAAGGTTCAGAGGGTGCCAGCAGTTAAAGTAAGGGTGTTAATTGGCAAAGTATGGGATCCTATTACTTGGGACGTGGCTGTGTGGGAGAACCCTGTTGAATCTGAGAACTTTGAATTCTCTGATTCTCAAGAGTTTACCTCACCTGAGAAAATAGTACCCTTTGAAATATTACTCTTTTCACTTGAGGAAATTAATCCTTCATTGTCTGATAAACCAGCAGTGACTTTCTCTGAAGAAAATGCCAGGCTGGTGTTCCTCAAGACCCACCAATAAGTTGCCTCTAGACCTATAACCAGACTCAAGGCAAAACAGGCCCCTAGAGCGGAGGTAGAAAGTATAGTCCATGAGGAAATGCGCTACACTACAAAGGATCTTGATGAGTTTGCTAATTCATTCAAACAGAAGTCTGGGGAATACGTGTGGGAATGGATTTTTAAGAGTATAGGATAATGGTGAAAGGAACATAAAATTATATTGGGCTGAGTTTATTGTTATGGGCCCTCTGAGTGGAGATTCTAGGTTTAATATGGAAGCTTGCACGATTGAAAAAAGTATCAGAAGTTTGAATGCTTGGCTGAAGCATTTATCAAAAGATGGCCTACTAGAAGGAGGTAGAGATGCTTAGTATCGCTTGACTTAGTGTTGATAAAGGGATTTTAAGGCTCAGGGAAATAGCAATGCTAGAGTGGATACACTATGTAAAACCGAATTCTCCACAATGGGAAGGCCCAGAATACATGCTCTTCACAAATCTTATAAGATGCAAAATGGTGAGAGGGGAACCAGTACATTTGAAGAGTTTGTTCTTGCCCTTTTCCTTGTGCCAGATCTTAGGACTGAAGATGCTGCTGCACAATTGGATGAATTAAATCCAATGGGTTTAATTGGGCCCTAGGTAGTAAGGGCCAGGTGGCCACATTGAATTGCCAGAGGCAAGGTGATTTAGTTATCATAATGAGCAGCTTAGATAAAACGTTTATAATGACCTAGCCTATAATGGTCAGCAAAGGAGAGGTGAAATTTATAATGGGATGACTTGTATGGATCTTTGGTACTAGCTAATCAGTCATGGTGTTTCCAGGAACGAAATAGATAAGAACTCAACTGCATTTCTGTTTGTTCTGTATATGCAGAAAAATTTTCAAACAGACGAATGAAAGACTACATTGGATGGTAGCAAAAGGCAATCTGGACCAGTGAATAAATTTCCACACTTGTGCCAGTTTGCAGACCCAGAATCCATTAAGTGAAGGGGTGACCAGGTTCCTCTGAGGAAGGATCTTGATAAGACTCCTAAAAGTTTTGCCATTAGCCTTTCTCCAGTTCTTTCTTCCCCAGAGAGACCTATGGCCTTTTACAAGGGTAACTGTACACTAGGAATAAGGAAATAATTATACTTTCTCAGGTCTACTGGATACTTGTTCTGAATTGATGCTGATTCCAGGAGATTCCCAAGAAACATTGTGGCCCTCCAATTAAAGTAGGGGCTTATGTAAACCAGGTGAATAATGGAGTTTGCCTGAGGTCCAACTCACAATAGGTCCCCAAACTCATCCTATGGCTATTTCTCCAGTTCCAGAATGTATAACTGGTATAGATATACTTGGAAGTTGGCAGAATTCTCACATTGGTTCCCTGATCTGTGGTGTTATGGCTATTACGTTTGGAAAGGATAAAGGGAACTCTTTAGAGTTGCCTCTGCCAAAGAAAATAGTGAATCCAAAACAGTATTGTATTCCTGGATGAACTGGAGATATTAGTGCCACTATCAAGGACTTGAAAGATACAGAGGTGGTGGTTCCCAAAACATCTCCCTTTATCTTCTATTTGACCAGTTCAGAAGACAGGAAGATCACAGAGAACTACAGTTGATTATCAAAAACTAGATCAGGTAGTAACTTTGATTACAGCTGCTCTACCAGATGTAGTTTCCTTACTTGAGCAAATTAACACATCTCCTGGTACCTGGTAGGCAGCTATTGATCTAGCAAATGTCTTTTCTAAGTACCTGTCCATAAGGACCACTAGAAGCAAATTGCTTTCAGTTGGCAAGACCAGTCATCCCTATCATTGCCTGTTGGGCACATGAACAAAGTGACAATGGTGGCAGAGATGGAGGTTATGCTTGGGCTCAACAACATGGACTTCCAGTCACAAAGCCTGGCCTGTCTAAAACTGCTGCTGAATTCCAGATCTGCCAACAGCAGAGATCAACACTGAGCCCCAGATAGACACCATTCCTCGAGGTGACCAGCCAGCAAATGGTGGCAGGTCGACTACATTGGACCACTTCTTCCAAGGAAAGATCAATGTTTTGATTGTACTGAAGTAGATACTCATTCTGGTTATGGATTTGCCTTTCCTGCATATAATACTTCTGCAAAACCACCATCCATGGACTTACAGAATGCCTTCATAGTATTCCACATCATATTGCTTCTGACAACGAAACTCATTTCACAGCCAAAGAAGTAGGCCCAGGATCATGGAATCCACTGGTCTTACCATATTCCCCACCATCCTGAAGCATCTGGTATGATAGAAAGATGAAATGGACTTTAAAGGTACAGTTACAGCACCAATTATGTGGCAGCAGCATGGCGGGCTCTGGCAGGGTTATACAGAAGGCAGTATACACTTTGAATCAGCCTCCGATATATGGCACAGTTTCCTCTCATAGCCAGGATCGATGAGGTCCAGGAATCAAGGGGTGGAAAAGTAAGTTCCACTTGCTATCACTCCTAGGGACCCATCAAGAAAATTTTTGCTTCCTGTTTCCACAACCCTAAGTTCTACTGGCCTACAAGTTCTGGTTCCAGATGGGGGAGAGTTCTTCCCAGGATCCACAACAACATTCTACTGAACTAGAAGCTCAGACTTCCACCTGGTCATTTTGGGCTTCTAATGCCCTTGGGGTGATAGATCCAGATTACCATGGGGAAATTGGATTGCCTTTCTACAATGGAGAGACAAAGAATTATATCAGGTGTGGAAGACATCCTTTAGGGCATCATAAGCTCCACCATGTCCTGTGATTAAAGTCAATGGGAAACTACAACAACCTAAACCAAGCAAGTTGCCAAAGGGTATAGACTCACCAGGAATGAAAGCATGGGTAATTCCAGCAGGGAATGAGCCACCACCTGATGAGGTGCTTGCATAGGTTGGAGGAAATACAGAATGGGTAGTGGAGGAAGGTAGTTATAAATATCATCTAAGACCACATGACTAGTTTCACAAGTGAAGATTATAAATGGCATGGGTACTTCTGTTTTGTTTTGTTCCTAAAAGGATGTTTCCCAAGGGACATTGATCTATTATAAATTTACAATGCATTTGCGGTTATACAAGGGATAGTTATATCATGTTAGGCTTATTTATGTCCTAGTCATTGTTTTCATTTTGACATGAGATGTGATTTATGTCAAGTTGACAAGGGATGAATTGTGATGGCCATTCCCAATTATCAGCTAGACTATGTCTGGAAAGAACTACAATCCAGATATGGAGGGCTTCCTGTAATCCAGATCTTGAGGCTGGAAGACACTGACTTTCCGTCAGAATTCTGAAGCATAGTGGCCATGAAAAGTTTAAACACAGGCAAGGCGGTACAGGTCTTTAATTGTAGGACAGAGGCAAGCAGATCTGTGAGCTCAAGGCCAGTCTAGGGCAGAGCAAATTCCAAGTAAAGAACAGCTTAGGTCCAGGTGTGGTGGAACACATCTTTAATGTGGACCATACGATCTGCTGGAGGCCTACATAAAGACAATGGTGGAAGGAAGGTTCTTTTTCACCTGCTTGCCCTTACTTGTCAGCATATCTGTTGGAATGCACTTCTTCAGGATTCCAGCTTATACAGAAGACAGCTGAAACACCTAGCCTTGTGTGAATGAACAATTACTAGATTCTTGGGCTTCCGATTCACAGCTGCCCATTGTTGAGTTAGTTGGAATGTAGACTGTAAGTCATTCCAATAATTTCCCTTAATATATAGAGACATTCCATAAGATTTTATATATATATATATATATCTTACACACATACACATATAATAGCAATAAACCTGAAGTTAACAATGAAAGTACTAAATGTGTAAGAAGTGGTTTATATTTAACACCAAAGCACAGATTTTAAAGATGTTAAAGTCCTCTCATAAGCAGTCAATTGGAAGGTCTGGTCAACAGCCACAGAAGACAAATTGCTTTTTTAAAAAAAGACAATTATGGTTTACATAGCAACAGATACACACACACACACTATACACCTATACACACACACACACACATACATACACACATTCTCTCTCACACAAACACATATATCTTCACATACACGTTCTCTCTCTCTCTCTCTCTCTCTCTCTCTCTCTCTCTCTCTCTCTCTCTCTCTCTCTC
>NW_021621467.1:3557784-3573406 GCF_004785775.1 Grammomys surdaster
CTCTCTCTCTCTCTCTCTCTCTCTCTCTCTCTCTCTCTCTCTCTCTCCAGAACCCAATGAAACTAGAGACTTTGATGAATACAAGATACCCAACCATACAGTAAGAGTATAGATTGTCACAGACTTAAGGACTTAAGGGACAGGTTATTTATAGCTACAGGAATGACTCACAGTATGAAAGGAAACCCCAAATTCTGTAGAAAGATACACTCTCAGGATAGTCTAAGCTTGGACCCTTAATTACTGCTCCCATGTGGATTTTTTTCACCTACTCAGGAAGCCAACTTGCTCCAATAAAGTAAAGCCCTGTGTGGTAATGGTTATTTTCTAAGAGTATTTGATTTTTTTTTCTAGTAAATAATTTGGAGGATTTTCGTTTGTTTGTTTGCTTCCTTGTTTTGACTTAGTTTGGACAGGTTTTCTCAGCAATGGTCAGGTAAAAAGGCTTTCTGTGATGTAAGGCCCTAATTCAGATGGAGCCAATATCCCTAAGGGAGCAAAATAATATATCACTGAAGCCTTTGCCACAGAAGTTAGTGACTTTCCCTGATTTCATAGCTTTCTACAGTAAAGAATAATTTAATACTGCATTGTTTCATATTACAAATGACCAATAAAATCAATATTGGAGGTCCTCACAAATAATAAAGACAAGAGCACCGACTTCACTGGGAAATGTGACAAAAATAGAAACCCAAGGAGGAGACCCTAGGACTAAATTTCTTGATCCTTAAATTATAATCAACTTGCTGGCAATATTGTACACATCTGCTGCAAGGTGAGCTCAGAACTCCACTTCACACTCTACCGAATAAAATAGCTTTTCTGCTTGCTTCATTTTGTATAATTAGGTACTGAGAATCCAAAGAGGGGAAAAATCCAGTTTAGAGAAAATTTTCCCACATGACCTAATCCTCGACTTTTTTCTCCCTGGAAGAGATCTGAATCATTTTCATTTCTGATAGTCAGCCAGTGTAGCAGGGAACGTTACACTGTCTAAGCCCATCCAAAGACTAGGCAACCTATTTGAATACCTAGCAAATTCCTGCAAGCAGATGCTTCCAGGTTTTTCAGAAGGAAGGAAAGTTGAATGGGAGGCAGAGACAGAGGGGGGATGGGCACAAGCAGAGACTGAAATGGAGTAGGGAACCGCTGAAGCATGGCTAATCAGACAGGACACTTCATGCATATTATGGACCCTTTGTGATAATAAAATTGGAATCAAATTGCCTATCCCAGCCACTCGAGGCATCCTGCATCTTTAATTTTTAAAGTTATGAAGACACTTGACACAGAAGGGGATCAATTATCATGAGTTTTTTTCGTGCAAATACTTACTTAAGCTGTGCAGCGGGTCAGAGGCAGTAGGGAAATTGCAGGCTTGCAGTCACATAATGGCGGCTAATTACACCGCTCTATGGCCCCTCTCCAGTGGGCTCAGTTGGCAGTAATGGTCATGGTTGATTTATTTGGATTCATTTTCAGGGGCCTGAAGTTGTAATAAATTTATGTATTTGCTGAAGATAACTGGTTTGGATCGTGAAACCACCAAAATGTAAAAACAAAAGGGATTCCTCCAGTTAACTTGTTAGGAATTCAAATCCTTGGGAAAGAATAGTTTGGCACTGCATTACACTATATATATATATGGAAGCTTAATATTTATTTAATGAGGTTCCACAAAGCAATGGAGGAGATATTTTTTAGGAAGGTTAGAAATATTATATTGCTTTTAAAGTAAAAACTTTCCTCACTACTTAATTTCTATAGTTTGATACTTAAATGGTTAGGCGTAAAAGGCTTGCTCCTCCACCTTGGCATTATTTACAAGTGGTAGCACCATTATGGAATGGAGCAGAGGCCTCCAGCCTGTGATAGAGACAGCCTCCATCTTGAACACATGCAGGCAGATGAGAAGAGCATGGGGTAGCTAACAGAGGACTATTTCATATAAATAAAGTTCATAAATTCTTTTAACTTATGTTAATCATAATGTTAAGTCTTTCTTAGGCACTGGTATGTTTCTGAATTATTAAAACCAATTTGAGGGTTATTTAAGATTTATTTTAATATATGTGTGTGTAGTTGTTTGCTAAATGCCCCCAAAAAGGCAGAAGAGCATCAAGATCCCAGAGCAGGAGTTACTCAGAGTTGCCCAAAGTGGGAGCACTGGGGATAGAACTTAGGTCCTGTGAAAGAGTAGCAGCTTCTCTAGAGTGCTTGAGCCATCTTCCCAGCCCTCAAATTCAAGAATTGTTGTTACTTTTACTATACTACCTAAGAGTAATCAGCTGATTCAGTAGGAAACTGTCAATTTATCCATCAGTTCCTCCTCCACAAAGTCATGAGAGAGTAATGTTACGTTCACACTTGAAAGGAAAAATAGCAAATTGGTCTAATAGACAAGGAAACTTAACAGCCATTTTAAGGTCAGTAAAAGAAACCATCAGAAACTAAGTAAGTGTTGTCAGATTCTTAGTGAACAACAAAAAAGAAGGGAACTTCCTGCTGGCTGCCTCAGTTTCCTTGAGGGAAGAACAACCTATACGTTGTTTATTATTGCCTGTGAAAACCACCTAAAGAGCATGTGAAGACAGAGTGTATCATTATCTGTAAAGTCTTAGCACTTTGCCCTTCGAGAAGCAAGTCTGGTAATGGTGAATTAGTTTCTTTCTTTTTGTACTCTTCTGCCTTAATGCATACTTTAATATTAACCCGTTGTGTATTAAAAAATAAACCCATTACATAGGATGTTCTGGAATTTATTGCAAAAGTAGCAGCTGCACAGGACATAAAGCTTTTTATTTCTGTTTGAAAGAAATTCTCTGCCATTAAGGAAAATAGACTGGCAACGTTACTCTCTGCACAGTTGAGACAGGGCACAGACCTCTGTTGGATGAAATGGCACTCGTTCTCAAATGGAAAGAGATAATGTTCAATGTGACATAGGTGCCCTGAAAGCTACTCACAGTTTAAAGACCATTCCTTTGCTCCCTTGAGTTTGGTAACAGAACCTTGTTCTACATTAACCCATAGTAAAACATAAAATACCCCTGTTTACGAATTCCACCCAGGAGATGGTATGTGAAGTCAATTGAAAAAGCAAAGACTTTTCTTCATCTCCTAGACCATTAATACAGAAACAGGACAATCAATCAAACAAACAAACAAAAATGTGAACATTCATTTAGAATCCTCTGTCTTTAACACTGTTCCTTTACTTCACTTACAAATTTAGAATGCGCTAGGATTTTAAAACAAACTACTACTACTGGATGACTGATAACTGGCACGATAGTCTGCCAGTGATTCCTCTCAGACTTCCACTTCAACCCAAGCTGTGGTGGGATGGCAAGGCTACCGTTCCCTATGGATCTTTGAATTGATATGGTTGGCAAAAGCAGTTTCTCTTTGTTTTCTCCACTTTGCGGTCTGTGTGGGAGTCTGAGGCTGTAAGCTTTGGGATGGGAACTAACAGCATTACATGCTACAGAGAGTCAACCGCCTGAGCAAATTTTCCTAAGGCAGAGCCAAAGCAAAGCGACTAGAAGCCTCCCCCTCACCTCTCCTTCAGGCACATGACAGCGGAACTCCCACGTCTTCTCCACAGGACAAATTCCATGACAGAAATTGGCTCTGTGGCCAATATGAGAGTGATGGCTTGGGTCTGCCTTAAGTATGAAAATTAAACAGTAAACAGTACAGACGCTTTTTTTCTTTCCAGACATTAGCAAAGTGAGTAATTTTTAGTAACATGGGTATACATGCTTGACCTCACTGGAACAACAACAACAAAACCCTTCCAACTACAGAGAAATGCATGATACTTGGAAATACTATTGCAGCAGTTTTGTTTGCTGTTTTAATCTGCAACCAAAGAAAACGATGGCCTCAAATTCCCTAGGGATTCCCTTTCCTAAAAACATGAACAAAACATTCCCTAAGGCTTGACCCACAAGAAGTGAATGCCTCTTTGTCCCTTCTTAAAATGTTATACATTTCAAAAATTGTCTCTTCACTTCCAGTCATAAGAAGAAAATGGCATAGAATAGACCACATTCAAGCGAAATCTTTTATACTTGTAAAGCAACCACTGTCCACGTACACTACGAATGACAAGGGGGGTAGGCTGTATGCAGCAAATCCTAAAGCTGGAAGTTCAGATACTCAATGTACAGCAAATAATCACCCAAACTTAACTTCAATGATATTTTTTTCTAGTTTTGAATAAGACTGCAGTGTTTAAGGTTAAAATTTAAAGCTGCATAATCATTATAGTTATTTATTTGACATTTTTATGTCTAATTGGCACCTTTGTAGTTTGGAATCATTTAGATCTATTATCTTTCCCACAGAATTCTCAAATACTTTCCCAAAACATAGACTAAAATTTAGCACTACATGACATTAAAAGATCATATATTCCTTATCTAAGGAAATAATAGAATCTTAAAGTTGAGAAATCCTTTTAGCAATTATCTAATGCAAATCCTCTGATTTTTATAAGGAAAAGTAATGAGGTTTTGGGGAGATGAATCATTTAAACTGGCTATCTACACTTTCCATCGTGAAATATTTTTATTCTATAAGCTTCCTAATGAAATAAAGATTAATACACATTATAATCGCCTTTGTAAAGAATAGAGTGCCTATGAAGACCTGAGTCCGGAATGTGTAAAGTAAAGGAAAGAAATGATTTAAAACAGTTGGCGTGCTCAGATTCCCGAAAGGAAATAGATGATACACTCAAGCTGAGATAATTGGAAGAGAGTTTAATGAATGAACTGCTTGCCAAAATATAGGCAAAATATGAAGATATTACAAAAACCAAATCATCAGAGTTCGTGTTGTACCTGTTGAAATAAGTTGATATTTATTTCTCTTAGACTAAAAACCAATCTCCCTGATGAAGTAGCAAGCAGGGGGCAGGTGAAGTATGGAGCTCATTAAAGAAACAGATGACTCATGGTGCTTCCTGCTAAGGATCAGATGGGCTTTACTTCAGAAGGCAAGCATAGGACCAAGGCATAGAAGAACTACTGGAATAATATTTTGGTGATGCTAATGTAGCCTGTATATATTCTAATATACACTAAGCAAATAATCTATCCCTGGACTAAATTCAGCCTTCCAAATGGAATTTTTACATTTCAAGAGAGAGCTTGAACTGATTCCCAGTGTATAGTGGGCAAATGGAAAGGGTCAGTGGATGAAAAATTACTAAAAACAAACATCAAAAGCAAGATGAATTTTGGGTAAATTAACAAGATCCATGCAGAAGGTGGGCTTCAGTCCAGAAGCACCCCATATTCCTTTTATATACTCATCAAGGTATCATCACCCAAACTGCCCTGACACATTCTTATGTGCCATACTCCATAAATTTATCTCCACAGATCTCTGGCCAACTGTTTTTATTCTGTTATTCCATCTTGTTCTTCTGGTTACTTAGTATTTGATTTCTTCCACAGGAATTCACAGGCATGTCAGGCCAAGTACGTGAAATCTGTCTCCCAAGAAAGGGTAGGATCTGCCTGACTTCTGGGATCTGCATGGTTTTTTCTGCGCCCACTGTAGGTCTTTAATTCTCTCATTTTTCACCACCCAGATCATTTTCAAGTCCACACCACATTCTTCTTAGAATTTTGTTACATTTATTTGTGTGACAGTTTAGAGCATACATGTGCCATGCATTTGCTTGTTTATTTAATCTCCGACTTGTGGAGGTTAAATAAACAAGCAAAGAAAAAACTGAGGGTGGGCAGTAAGACATCTTAGCGGGAAAAGGCACTTGTCACCAAGTGTGTTTGAATTTGTTGAGATTATATTGATTCCACAAAACTTCAATATCTATACCCAGTAAACCTAAAGGTGACAGCTTCAACCTCAAGTTAAAAATCCTGCAGGAGACAATCCTTATAAAGTCATAAACATGTGTTACATGTAATAGAAACTCTTTAAAGATTTACTTTTTTATTGTTGTTGTTGTTGTTGATTTTCTAAGTAACAATTACAAGCTGATAATTTATTGCAAAAAAAATGGTAAATGAAGCAAGCTATGAGGGGCCAAACCTATGATATGAAAAATGAAGACAAAAGAATAATGATAGCACCTGAAGGTCCTCTGTGTCATTAAGCTAAAGTGTTCTCTAGTGAGAAGCTGATATTTTTCTCAGGAATGATGAATATTTATCTCCATAAATCAAATTGGATAGTCCAGAGTAAAGTTACAAATTTTTAATAGTGACTTTAACTTTTCAGAACTTGTACTAAATGAATCATATTCTGGGAATTCAATTTCATGTTTTTCTTTTTAAACCAAAGAACTAGGTTAGAGTTCAGTGAATATCTGAAAATCTTTGAGAAATATTCTGGAAAAAGATTAGCAATTGAATTACAACCTATACAAATGAAATCAAAGTAGAAACACGGGCTGACTTACGTGAAAAAAGAAAATAACAGTTGTAGGCTTGAAATCAGATCAGCAGAACCACACAAAATAACCCAGATGAAGCCATTAATGCTACAGATATTAGTCCACATGATAAGAAATAGCTCAATGTTTATTTGGTTAAAAATATTTGAAAATAGACAAAATTTACCTAACAAATGCCACTCAACCACCTCACAGACTTAATAAACATATTTGATTTTCTTTGGAACATTTTAGAAAAGCTAACCTAGAAAAATTGGTTGAACCTTTTCTGTTCCCTGCATGCTACTCCCTTTGAGCCCACCATATAATAATCATGATAAAGTAAAGGTATATCCCTCTTGCTGACATTTTTACACTTCTATACATTTCATTACATATGGATATTCAGTATAAATCCCCGTATCTTTCCATACAACATATATTATGTTCGTGGCACAGTGTATCAGTTTTCTAGGGGGTTTTGTTTCCCTTATCCACTGTGATTGCTGTATATAAAGTTACCCATTTCTAATAATAGACATTTAGGTTGTTGCTGACTCCTTACTGTAAACAATGTTGCAATTCATTTTCTTTATATATTTTCTTGTGCACATATGCTAGAGTTTTTCTAATGTAAATACTGCACTTACGAATGCTGGATCCTTGTCAACTCGACTAAGCATTACCAAATTGTCCTCAAACCTTCCATCAATTTATATAATCACTAATGTCTTACGAGGACTCCCTTAGTTCCACATTCTTACTGGTGCACAGTACTGTCAGAATTGTTGACTGTTTATTGTTCTGGTGAATGTGAAATAAAATCACATTGTTTAGATTTTATTTGAAAGCCAACATTAAAACAAATTTTCAAATGAATGTCTTCTAAGCAATCAATTGCTGGGTTGTGGATTTGAGGTAACCTGCTATATTTCCATTTAACCCATAGTGTACCTATTTGGAATGATACAATATATAATATTCTAAACTGTCCAAAGGCTGACAAATGAGGCAGAGCAGACTGTCCTTTTCTTCCAAACAGAGGGAAATGGTTGTCTTATCCCATTTCTGTACACCCTAAAGTAACCAAACATATAACAGCTCACTTGAATGGTTCAGATTCCTTATTTGAGAATGTCATAGATGAGTCCACTGTTTACATCATTTCTAGCTCTCCAGAGCTCTCCCTATTCTAACTCATCCTGAGTTCCCATCCCACTCCCTGATTCAGGTCTCTTCTTCTATAACTATTATTGTCTCATATACATAAACTCAATGATCTGCTGGATTTGTTTAGTGTTACATGTTAAGTATATGTATTCAGGTCTGACCATTTGAAATTATGTAGCCAATCAGTGGTCTTGTCCATGCAGAAAACTATTTTTTTTTATCCTCCGACACCTATTGGCCTGTTTCTCTTCATCTGTGAATGAGGCGTTGTGACATTTTCTTTATCCACATGGTATGTCGAATGACTTGCTTATTGTGAGTTCTGTTTAAGCAACTGTATTGTTGTTCCCTGAGTTAGGATTCCCTATCATGACTAGAAGCCATTAACTCACAGCAGGTATACTGCTAGCACAGACATTTCCAAGTTAACTTACACTTCTTTTAGGACTACTTTCCTTAGATGGTCTTCTTTTCTTTCCTTTTTTCCTTCTCTGCTTCCCCTTTTCTCCTGTTTTGAAGGTTCTCTTTCCTCTTAAGAAGAACTCACTTAGACATATTTAGTTGTTTAAAGCCAATGGCTTAGCCACTTCCGTAAAAGGACAAAGACTCAGTCTTCCTATCTTTCCAACAATGGAGAACTTCATTATATTTCATACAAAGATTTAATAGTGCTAATTAACCTATCTTTGTCCTAACCAACTAAATCCCAGCTTCTCTGGAGTTTTTATTATTATTATTATTAATTTAATTTTAATTTTTTTTCTTTTTTTATTGGATATTTTATTTACATTTCAGATGTTATCTCCTTATACCACCCCCCCCAGGACCCCCATCCCATTACCCCCTCCTCTTCCTGCTTCTATGAGGATGTGCCCCCACTTACCCCACCACTCCCACCTCCTCCCCATCCTCAAAATTCCCCATACTCTGCATCCAGCCTTCATGGGACCAAGGATTTCCTCTCCCACCTATGCTCGACAAAGCCATCCTCCCTTACAGCTGGAGCCATGGGTCCGTCACTATGTGCTCCGAGGCTGGTGGTTTAGACCCTGTGGAGCTCTGGTTGGTTGGTATTGTTGCTCTCCTCATGGGGCCACAAAACATTTCAGCTCCTTCAGTCTGCTCTCTAACTCCTCCATTGGGAACCCCTTGATCAGTGCAATGGTTAGCTGTGAGCATCTGCCTCTGAATACGTCAGACTCTTGCAGACCTCTAAGGAGACAGATATATCAGGCTCCTGTCAGCATGCCCTTCCTGACATCCACATCAGTGTCTACCTTTGGTGACTGCAAATGGGATGGATATTCAGGTGGAATGGTCTCCACACGGCCCCTCCTTCAGTTTCTGCCCCATACTTGTCTCCATATTTTCTCCCTTGAGTATTTTGTTACTCCTTCTAAGAAGGACCAAAGCATCGATACTTTGGTCTTCCTTCTTCATGAGCTTCATGTGGGCTGTGAGTTGAATCTTGGATATTGCAAGCTTCTGGGCTAATATCCAATTATCAGTGAGTGAATACCATGTGTGTTCTTTTGTGATTGGGTTAACTCACTCAGGATGATATTTTCTGAGTGAAAATATCTAAGAATTTCTCGAATTCATTGTTTTAATTGTTGAGTAGTACTCCATTGTGTACATGTACCACATTTTTTATATTCATTCCTCTGCTTAAGGACTTCTGGGTTCTTCCCAGCTTCTGGCTATTATAAATGAGGCTGCTATGAACATAGTGGAGCATGTGTCCTTGTTATATGTTGGAGCATCTTCTGGGTATATGCTCAGGAGTGGTATAGCTGGGTCCTCAAGTAATGCTATGTCCAATTTTCTGAAGAACTGCCAGACTGATTTCCAGAGTGGTTACACCATCTTGCAATTGCGCCAACAATGGGGGTGTGTTCCTCTTTCTCCACATCCTCGCCAGCATCTACTATCAACCGGAGTTTTTGATCTTAGCCATTCTGACTGGCATGAGGTGGAATCTCAGGGTTGCTTTGATTTGCATTTCCCTGATGTCTAAGGATACTGAACATTTCTTTAGGTGCTTCTCAGCCATTTGTGTTTCCTCAGTTGAGAATTCTTTGTTTAGCTCTATACTCCATTTTTGATAGGGTTATTTGGTTGTCTTGAGTGTAATTTCTTGATTTCTTTGTATATATTGGATATTAGCCCTCTATCAGATGTAGGATTGATAAAGATCTTTTCCCAATATATTGGTTGTCATTTTGTCCTGTTGACAGTGTCCTTTGTCTTACAGAAACTTTGCAATTTTATGAAGTCCCATTTGTCAATTCTTGCTCTTAGAGCATAAGCCATTGGTGTTCTGTTCAGGAACTTTTCTCCTGTGCCCAAGTATTCGAGGTTCTTCCCCACCTTCTCTTCTATTAGTTTCAGTGTATCTGGTTTTATGTGAAGGTCCTTTATCCACTTGGACTTGAGCTTTGTACAAGGAGATAAGAATGGATCTATTTGCAATCTTCTACATGCTGACCTCCAGTTGAACCAGCACCAATGCTGTCCTTTTTCCACTGGACAGTTTTAGCTCCTTTGTCAAAGATCAAGTGACTATAAGTGTGTGGGTTCATTTCTGGGTCTTCAATTCTATTCCATTGATCTTCCTGCCTGTCTCTGTACCAATACCATGCAGTTTTTATTACTATTTCTCTGTAGTATAGTTTCAGGTCAGGAATGGTGATTCCCCCAGAAGTTCTGTTATTGTTGAGAATAGTTCTAGCTATCCCGGGCTTTTTGTTATTAAAAAATGAATTTGCAGATTGCTCTTTCTATCTCTATGAAGAACTGATTTAGAATTTTAATGGGGATTGCATTGAATCTGTAGATTGCTTTTGGCAAGATGGCCGTTTTTACTATATTAATCCTGCCAATCCATGAGCATAGGAGATCTTTCGATCTTCTAAGATCTTCTTCAATTTCTTTCTTCAGAGACTTGAAGTTCTTGTCATACAGATCTTTCACTTGCTTGGTTAGATTCACACCAAGATATTTTATATTATTTGTGACTATTGTGAAGGGTGTCATTTCCCTAATTTCTTTCTTAGCCTGTTTATCTTTCAAGTAGAGGAAGGCTACTGATTTGTTTGAGTTGATTTTATATCCAGCCACTTTGCTGAAGTTGTTTATCAGGTTTAGGAGTTCTCTGGTGGAAGTTTTAGGGTCACTTAAGTATACTATCATATCATCCGCAAATAGTGATATTTTGACTTCTTCCTTTTCTATTTGTATCCCTTTGACTTCCTTTTGTTGTCTAATTACTATATTGAATAGGGAGTTTGAAGCAAGGTCATCAACACTTGAAAGTTTGCCTGAGCTACAAAATGAACTCAAAGCCAGCCTAGAAAATCTAACATCTGTCTCAAAGTAGAATGGGCTGAGGAGACAGCAGAGTAGTAATGTATTTGGCTAATTGGAAGCCCAAGTTTCAATCCTCTAGAACCATACAAGTGAAAGAAAAACAAAGCACCTAACTTATGACGTTTTTATTGTGATTCATATTTCCAATATAATCACAGCACTATTTGCTCCAAATTAAATTTTCTACAAAAGTATCTTAATTCTCATTGTTCATTCACAAGAATAGTTTTAATAAAATGAATTCTTCCATTAAGATTTTCTTTAACAGCACCAGCAATAACTGTATGAATATTATTGATGTATTTCTTTCATTGTTATTGTTGATGATCACATAACTTTGTATGTATATGTCCATTATTTTACAAAAATTATAAATTTCCTAGAGTTAGGATTATTTGAAAATGTATATATAAGATTTAAATTATTGTGAAACAACACAGATTTTGCTCATTAAGTATGGATACCAAGATTCATAATCTTCATTATCAACAGGACTGGATTTAGGATCACCATTGAAACTCAGCTTTGGATAGGTCTATAAAGGTGATTCTGAAAAAGATTTAACTGAAGGAAAAAATCTGCCCTGAATGTGAATGGCATTGTAACATGAGGTGGAGTCCCATAAGAACAACAGAAAGTCAACTGAGCACCAGCAATCACCTCCCTTTACCTCCCCCTTGCAACGTGACAACTCCCTCAAGGTCCTGCCATCATGATGTCTGCACTATGACAAGCTGAATCCTCAAACACGAAGATAAATAAAACCTTCCTTCTTTAAGTATTGCTTTTGTCAGTTATTTTGTTATGGCAATGGGAAAAGTCACTATTTAAGATATGATATTGCTATTCATCTTAAAAGACCTAACCTTTGATCTTAATGTTTTATCAAAATTTAATATAAAATGTATATTCTCTAGCTATTATTAACTTATTTTTTTAATCATAAAAATAAAACTGTTACCTAAACTTCAAGGCCCTCAATACCTTTACCCGATGTAGTTCCATTGCCTCATCCTAAACCTCAATGACATTTCTTGGTGATTCATTAACCACTACAGCATACTATTCTCCATTGGTGCCATGAGTCACACAACAATTTTTTGTGGACAATTTCACATCATTTTTATTTTGCTAATAAACAACCTCTTGTTTAATGTCTTAAAACACATAAATTAACTTCTTATTCTTTGAAGGTTAGAAGTTCAACATGGGTTTTCAATGAAGTAAAAATAAAACTGTTGTCAGGACCACATTCAGGGATCATTAGTATGTAACTTGACAAGATCTAGAATCATCTCTTTGAGGAGATAAGCTTATGGGCACACCTATGAGGAATTATTATAACTAGGTTAATTGAGGTGAGAAGACATACAATAACTGTGAGTGGCAATATTCTATGGGAATGAGTAAAAAGTCAATCATGAGCTGAGACCTGGTATTCATAGCTCTTGCCTCTTAACTGCAGAAATGATATGCAGAGTGGCCTCAAGCTTCTACCAACATGACTTCTTCACACGATAGACTTGTGAGTCTAGACACGAAGCCTATATAGCTTAAAGAGATTACATACAGTTAGAATTGGCATTTGAAGCAGAGGCTGAGAGCTTCACATCAAATATTACTCTTTCAGAATCGAGTATATTTTATGTACTTATCCACTTCCTCCATTATTCAAAGCTAGCAATGTTCCATCTTTTTGAACATTCTAAAATTGTGCTTTCCCATACTTTATCATCCTAGGAAGTGTTCTTCAGCTTTAGGGACTCACAGAATAATATCAGTTCCACTGTGATAATACTCTCATCTCAAATGCCCTAAATTACTCAACCCTGCAGACTCCCTTCACCCATGAGCATGGGCTCAGGAGATTAGCTCACAGACACTTCCAGGAGGGAAGCATCATTTGTCTCTTACAACTTCTTATTTTAACTAATACTATCACTTCATATTTTAGCTCTTCATCCTTGAAACATACCATGTATCAACTGGCTGGCGTTGGGTAGTTCAAAATGGCCTCCCTCTTTACAAATGAGGCCACTAATCTTGCTAATACTATGTATCAGCCTTTACCAAAGAATTATTAAATGCTAAATAAAATACCTTGCTTTTTAGATTATAACAACTTGAAGTTCAATTACAGCAGTATAAATGGATTACTTATGAATAATTTCTCTAACATTTATCATCTTTATTACTTTATAATCTTAAATTTATTTTAATGACAAACTTTTTTCTCTCAAATGCTATGTTGATTGCATGTTCTTTTAAAGATATTTCTGTTATAATAAAATAACTTATGTTTTACTTTTATCCTGATTTTTATGAGTCATTTCTTTGTACAGTCTCCGTAGCCTGTATCCACTATTTTACCAATTTGAGGCACCATCCTCCCTAAAGTTAAGGTTGAGATTCCCCATTTTATTTTCCATTTAGGGACAAAGCACAATGAGGTCTTCCTGTAGTATATTTTTCCCTAAAGATATACTACATGAATGTTCTGTTTCATTCTCTAGGACTGTGATGGTTATATTCAGACCTTAGCCCTTCAATTTATGGAGGAAGAAGTAAGGATTTTCACTTCAGACCTGGATGATGGGTGTGTTATAATTTACAGTGAGAAATCATGTCTATTCATCATTGCTGCTCAATACCTGGCATGTTACTTGTATATGATATGCACATAGAAAATATTTATCAAATGAATAAATGAAGAGGTGCAGAAGTCAGACTCTTCCGTGTATATTTACATCTGTGTCTGATCTTTGGATGCAGAATAGGATGTCTGACATTTGTCCACTCTTCTTTTCCCAACCTACCCTGGATACTCATTCTTGAATATTCCTCAAACTACCAACATATGTGATTTCAGCTTAAAGATGTGGGTTTTTTTAAAGAGGGAGAAAATTTTTAATCCAGTGTTTTCATTATGTAGCCCAGGCTAGTCTGAAACTCACTATATAATCTATACTTACCTCACATTTATGGTAATTTTTCTATCTCAGTGAAGCATCAGGATTATGGGCATGTTGCACCATTCTTAGCTCATGGTGTGAGTATTTTCAAATGTTAAGAGATAAAAATTACCTTATATAAACCACAAATAATAATGCACAAGGCAATTGTTTTGTCCTAAGAATGAAGTATCAAAACTTTAGTAATAGAATTCATTCCAAAAATTCAAAAAAAAATATTTTAAGTGCCTATACTAATTTTGAATACATTTCTCAAACATGACTTCACAGAAACATCACACACATCAGCACTGATATCCCCAAAATTCAGCACTTTATTTTTATTGGAGTGCAGCATTTATAATTATTATACATTTTGTGTGACTTTTTTTTTATGAATATGAAATCCCACAGATACACTTGGTATAGTTTTGAGTGCTTATGCCTAACACAATATTTTTAAAAGCCGTGCATGTGGTGACATACACCAATATTCCCAGAACTAGCCAGAGTATTATGGGATCAAGTCAAGCCTGAGCTACACAAAGACTTCCAGACTCACCTAGAGTACATAGTGAAACCATGTCTGAAAAATCAAACAACAATGTGCTAGTTACTTTTTGTAAACTTGATACAAGATGATCTGGAAAGAAGGAATATCATTTAAGAAATTGACTCCATCAGATTTCCATCTGTGGAAATTTCTTGATTAATTAGTGATGTGAGAGGACATAATTTACTGTGGGTATTACCATCACCAGGAGGGTAGTCCTTGGTTGCATAAGAAATCAAACTGAGCAAGACATCAAGAAGTGTTACTCCTCGGTCTCTGCTTTATGAAGTGGAAACTTCTGGTTGTGTCATGTGATGGTTTTGCTGAGGCAGACTCATGTAATGTTTTGCTGAAGCAGAGCTGTTAGAGGACACACGATGTTTGGAGAGTGTAAGTAGGACCCAAGAGACAGTGATTGTACACTTGCATAGCTGGCCATGGAATGCTTCATTGGTCTAACATCTTCGCTGACCTTCACTATACTGAGAGAAGCATAGCAGAAAACTTCTGACAGTGGCCTGGATATTTCTGCTGGATCACACTGCTGATCTGTGTTTGATGACACTTTTTGAACTGGACTGTTGGTATCCTTACACTACTGAATGGGACTGCTAGTATCCTAAAAACAGAGATTGGAATGGCCCCAAAATACTATTTCTAAACAGGTCTACATCCCTATATGTCCTATTTACCATCTTTTCTCCCCTACCATTGGCTAGTGGTCTAGAAGGGGACATCAAAGCATTTGAGAACCCTTATTAAAGTAGGTGTTAAAAAATCTAAGCGTACAGCTTTAGTACCTGCCTCCGGGCTCTGTCCTTCTTTGAATTCCTGTCTTGACATACTCAGTAATGGACTGTAAGGAGGATATAGAATCCAATCCCATTATTTCCTTGCCCAAGTAGCTTTTGGTCATGATCTTTAATCACAGTAACTAAAAGTAAAGTAGGACAAGCCACAATACCTGTAATGAGTGCAGTCGACTCAATGCTTAATATTCCTTTCTCAGACACATTGTGGGCATTAATGTGTATACAATGAACAGTAGGGGCTGAACAGATTTTAACACTGAGTAAGACAAAGGTCCACGTGCCATTGGAAAGGAAAGAAAGAAGAAAGAAAGAAAGAAAGAAAGAAAGAAAGAAAGAAAGAAAGAAAGGAGGA
>NW_021621467.1:3573806-3583722 GCF_004785775.1 Grammomys surdaster
AGGAAGGGAGGAAGGGAGGAAGGAAGGAAGGAAGGAAGGAAGAAAGGAAGGAAGGAAGGAAAAGAAAACCCCTTCAAAGCAACAGCTGTCTCTTTATACAGATTCCCATTGAAGATATCTCAAGAATTCTTCTGTCTCAAGACTTCACTGCTAGATCACATTTTCACTTCTATTAGTACACAAAATCTGTTGGATGTTGATCTGAAATATGTAGTTTCTTTTTTATGTTCAAAGTAGTGTCTTTATATGTCCATAAAAATGAACAGATCAAAGTAGAAAGAGTTACAATGGGAAAATGAAGCACATATTTTATTGTACAGATAAATAGATACCATTTAATACTATTTAAGTCTACATATACCAAATATGTGGTACTATTAATTTAACTACCTGAAGTCCAAATGTAAACACTTTTAAATTATAAGGCTGGCATTTAGACTTTCAGAGTATGTTGTTGCTGTTACTTTTTAAAACATAAAAAGTTGAAGGAGAGAGAGAAAGTACATTTTTCTTCTTATTTTACTGATGACAAAACAGGAACATGGGAATTTTGAGTGTTTTGCTCTAAATCATCTAATGATTCCTGATTAAAATCGCTGTTAGAAATCAGAGCATTTTATTCAATGGGTTTAACAATGAGCCATTCATCTTCCTTTGACATTTTGCATAAGTAATAGCAGCTCAAAATGAAGAACAATTCCAGAAGCCATAATGTCCACATTCTTCTGAACATTAGAGCATTTAATTTTCTGTTTATACATTCAGCATATTTCTCTGAGTTGGATGTAGTTCAGAGTTTTATTATAGGAAATCATATTTTTTCCTGTAGGTTGTCAGGAAACAGTTACCCAATTTTACGAAGTTATAACAATGGTTCTTATCCAAATAGCTGTTATAAGTAATGAAAATGAGATCAATTTACTGGCTCTGCTCCCAGTCAGGGATTGCTTTATGAATAAATAAAATAATACATGGCATCTGAAAGGAGAATGGACAATTTATATATTATCAGGGCACTTCTTACTTTTCACTTTTAGTAATGAAACACTATTTAGAATTGAAATCCCTCAAACCATTATTTAATTTTGCAAAATGGATGAAGAAAATAAATAGCTAAATATCCTATTAATAAATAATTTTAAGTTTAGCTTGCACAATAATTTTGTGCATCCTAAATAATTTTAATATTTTATAAATACACAATATCTCTTCCCTTTTTTGTCAACAATGTATCATGTTAAGGTAAATTCTTTCAAGTTTTAGGTCTTTCTGGAGATCCCTTACAAACTAATAGAAGTAGAGGAAAACATTATGTGAGATATAGAATTTGAAGTGTAAAATAAAAATACAGAATTTAAAAAGATAGGAATAATATAATCTCAGTGCCAACATTATTATTTTGTAGGGAAAAATGACACAGATTGAAAGGCAAGAGAGTTTTAGTACTGAAGAAGGTACACGACACTAACCACTCACTTGTACCTCAGTCAGCTACTGATTTTGTTTTGTTAGTAAAGATTGCTTTTATCTTTACTCCATTTCATTTTAGCCACACATTTTATGATCACAAAATTAATAACTCACAGAATTATTGTTCAGAAATGTCACTGTTTACACTTATCATTCTATGTCAATTGTTTTTTTCCTCCTCCAGTTTTTTGAAAAAGAATCTTATATCATCAGGCAGACTTCAACCTTACCATGTAGTCAAAGCTGGCTGTGAACTCCTGATTTGGCTCCTTCTGCCTTCTAATACTGGAATTACAGGCAAGTGCCAACAAACCTGGCTAATTATACTTATTATAAAAAATACTTTTATTTGCTACTGGTTTAATTATTTGTATTGCATACACATCAAATAAGCCATTCTCCATACAATTTAATTATTTTAATAATTATTTAAATTAAATATTGTTCAGTCCATTGGACCACTGCCTTTTCAATGTGTTATTAAAAGTTTAATTATACTATGCTATAGAGAATTTTTGTGCTCCTATTCAATTAACTTTTGGCTCCTTGTATAAGCATAGACAGCTCTTGCTCTTGGTTGAGGAAATCTTCTTCTCTGATTTCAGGAAGATATTTTTTATATCTTCACTACAGTTTTCTCCTCCTCCTTCTGTGTTCATAATTAAGAGGCTATTCCGAAAACTTTCCCATGTTCCATTTACATTTTCCTAACTTCTCATTGATCCTAACAATCCAGTTCCCTTTCTTTTTTTCCTTTTATTATTGTATATTTTATTTATTTACATTTCAGATGTTATCCCATTTCCCCTCCCTAGAAACCCCCTATCCCATTCCCCTTCCTCCTTTTTGCTTTTTTACCATTTTAATTACATGCATGTATTAAGGTCAGTTCTAGGTTGAGGAACTAGCAATACAATAGATGCAAATAGTCAAGGAACAAGCAAGACAATAAACACAAATAGTCAAAGAACAAGCAAGGCAATAAACAAAATTTCATGAACACTCCTGCGATCATTGTTTCTAAGGCCTTATCAGGATGACCAAAATATCTGAGCCAACTTCACTGTCCTAGCCCTAAGTCATTTTCATGTCTGAAGCCTACTTCCTTGTTCTAGCCTAAAATTTAGATTCCTGTCTGAAATTACTTCTTTGTTCTAGCCTAATATTTAGATTCCTGCCTAAAATTACTTCTTTGTTCTAGCCTAAAGTCAGATTCCTGCCTCAAACTTACTTCCTTGTCCTTGGCCCATGTCACATTCTTGCCAAGTAGCACCAAAAGTTCTCCTCCTCTCCCCCTTTTTTATTTCATAAACAGGTTAGGTTATTTCATAAATCTAAGAGCCTGTCTTAAATTGTTCTGACAAGAATGCCTTCCTTACCCATCATGGAATATGCATTATCTGTATATGTAGTGGAGGATGGTCTTGTCAGTCATCAGTGGGAGAGACAGGCCTTGGTCTCTTGAAGGCTGGATGACCCAGTGAGGAGGAACTCCAATTCCCTATTTTTGTCTTCTGCTACTGACTATTTTTGACTGAGCCATTCTGTTTCTGGGGCTTTCTACTGGCTTTTAATTGTTCTATTGATTTTTTTTTATTTCGACTATTGTTGCAGCTTGCATTTTCTTAAATAGTTCAAACTCTATCTTGGACAGACTACTCACTCCATAAATCTCTCTGTCTTTGTCTTCTTTGAGTTGTTGACCATAAATGTAATCATATCTTAAGATTTCTTTGTAAGTTCTTCCACACCTTTTTCACGAGGGGTCACTACCATGGAATGTGTATTTTATTAAACTAGTATGTTATTTTGGTTTTTGCATTGTTTTTTATCTCAGAGTTGGGATTTGCACATCTGGTATTAGTTTGTTGGTTGTGTTTTTGTCTCCTGTACATTCAAATCACCTGTCACCCTTTAGCAGAGATGCTTACAATGTTCTGGATACGGTTAATTCAGAGCAGGGTTAGGATTTTGATTTCCTCTGTTCATCTGCTATTTGGAAATACAACCTCTATACAGGTCTTTTCTTTTTCTGCTATAGTCTGCTGCCATTGACAGTACAGTCAGTTTTCCCTTGATTGTGTAGTCTGTTCATGGTTTTAAGGGAAGATAAGACAACTGGAGTGTTCCAGTCTGGCAGTTAGTTAGGATTCAGCATCCTCTAGCCAAAATTGTTTCCAGGATGCTGAGCCAAATACCTAACTGCCTTTACATCATGAATTTTAGTTTGAAGCAAGTTTTATTGGTTTAATAATCACCTGCTTCTTTCTGCATGCATTATTTTCATGAATTATATTCTGATCTTCTCAACTGATCCCATCCAACAACCTGAGAGTTGTTTTTAGCCACTCTGTTCTCTTCAGCCCACAACAGGTACTTTTGCATAACTGTCATCAGAATACCCAAGAGGACAACTTAAAGGAAATGAATCTGTACTCAGATTTTCACAATATTAAGAACAAGGACAGTTAGCCCTGTGTACTTAGGCAAAACATGATGGAGGCAGGAGCATGTGTCAGAGGAAGGTCTGCAACTCAAATGAATGGGAACCAGAAAGAAAGAGAAAACACTAGGGACAACATGAAAGTAAGGTCACTTTGTGGAAGGAAGCATCCATGTTAGAAAGTGAAGTCTAATTGGGTGGCAGACAAAGTGAAGAATCAGAGAAAGATTTGACAGAATATTATATGCCCAACTCACATGCAGAGGAAAAAGAAGCAACTGTAGTGGATGGAGTGCTAAGAGAGATGGGGGGAGGGAGGGAGGGGGGAGGGAGGGAGGAAGGGAGGGAGGGAGAGAGAGAGAGAGAGAGAGAGAGAGAGAGAGAGAGAGAGAGCAGTTTTACTGGGGAGATTTACAAAGACACGTTACAGAGAGAATAAGATAGACAAATAAAGACAGAGCAAGCCAGCCAGAGATTGAGGAGGATCCAGAAGATTAGAACACAGTGCCAAAGTTAGTATGAGGCCATGCAGAGCAATTTAAGAGATGCCTAGAGAAGCCAGATTAGATCAGTTGATGTAGAGAGGAGTGTTAAGCCAGAACAGCTAAGTTGAACCAGCCAACAAGAATTCAGAAAGAGCAAGAAAGGGTGAGCTTATTTAGCAGTAAGTCTCAGAGGCTGAAAATATTATAAGCCTAGATAGATTATACAGAGAGAGAAGCTTCCAGGACTAGACAGACTTAGCAGATGTAGGCAGTAAGCCTCCAGACAACAGTTACATCAGATGAATAAAAGTTACTATTACAAATTCCCCCCATATACTGTCACATTTATAGCTATCAAAATACATGAAGTAGAAACCTTGGAGATCCTAAACTTTAAAATACTCATGGAAAAAGTCAGGCATTTATTTTGCTGCATTAATTTTTTTCAAACCGCTCCAAGCTCATTAGCTAAGAGTAAAATAAATAGGATCTGTGATTCCTAATAGAGTTAATGCCTGCCAAAGCATATGCCTTGTAATTGTCCTACAACTTTTCAGAAAATAATTAAAATGATACTAAGAATTCTGTTTAATTTCATTATTCAATGTTTTGTCACATTTTTCTTTTATCAAATATTTAGAACTAATTTGTCTCCCTTGAAACTTTTGCTGGATGTGACTTTGGTATATATATATCCTTAGAGCCAGCTCTTGTTTTCTATACACACCATCATGTTTCTCTACACTGTCAATTTTACCAAGTTGATGTATGTCCTAAATAATCGGACCCTTTGTTCTCCATTTGTTACATGTGAGTCCCATTTAGCGCCGATGAAATCAGAAACCCATGTGTGTTCCCCATATACCTGTAATACAAGTACTTCAGAGACTGACATAAGCACACTACAAATTAGAAGCCAGCCTTGACTACAGAACAAGGCCATGGGTAGTTGATGTTGAAATAAAACCGGACAAACTGAGTTGGATCCCTAGAATCTACATGATGGAAAAAAGACCTGACTCCCTCAAGTTGTCCCCAAACTCTATATATGTTCAAATGATACACACATACATGTGAGTATATGTGCATATACACACTAAATAAATAAATAATAATAAATAAACAAATAGACAGATAGATGGATGTAGGAAGGAAGAAGAAGGTAGGAGAGAGGGATGTATTGTAGTCATCTTGAACCTTGTCATATTTCTCCCCTTAACCTCAATGTGCAGATTTTCTTACCAAAAATAGCATTAACCTTTGTGCACTTCTATCTGCTATATAGAGGAAGAGATTTAAGTCCTATTTACCTTCAAAGCTGAGTTCATTTTCTAACTCTGACAAGTTGGTTTCCTCCAGAATACTGTGTAGGATACTTGTTTTACTCAACTCTTTACAGTGATGTTTTTTTTCTTTATTTCCTTTTCTTTTTACTCAAGCTCTTGCTATAGTTCAAGCTGGCCTCAAGCTCATCGTGCGGATGAATATGAGATTTCATTCATCATTCTGGTTTCATGTGGTGCCAGCCACCAAACCTTGTACGTACTAGACTAGCACTCTAGAAACTTAACTAAGTCCCCATTTAGTAAGTTTTCTAAGGAGAAAGAAAATATAGAAGCATGATGTCTAGTCAGAGAATAAAGCACTTCTCTGGTTTGCAGACAATATGCTTTCTTAGATTAAATTAAATGCATAGGTACATAAATAAAGGTTGGCATTTTTATCTCTTTCTACCACCATGTATCCAAGTATATTTTTATAATAGATTACTCTTGTTGGCTGTCTTTGATCAATCAGTAACCACCCGACTTTGCTACTTTTTTCTGGATCAATCAACTCCTTCACACAAAAAGTTAATGGTATCCTTGGCAAGAGATGTCTGCACAAAGGTAACATGAGAAATATGACAAGGTTCAAAGTGACTACAATAAGTCCCCCCTTCCCTTCTTTTTCATTCCTACACTTGTTTGGGGTGTGTGTGTGTCTGCGTGTGTGTGTGTGTGTGTGTGTGTGTGTGTGTGTGTGTGTATGCACATGTACCATCAAAATGCTATAATTTCCTAGGTGGTCATTCTAGTATACTCAAACCTTCCTCACCCTCAACCGTTTTCCTCCCTGTTCCATCCTCAATACAAGTCAACAGGTCATTGTGCATAAACACCAAGCCAGTCCTATTATCCCTCAGTTCACTAATTTTCTACATCAGTCATAAGAAAAGTTAAAGTCAGTATTATGATGCCTTATAATCCCATATACCGTCTGACATCTGAATGCTTTAGCCCCATGCCTTTGATGTTCAGCCTGCATCTTCAATCTCTCTAGACACAATGATTTTCCAGTTGTTCCTCACCCAAATGGATTCCCATCTTAGAGACTTCTTTGCTGGTTGCTTCTCCTTCCTGGTTAGTCTTTCCCTCCATAAACATCATCCTTATGTTTGATCAGTGCTACCTTCAGAGAAAAAACTTCCCCCACCCCTCATTTTAAAATGTGCCCTGCTACTCCTATTTTTCCCATTTGGTGTTTCCTCCTTTTCTGTGGAAAAAAAAAATATTATCACCTAACAGTACTATCATATTAAAATAAGAAAAGGAAGAAAGTAATGTTAAGGGGACAGCAAATGCACCCTCTTAAAAAACCTTCATTGTGGTTAAACAGACAGCGTTAATTAGGAGTTATTCAAGTAACCAATGATTCAGACAACTTGATGAGGTACTGAGTGTTGTGTCTATCTGGGACGTAAAGGCTTTGGAGCAGAGCGAAGGGAAATAAATAAGACAGCAATGATAAGGACATACAATTTTGTCTCTAATCACAGATAATAAAATAACTTTCTCCACTTCCTGACATCTATGTATTTGCAGTATCTATCCTAACGCTGAATTACAGACCTGCATTTAATTAGATAATAGATTCTGTGCATTTGCACTTCCTGTAAAATAAAAGACCATCATTTTGACCTTTTTAATTGACTTAATCTGCCAAGATTCTGACCAAAGACTATAACATTTTGACACTACATTTTGCAAAAAGCTTTTATACATTGAAGCTTGATCAAATTGAATAATATATGTGCAGGGATTGGAAATATGTACTTTGCTTAATATACTCAAATTAACATAATTGGCCTAGAACCAAAAAATGACTGAAAGAATTACATCTTTTAAAATATACAGATATTAAAAAGAGCACTCTTTCTCATAAGATACAAATATATGTGCCTACTTTTATGATTCCATCAGGAATTATATGAACAAAGTCAAGAAATAAGAGGAATCCCTGGAACCCAAAATATAAATGACAAGGAAATGTGTAACAATAATATTGCCATTAGGACAAAAACAAGCAAATAATGTAAACAAAGAGAAAATAGCTAATTAAGAAGCCCCACTATAGTAGATGATAGATAGATAGATAGATAGATAGATAGATAATAGATAAATAAATATCATATACAAGGGAGAATTTGTGTGTGTGATAGAATCACCAAATAACAGTAACAGGGAGGTAACCCCGCTAACTAGATATCTCTCACGAGTAAATGAAATCTCCAATGCCAGGAGTGGGTACATCTGAGTTTTTGGTCAAATGAACCCCATATAAATCTCCAAACAAACTAGCCTATTGCCAAGACTGTTCATTGCTCTACAGGGTGATGGTAAGGCCCTATTGCTGAAGACAAAATCTTCATAACTGATTGAACATGGAAGAGCCAAGTTGGTGCTTATCTAAAGCCTTCACTTCCATCAACTAGTGTTTATGGTACTACGAGACATGCTGAACATTACCAGAGGGGGAAGGTAATGTCAACACAGCTAGATCCTTCAATCTATAATGATAAATTGCCTACATAATACACTGACACAATAATGACACAAAAGTTGCAACAGTAACTAATCATTATCTCATTGAATTTAGGGCTTTACTCCATGAGACGAATCAATGCCCAGCACTGATTTTATGGCCAAGAACTGGGACTAGACAGGTCATGTACCTTGTGGAAAACAAAACACTATGTTCTGTTAAAGAAATGCAGCAGCATTTGCTGACACATAACAACATTCTGCTATGCTCATATATAAGTGTCCTGGGCAGCCATCATCAAAAAAAGCTTTCACCTGCAACAAAACAGAACAAATCCAGAGATTCGCAAGTGGAAATGTGCTTAGAGTGAGAGACTGTGGAATACTAAGACCTAAGTGGGATGTCTCCATGCAACTTCTCCCCCTTAGGGCTCAGAAAACTTTGAAGAGGAATCAGAACACTTGTAAGAATTAGTGGAGATCAGAGACACCAAAACACAACAGGACTGATACACATATAAGTTCACAGAGACTGTGGCAGCATGCACAGGGCCATTACAAGTCCAACTCATATGTGTTCAATGAAAGCAGACATGATCTCCCATTCCTAACCAAGAAGCTATCTTTTTTTTTTGATATTTTATTTACAGTTCAGATGTTATTGACAACTGCTCGCAAAGGAATGCTTAGTTTTCTCCAATGGAGTAATCACTGGGTATGCCAACTCTACTAAGGAGCAAGCACCATATCCAGCTGATAACCAGATCATATCAAACTCATCACTATTTTTGGAGAATCTTTTTATCTGACAATGCTTTATCTGGGCATTTATTTTTTACCAAAATAGGTTTTTGTTTATATATCATAGTTTCTGATTTTTCTGTTGTTATGAGTCTTCTGAATATGCATATATCTCTGTAAGTATGTTTCTGTGTGTGTGCATGTGGATGTATCTCTTTGCATTTTTCTTTGTTTTATATTTTTGCTACTGCTGTTGTTGTTTGTCTGTTTTCCAATTCTGTTTGTTTATTTGGTGATTTTGTTCTATTCTAGTTTCTTTGGGCTTCTTTTAAATTTGAATATTTGTTTTCTAAAGAGAGAAAGAAAATGTGAAGTAGGATGGGTGGGGAGGGTGTGGGAGGAGACGGGGGAAGGAAAACCATGATTAAAATGTATTTTATGGAAAAATCTATTTCAACTTGCAAAAAAAAGGTGGGAGAGGATTGATAACAGAAATCAAAGGCCAGACTTGAGCTTCAGGTTGATCTCTAGTTACTGCTCAGCCCCTTGCCCAATGCAGTATACTCAATGCCTAATGAATAAGAAAAGAAAGGAAGGAAGGGAGGAAAGGAGATAGGGAGGAAAAGAAGGAGAGAGGGAGGGAGAGAGGAAAGGAAGGAGGGTGGGACGGAGGGAAGAAAAGAAGGAAGAAGGAATGATGGAGGAAGGAGAAAGGGAGGGAGAGAAGGAAGGAAACAAGCAAGCAAGGAAACGTGGTAGAACATTTTAAGTACACTTACAGTCTCAAGGAATCTCTGAGTAATAAAATAGAAGGCAAATAAAATTTTCAAACAAGTACAACCCTATAGGGTACAGTGTTAAGATAATCTCTGTATTAAACTTTCCAAGAAAGTTTGGTTTAAAAAGTAATAATTGGCCCTTCTGCCACTGCCTGGTCCTCTGGGCTGGAGCAGACACAGAGTCGGTCTGCTCCC
>NW_021621467.1:3583732-3605469 GCF_004785775.1 Grammomys surdaster
AACTGAATCCTGAGTCATCCAGGAGCCACTGCACTCAGAGCAGCTGGAGCCACTGCACTCAGAGCAGCTGAAACTGAATCCTGAGTCATCGAGGACCCACTGCACTCAGAGCAGAAGGATTTCCAGATCCAAGAGGCGGCCTGAGTCCCAGGAGTTATTCCACCCAGGAGATTAGGAGCATAAGACCACAGAGACCTCTGGACTCTGAGGAGCTCTGCAATAAGCAAGATAACTGGAAATACAGACTCCAGTTTTACACAGTGAGGGCAGGTACCACTAGAGTTAACCAGATGGCGAAAGGCAAGCGCAAGAACATAAGCAATGGAAACCAAAGTTTCTTGGCATCATCAGTGCCCAATTCTCCCAATATAGCAAGCC
This sequence comes from Grammomys surdaster, assembly GCF_004785775.1. NCBI lineage: Eukaryota > Metazoa > Chordata > Mammalia > Rodentia > Muridae > Grammomys > Grammomys surdaster. The sequence continues at coordinate 3,584,111 of NW_021621467.1, forward strand.
CTGAACACCCCATCACACCTGAAAAGCAGGATTCAGAATTAAAATCACTTCTCATGATGATGATAGAGGATTATAAGAAGGAATTAAGTAACTCCCTTAAAGAAATACAGGAGAGTACAAGTAAACAGATAGAAGCCCTTAAAGAGGAATCACAGAAATCCCTTAAAGAAATGCAAGAAAACACAAAGAAGGAATTAAACAAAAACATTCAGGATCTGAAACTAGAAATAGAAACAATAAAGAAAGTTCAAAGGGAGACAACCATGGAGATAGAAAACCTAAGAAAGAGATCAGGAGTCACAGACACAAGCATCACCAACCGAATACAAGAGATAGAAGAGAGAATCTCAAATGCAGAAGATACGGTGGAAAATATTGACACAGTTGTCAAAGAAAATGCAAAATGCAAAAAACTCCTAACTCAAAACATCCAGGAAATCCAGGACACAATGAGAAGACCAAACCTAAGGATAATAGGTATAGATGAGAATGAAGATTCCCAACTTAAAGGGCCAGTAAATATCTTCAACAAAATTATTGAGGAAAACTTCCCTAACCTAAAGAACAAGATGCCCATAAACATACAAGAAGCCTACAGAACACCAAATAGACTAGACCAGAAAAGAAATACCTCCCGTCACATAATAATCAAAACATCAGATGCACAAAACAAAGAAAAAATACTAAAAGCAGTAAGGGAAAAAGGTCAAGTAACATATAAAGGCAGACCTATAAGAATTACACCAGACTTCTCACCAGAGACTATAAAAGCCAGAAGAGCCTGGACTGACATCATACAGACACTAAGAGAACACAATTGCCAGCCCAGATTACTATACCCAGCAAAACTCTCAATCACTATAGATGGTGAAACCAAGATATTCCATGACAAAACCAAATTTGCACAATATCTTCCCACAAACCCAGCACTTCAAAGGATAATTGATGGAAAATGCCAACACAAGGAGGGAAACTACAACCTAGGAAAAGCAAGTAAGTAATCTTCCAACAACCCCCAAAAAAGATACAAACATAACTTTACCTCTAATAAAAAAAAAATAACAGGAAGCAACAATCATTTTTCCTTAATATCTCTTAACATCAATGGTCTCAATTCCCCAATAAAAAGACGCAGACTATCAGACTGGATACACAAACAAGACCCAGAATTGTGCTGCATACAAGAAACGCACCTCAGTGACAAAGACAGACACTACCTCAGAATAAAAGGGTGGAAAACAATTTTTCAAGCCAATGGTCCCAAGAAACAAGCTGGAGTAGCCATTCTAATATCAAATAAAATCGACTTTCATCCAAAATTAATCAAAAAAGATAAGGAAGGACACTTCATACTCATCAAAGGAAAAATCTACCAAGGTGAACTCTCAATTCTGAACATCTATGCTCCAAATGCAAGGGCACCTACATACATAAAAGAAACTTTACTAAAGCTCAAAACACACATTACACCTCACACAATAATAGTGGGGGATTTCAACACCCCACTGTCAGCAATGGACAGATCATGGAAACAGAAACTAAACAGAGACACTGTGAAATTAACAGAAGTTATGAACCAAATGGACTTAACAGACATCTATAGAACATTTCATCCTAAAACAAAAGAATATACCTTTTTCTCAGCACCTCATGGTACCTTCTCCAAAATAGACCATATAATTGGTCACAAAACAAGCTTCTACAGATACAAAAAGATTGAAATAATCCCTTGCATCTTATCAGATCACCACGGACTAAGACTGGTCTTTAATAATGACAAAAACAATGGAAAACCCACGTACACATGGAAACTGAACAACTCTCTACTCAATGATGACTTGGTCAAGGAAGAAATAAAGAAAGAAATAAAAGACTTTTTAGAATTCAATGAAAATGAGGACACATCATACCAAAACTTGTGGGACTCCATGAAGGCAGTGCTAAGAGGAAAGCTCATAGCTCTAAGTGCCTACAAAAAGAAACTGGAGAGAGCACACACTAACAACTTGACTGCACAACTAAAAGCTCTAGAACAAAAAGAAGCAAATACACCCAGGAGGAGTAGAAGGCAGGAAATAATCAAACTCAGGGCTGAAATCAACCAAATAGAAACAGAAAGAACAATACAAAATATCAATAAAACCAGGAGTTGGTTCTTTGAGAAAATCAACAAGATAGATAAACCCTTAGCCAGATTAACCAGAGGGCACAGAGACAGTATCCAAATTAATAAAATCAGAACTGAAATGGGAGACATAACAACAGAAACTGAAGAAATTCAAAAAATCATCAGATCCTACTACAAAGGCCTATACTCAACAAAACTGGAAAACCTGGATGAAATGGACAATTTCCTAGACAGATACCAGGTACCGAAGTTAAACCAGGAGCAGATAAACCATCTAAATAGTCCCATAACCCCTAAGGAAATAGCAGCAGTCATCAAAAGCCTCCCCACTAAAAAAAGCCCAGGACCAGATGGTTTTAGTGCTGAATTCTATCAAACCTTCAAGGAAGACCTAATACCAATTCTCTTCAAACTATTCCACAAAATAGAGACAGAAGGAACACTACCCAATTCGTTCTATGAAGCTACAATTACCCTCATACCCAAACCCCACAAGGACCCGACAAAGAAAGAGAACTTCAGACCAATCTCCCTTATGAACATCGATGCAAAAATACTCAATAAAATTCTAGCAAACCGAATCCAAGACCACATCAAAACAATCATCCATCATGATCAAGTAGGTTTTATCCCAGGAATGCAGGGATGGTTCAATATTCGGAAATCCATCAATGTAATCCACTATATAAACAAACTTAAAGAAAAAAACCACATGATCATCTCACTAGACGCTGAGAAAGCATTTGACAAAATTCAACATCCCTTCATGATAAAAGTCTTGGAAAGATCAGGAATTCAAGGCCCCTACCTAAACATAGTAAAAGCAATTTACAGCAAACCAGTAGCCAACATCAAGCTAAATGGAGAGAAACTTGAAGCAATCCCACTAAGATCAGGGACTAGACAAGGTTGCCCACTCTCCCCCTACCTATTCAATATAGTACTGGAAGTCTTAGCCAGAGCAATTAGACAGCAAAAAGAAGTCAAAGGGATACAAATAGGAAAGGAAGAAGTCAAAATATCGCTATTTGCAGATGATATGATAGTATACTTAAGTGACCCCAAAACTTCAACCAGAGAACTCCTAAACCTGATAAACAACTTCAGCAAAGTGGCTGGTTATAAAATCAACTCAAACAAATCAGTAGCCTTCCTCTACATGAAAGATAAACAGACTGAAAAAGAAATTAGGGAAATGACACCCTTCACAATAGTTGCAAATAATATAAAATACCTTGGTGTGAATCTAACCAAGCAAGTGAAAGACCTGTATGACAAGAACTTCAAGTCTCTGAAGAAAGAAATTGAAGAAGAGCTCAGAAGATGGAAAGATCTCCCATGCTCATGGATTGGCAGGATTAATATAATAAAAATGGCCATCTTGCCAAAAGCAATCTACAGATTCAATGCAATCCCCATTAAAATCCCAACTCAATTCTTCACAGAGTTAGAAAAGGAAATTCTCAAATTCATATGGAATAACAAAAAACCCAGGATAGCGAAAACTATTCTCAACAATAAAAGAACTTCTGGAGGAATTACCATCCCTGACCTCAAGCTGTACTACAGAGCAATAGTGATAAAAACTACCTGGTATTGGTACAGAGACAGGCAGGAAGATCAATGGAATAGAATTGAAGACCCAGAAATGAACCCACACTCCTATGGTCACTTGATCTTTGACAAAGGAGCTAAAACTGTCCAGTGGAAAAAGGACAGCATTTTCAACAAATGGTGCTGGTTCAACTGGAAGACAACATGTAGAAGAATGAAAATTGATCCATTCTTATCCCCTTGTACAAAGCTCAAGTCTATGTGGATAAAGGACCTCCACATAAAACCAGATACACTGAAACTAATAGAAGAGAAGGTGGGGAAAAGCCTCAAATACTTGGGCACAGGGGAAAAGTTCCTGAACAGAACTCCAATGGCATATGCTCTAAGATCGAGAATTGACAAATGGGACTTCATAAAATTGCAAAGTTTCTGTAAGGCAAAGGACACTGTCAATAGGACAAAACGACAACCAACAAATTGGGAAAAGATCTTTACCAATCCTTCATCTGATAGAGGGCTAATATCCAATATATACAAAGAACTCAAGAAATTAGACTCCAGACAACCAAATTACCCTATTAAAAAATGGGGTATAGAGCTTAACAAAGAATTTTCAACGGAAGAAACTCGAATGGCCGAGAAGCATCTAAAGAAATGTTCAGTATCCTTAGTCGTCAGGGAAATGCAAATCAAAACAACCCTGAGATTCCATCTCACACCAGTCAGAATGGCTAAGATTAAAAACTCAAGTGATAGTAGATGCTGGCGAGGGTGTGGAGAAAGAGGAACACTCCTCCATTGTTGGTGGGACTGCAAGATGGTGCAACCACTTTGGAAATCAGTCTGGCGGTTCCTCAGAAAATTGGACATAGCATTACCCGAGGATCCAGCTATACCACTCCTAGGCATATACCCAGAAGATGCTTGAACATATAACAAGGACATATGCTCAACTATGTTCATAGCAGCCTTATTTATAATAGCCAGGAGCTGGAAAGAACCCAGATGTCCTTCAACTGAGGAATGGATTCAAAAAATGTGGTATATTTACACAATGGAGTATTACTCAGCTATTAAAAACAATGAATTCGAGAGGTTCCTTGGTAAATGGTTGGAACTAGAAATTATCATCCTGAGTGAGGTAAGCCAATCACAAAAGAAGACACATGGTATTCACTCACTGATTATTGGATATTAGCCTAGAACCTTGAAATGCCCAAGATGCAACTCACAGGCCACATGAAGTCCATAAAGAAGGAAGACCAAGTGAGGGTGATTCGGTCCTTCTTAGAAGGAGCAACAAAATACTCAAGGGAGCAAATATGGAGACAAAGTGAGGGACAGAAACTGAAGGAGGGGCCGTCTCAAGACCACCCCACCTGAGTATCTATCCCATGTGCAATCACCAAAGGTAGATGCTGATGTGGAAGACAGGAAGTGCATGCTGATAAGAGCCTGATATGGATATCTCCTCAGAGGCCTTCAAGAGTCAGACATATTCAGAGGCAGATGCTCACAACTAGCCATTGAACTGATCATGGGGTTCTCAATAGAGGAGTTAGAGTGAAGACTGAAGGAGCTGAAAGGGTTTGTGGCACCATGAGGAGAGCAACAATACCAACCAACCACAGCTCCCAGGGTCTAAACCACCAGCCTGGGAGCACTTAGGGGGGGATCCAGGGCTTCAGCTGAATATGTAAAAGTGGAGGGCCCTGCTGGGCATAGGTGGAAGAAGAGAACCTTGACCTCATGAAGGCTGGATGCCCCAGGGGGTGGGAATTTTGAGGGTGGGGAGGTGGGAGTGGGGGGGTGTAGATAGAGGTTACATCCACAGAGAAGAAGGAGGAGGGGCGAGGGGATTGGGGGTTCCGAGGGGGTGGTGGGGGATGGGGTAAGGGGACAACATAGGAAATGTAAATAAATCATCCAATTAAAAAAAAAGAATATTTAACATCAAAAAAAAAAATAAAAAAAAAAATAAAAAGTAATAATTGTCAAATGTCTAAACCTAGTCTCCAAAACAGGGTACAGATATGCAAGGACACGGTAGCAAGAGATTCATTTTAGAAAAATGCATATGTTTTCTGCCAGTTGTCTTTAAAGGGCAGTAGTTGTTGCCATGTGAACACAGAGAAATACAAACTGACTGAGACTGAGAATAGAGTCTGCATGTGTTTTATTTCCTTTGCCTCCACATCACTTCTAACTCCCTGTTCATTGTTTGAAGAATTTTGCTTCTTTCCCACTGTGTTCCTAATCCATGTCCCCATTTTATCTCATTGTCTAGCCATTTTGCTGGTGACATCACATGTGATCACCCTCCTGGCAACTGATCTCGCATGCTCTTGCCCTTGTCAGCTTTGATTACTTCTCTTCCTCCCCCAAAGTCAAACCCTGTGCTCTGTTTCTTAACAACAGTACATTAAAAAAAAATCTCCATTTTAGCCTTCCAATCACTGACCACCATGTGCTTTTCTCCCATTTCCTTTGTGACTGCACTCTCAATCACCCACCCTCTGTGTGATTAATCCACAATGGTGTCTTTACTACATCCTTCCCCACTACCCTTTTGTTCACGACCTAGATCACAAGTTTCCATCATTACAATCATTGCTCATAAATGCACTCAGTTCTTTCCTTTGCTCTGTGTCCTACCTGCCTGGCTCAGTGGCCTCATGCCCAACTCAGCCACATTGCTTGTCTTCTTGTAATTTCAATATAACAAATGAAGTACTGATGCAAAAATATTTATCGGCGAATAGCTGAAATTCATTTTATACTTACAAATGTTAACCCAAATTGAATTCTTAACGTTACTCTCAATCAGAATCCTTTTGCCCACTTTCTACCTTATATTTCACATCATTGTCAATGTCTTCCAACAAAGAATGTATCCTGTTACTTTAACAGATGTTTTTACATAGTACTAATTGGAAGAACACAAGCAACACCATATTTTTTTCACTCGCTTACCTCCAACTATGCATATAGCATAGTAGAAACTATTTACTTACCTTGTACCTTTCCTAGGAGACTGAAACATTATATGGCCCTCTAACAGTAAATTAGGTTGAACTACAGGCTTCAATTGATCTGATTCAGGAGACTATATTTCATGAGCTGCGTGCTACTTACCTGCCTTACCCATTTCTCCTTCTAAATGAACATTGCCAGTTGTCTTAATTATTGTTCTAGTCTATTGCTTTGAAGATGCACCACAGCAACTCTTAAAAAAGTATTTAAATTGGGCCTTGCTTATAGTTTCAGGGTGGGCAGGTACATGGATTCACACAGGCAGACATGGTACAGAAATAGCTAAGAATTCTACATTTGAATCCACAGGCAGCAGGAAGACAGATGCACTCGGCCTGGTTTGGGCTTTTGAGATCTCAAAGCCCACCCCAAGTGACATACTTCCTCCAACAAGGCTTCACCAACTCCAGCAAGACCACACCTCCTAATCCTTCCCACATAGTGCCACTTCCTGACTGATGACATATATAATATATATGAGCCTGCAGGGCCATTCTTATTCAAACGACTACACACCAGTCATTCTACAAATATATCTTGTAGCATGTATCTTAATGAAAAAATATTGATACTACATCCACTCTCAACTCCCATTTTGATCTCTAATGAGGTACACTAAAGTTGAGAGCTCATATTTCTTACTCACCATGGTAAGCTTAGTACTGAAAAGAGCCTGACAAAATATGCCTACCATTATGCATCGAATACAGTCATTATACATGTGGTGAATATTGCCATGTAAAATGTATGAAATATATCAATTGTTACCACATCATGGCTAACTGAGGAAAGTCTTTGTTTCCTGTATGCCAGTTTCTGAAGTCACAAAGAGTAGGAAAAGTCTATTGGCTGTTCAAAGTAGACCAAATTTCTAACTTAAAGTCAAGATGAAGCCATGTCAGTTGGGCAAAATGATGGCAAGTGAACAGAAAACAGATTCTTTATCAATCTGGGAATTGTTGAATGCACAGTAACGCTCACACTAGGAGCAATCCTTCATGGTAACAAACACTCCAGAGCATGGGTTGTCATCACAATTTTGCAGGTAACAATTTTATCCTCAGAAAGAAAAGATTTCCTAAAATTTCATGATCCATAAAAGATACATATCAGATTAGAGACTGTTTGACCAACTCCAAAGCTCATATTCTTTCTATGATACTATATAATCTTGTGTATTTTCTTCTATTTCAAAAGAGATTAAAGGTATGCTACTGCTTCTTGAACTTAGTAATGGCACTACTTTAGTATTACACAGACCACGTTAGGAGACAGAAATGTGTTTCTAGTTTCTAGCTTCTACAAGCAAAGTCCTTCTGATCATCTGTGTTATCTGTGTTATCTGCTTTTTTTGGTCATGATTGTAAGGGAACAAAAATGAGAAAAGGAAAAGATAAGAATATGGCTCAATGTCAGGAAGACTACTGATACAAGTTTTGACTCTAGATCTTAGTAAATAACTGAACTGGAGAGGTCTACATGCCATTTGAGAATACTTATCCTAGATCTTTATTCCATCTCTGATAGGTACATAGTTTGCTTCTATGGAGTTTTTATCTTCAAGCATGGCTGTTCTTTTCAGATTTTGTTTTGCCCAGCACTTTGTTTCTATGTGCTCATGTTTTATTGCTATTTTTATTTAGTGCCAAGTTTGATTAATGACTGACTGCCTACATGCTAAATGGTGTCACTTTAAAAGTTATATTTGCTCAAATTCATCTCTAATCTATAAATATATGCTTTGTGTGCCTCAGCTTGTGAAAAACACAACAACAAGGTAATATCTAAAGAAGTCTGCAAGAGCCCTATTTGTCATGTTCAACAGGACCTGCAAAGATTACAGAGGATAGAAAAGAAGGGAGAGACCTGCAAGGTAAGCTATCACAGTGAGTCATGTAATTGAAAACAAGACTTAGAAAACAGGTCCAGATTTATTCCAGTACTTGCATTCAAACAGTTCAGTCAAATACAAACTAGACGCACATGACTAAGTAACAATGCACAAAAGGGGTAGGTCCATATAATACAATAAGCAAATCAAATTAGAAATGAAATCCATTGGTTAAAAAATAAGATGGATGTCACACTCCTTGAGTGTTTTCTCACAAAAGCCAAAGTCACTTCAATCACAGTGTAAGTTTCATTGAGCATCAACGAGGGTACAACTAAGGATTTCTGTCTTGTCCATCTTCGGGTCTTTACAATAAAGCCCAGTGCCCCACTCCCAACCTCACACAAGCTCTGCAATTTGGAAATCTGAAAAATATATGTTAGAAAATACACCAAAAAAATCTTTCAGAAAAAAAATCTGATAGGGAAATCAGAACTGTTTGGGATGTGTGTGTGTGTGTGTTTTATGTACATATGAATGTATGTATGTATGTATGTATGTATGTATGTATGTATGTATTCTTATTCTCAGGGCTTTCACATGACTTTGACTCTATCTGTATAGTCATCTCCAAAATGACAGCCCTTTAGTAATATCATACTCTGGCTCTATCACACTTCCCTGGCACTAATGGCAGCATCCTCCCACTCTCAATACTGATGTGCTGACTTTAGAGGTCACACCACTTCCTATCTCAATGCCTAACCTCAAAGCAGCCAGCCTTCATGTACAAAGATAACCCTGCAATGAGTTAGCCAAAGAACCACATCCGACAGTAATGCTGATCCTGAAGACTGAAGAAGTTAGAGCCACACTACTGAGGTGTTTGAACAATGGGGCGCCTAGCAACTCCAAAGTTAGCAAGTGTATAAGCGAGTGCTGAGTGAATGCAGTTGACCAAAAGATTTTATCTGCAACATGTTTCTCGGAACAGGTAGAGCAGACATTTCTTGATGCATTGAGGGTAAGAAGGATACTACATAATTTCTTCCTAGTTTACTTGTTGAAGATTTATTGAGTTATAATTCACTTGTAAAAACATATAAATAGTTCTTATATACAACTTGGTTGGATTGGAGATCATAAGTCCATGAAGCCATCCCCATAATCAATGGCATAAACTAACGCAACTCCAGCCAGGCTTCTTTCTATGCTCTCCTGAATTCAAGCCTATGGGTGCCTCACATCCAATCCTCCTATACTGGCAATGCCTCTCCCTGTGAAAGTTGTAATAATGTGGATATTACCTTGCACAGCCTTATCGTTCTTTGTTTTATCTATCATGCTGGAAACCTAATGATGCACACATATTAGAAACCACTCCCACACTTCAGTAAATTGTTTCCACCTCAGTGCTAAAGCCAAACCAGAGACCATCCTAGTCTGGTACCATGCTCTATGCTAATCAGCAATATCTCACAAAGCACTAGCAAGGATAGCGATAACTAGTCTAACTAACTAGTACATAGACTCTTTTCTAAAGTAAATATGTATAAAATTTTTGAAAATTTCATGCAATATATTTTTATCATATTCCATCTCCCTCTTCCAGTTGCTCCCAGCTACTCCCTCTTTCGTGCTTTTTTTCTTTAAACAGTTGAATTCAACTTGTGATATCTGGCTGGAGGGAGGGCTCAGCAGTTAAGAGCACCGACTGCTATTCCAAAGGTTGTGAGTTCAATTCCCAGCAACCACATGGTGGCTCACAACCATCTGTAATGGGATTTGGTGGCCTCTTTTGGTGTGTCTGAAGACAACTACCCATATAAATAATATAAATACATCTCAACTTGTAATATTTATGTATGGTTAGGTGTAGATTCATCACAAAAGCATGTTCAATCTACCATAGACTACATCCTTTAAAAAAAAAGCGGGAGGACTCTCTACCAGTAACTATAAGCTATAAATTGCCAATAATTCCTCAGAAAAGTTGAAGAAATACAAAAGGATGGAAAGTTCTTTCATGTTCATGAATTGTTAGAAGTGAGTGATATTATGAAAACGACCACCCTAACAGAAGCAAATCTGCAGATTCAATACAATCCTCAACAAAATTCCAACATACTTATGCACAGAAATGGAAAAACAAGCTTAAATTTCAGATGGAAACAGATGCATTTTGTATATTATTTCAGGGTCTCCTTGCCCCACTCCACCACTAAATGTGGCTATGGCTATTCAGTAACTCAGCTTGGGTCCTCATACCAGAGTTTCAGGAGAAAAAATTGAAAATACTGACATTTTTCCATTCTGAAGGCCTCTGATCTTTTATAAACAGACAAGCCATTCTCTTAGGGAACGTAGTTTGTGGTTGGAGACCCTTGAGACTGGAAACTTTGACTAATACTTGTTAATGCACTACAGTGACCTAACTGTAGCCCTAACATGGCAGAAGAAGGCCAGTCAGAGTCATCATTTGATTGCTTCATGACTCTTATTCTTTACCTGAAACAAGGAAGAGCGGGACATTTTAAACAACTTCTTTCACTGGGAACATATTTAAGTTTTAATTTGACTGACATCCTGTTTACACATCTGTAAAAGATATATTTCATCTCAAAATATTATGACATTTAAGCTCCTTGACAGAAATAAACACTAGCAGTAAGATATTAATTCTTAATAGCTGAACATGTGAAATGAACAGAAATAAATCTGGGCTTCTTTCTCCTAAAACATCACTTGACACTGGGTGTAAACTACTCAGTTTCTTTTCCTGATACAATTTCTCCATTACTAATTTTCTCAAACACACACACACACACACACACACACACACACACACACACACACACAGTGTTTTCTTCTTTTCTTAGTCGTGAATAATACTTTAAATGTACTAAGTAGTTGTTCTAAAATGTTGCTTTCCTCATAACAGGTCTAAAGTATATAATTAAATAATCAAGTTTTATCATCTTTAATGATATCAATAAATTGTATAAAAGGCAAATGAAATAAATAAGAACATGTTAATATAGGGTTTGGGTTCTTTAAACAAAAATGTTTTTATGTGCCACTAGTATTCATTTTGCATAATCTAATATTTCTAAACTGGTTCTTTGGGCTCTAAAATTACAAATATTTATCTGTGCAATACACAGTAACCAGGTAGTTATACTATGTTAAAATACAAAACATATCCCTCTAAAATTTTTAAGAAATGATAGTCAATTGCTGGAAAGGAGGCTGAAAGAGTGTAAAGCCAGGGAATGGGAGAGGCGCTGTGAAAATGCTGTTGTCCCAGTACTTTGTATGTTGACTTAAAATACTAATGAAGAAAAAAAAAGCAAGAAGGAGGAGGAGGGATAGGATAGGGGGTTTCTGGGGGAGGGATGGGGAAAGGGGATGACATTTGAAATGTAAATAAATAAAATATCCAATAAAAAATCTTTAAAAAAATAAAAAAATTTAAAAAGAAAAAAAAAGAAAACGTTGTTGTCTGAACATAACAAGGCTGTGTACTCATGAACTCATAGCAGCTGAAACTTTACAATTAAAGACCTACACAAGATCTTGGAAGCCAAAATTCCAGCATAGGTGGGGGAGGGAGCTCCTACCATTACTGAGGAGCTATTAGCCTGTGACAGATGCTGGGAGACACAGAATCATTCTTCTTTATGATAGAATCACTAGGAGGCTTCTCAAGCATCAGTGGATATCCCCACAGCCATGAACATATGTACAGAATGAATTAGACTTAGTGAGCAGCACCAGAGGAAGAGGAAGGAAGAGGTGAGGCCTTTTGTATTTTCAAATCACTATTAATTTGCAGGACTGAAGGGGAAGACGCAAATGGTGGACTTGAGGAAGATACAAACAATTCAAACTGTAGAAAAAGAAAAGTTTATCTGTCAGCCTGAAAGAACTTAAAAGACGTTGTGATGCAAAGCAAAATTATCACTACTATTAATTGCACAGGCATATTAAAAGGACCCCAGAATGTGACCTCCTCTAAAACAGAGTATGCATGGAGAAAATGTGTCTTAATCTTCTATTCTGCACTTTAAAAAATGTCAAGTATATCTATCACCTCAATTAACCATAGGAAAAAGCTGTCAGAATCTAATTCCTTTTCTGACAAGGCATTTATTCCAAAGCCAGCAGAGGGAGAAATAGGCAGTAGCATTAGAAAGAGACAAGTGTCACAGGGGTCTCAGCCACATGGGGAGCCCTCCATATGCACGGTGCTGATTAGAACCCTGGTAAGTTTACACTTCCATGCTCAGGGCTTTCTTGACTCAACCAGAATAAAACTAAGACTTTGTGGTCAGGTTAACTTTGGAGTTGAAATTGCTACAAAAGGTGTTATTTTTTTTAATTTCTAGCAATGCTGTAGAAAATGTGAATGAACTGATAAAATAGAAGCATTTTGCTTTAAGGAAGATGAATGCCAATGGAATTTTATAAACATGTCATTTGCCTTGACAGTTGTGAAAAAAATGAACTATGGAGACGCTTTTTAAAGGATTATTGTTCTCATAATTAAAGTGAACACGTGATTATCCAGTTATTCAGCTACATAACAAAAAACTATATTTTGTGCTTCTAAACAAAAATGTACTCGATCCATTAGGATGCATATAAGATTGTAAAATGAAGATTTAGGCAGGCCATCTGACAAGTGAAGGTGGCTTAACCTACTTCCTGAAGATATGAATACAATTCTCAGGACTCACAAAAGAAACTGACCACTAAAAATTGTCCTCTGACCACAACAGGCACACAGTACCATGAAAGCAAATGTACACACACACACACACCATTCCATAAATAAAACATAATAGCATTCTTATTGAAAATAGATTTTTTCATATGATGTATTCACATTGTGGTCTCCCCTCTTCCAACTAACTCCTCACAGACCCTCCGTACTTTCCCACTCAGCCAAACCCACACTTTTCCCCACCTCTACATTAAAATACAAACAGGAATCTAAAACGAATAAATATAAGTATTAAATGAAATATAAATGAAAATAATATAAAATAAATATGATCATATTTTTTTAATATTAAAATGTCTAGGCCAAGGAGCTCGATTGCCTCCCAGTCGGTCATAAAGACCAGATTACAGATCTCCAGTAACGAACTGAAATGCACAGTGGGCATGATAATCCAGCTCTACTTCCAGCCCTAAATGGCAATGACAAGAGATCCTCTAGAGTAAGCTGGCTAGCAAGACTATCCATATCAGTGACCTCTGTGTTCGAGAGACCCTATCCGTTGATATGACAGAGCTTAGTATTAAAAGTGCCATTTTTATTTTTGATCTGGTTTGACTTATGTACATGGGTGTTTTCCCAGTATCTATGTACGTATGTCACAGTGTGATTGATATCCACAGAGGTCAGAAAAGGGTATCAGAACCCTTGGAACTGAAGTTATGGATGGTTGTGAACCACTATGTAAGTGCTGGGAACATAACCCAGGTCCTCTGAAATAACAATATGTGTGCTCTTAACTACTGAGACACTCTGCAGCCCGTTTCAGTTACTTTTTAAAATGAGACAACAAGCAGTAAAAGAAGGAGCTGTATATGTTATTAATAAGTCTACATGATTGGATCTATGCATAATGGCATACTAGAGAAGCACATCCTAAAAGAGGGTGTATTATATGATTTTGATATACAGATGTAGTGGTATACAGAAGTGGTCTACAGGTGACATTGTTCTTTGAGTAGCAGTGTGTATACTTTACAGGCATGTAAAAACTGAAAAGAATATGTCTCCAGCTCAGAAACCTGCAATAGAACCTTTGTCTTGCTGAGGGGGACAAATGGCTTTTGTTCACATGGTGTGTGGGGTTAAAGGGAGCATGAGAAGATGCACACGTATTTGCACACTTGGATGTTATCTTCTTGGATAGCTTTCGTCTTTGTTTGCTGATGCATGGTCTCTCACTTTGATTTGCCTTCTAGCCACTTTGGTCAAGGGATCTCCTGTCTCTGCCCCCTGGGGTTACAGGTGGTCCCAAGGCTGACTGATTTTTATGTGAGCCCTGTGGATTCAAACTCTGGTCTTCAGACTTGTTTGGGAAATCCTTTACTCTCAGAGCTACTCACAGAGCAGTGGTTTCTACAGCCCCTGAGGCTGAACTTTTAACAATAGCTAAACGGTAAACTGAATGAAGCTTCCATATACACACTGAATGGGCAGTGAAGAGTCTTTTCCTATTTTATGGCTATGATCGTTAATAATGGTGGGTAAAATCATCAAACAGAATTTAAATCCTTATCCATGCTTCGAGCTCTAGTTCTACAAGTAGGCATATTCCTGTGCTAAGGAAATGACTCAGAGTGCAGTGTTAGCTGTGTGAGTGTGACCACCTGACTTTAACTCCCCAGAACCAACTTAAACCCCAGGTGCTGCTGTGAGCTTCTCCCACCCCAGTGCTGGGTTCAGGGGAGAAAAGAGGATCCTGGAGGCTGACCAGCCAGGCAGTTAAGCTATGTCGGCAACTCCAAGATGAATGAGAGACCTTGCCTCAATAAACATAGGGTCAAGCAGAGTTACAAAACGATGCTTTATCCTTTGTCCTTTATACATAAAATTTTAAGAAAATGTGTGTATGGTATAAGATTTAAAGGAAGGCCAATTGTAAGGGACCACAAGAGGGTGGATAGCATGTCTGAATCACTTAAATTTTCCGTCATTACTATTAATGGTGATCTTTGCCATGTTAATAGAACTTCTTACAAACATACAATTGTTCATTCTTGACACTCTTTATACTAAAGTCACCATTTCTTCCTGGGGGGTGATATCATTTCCACTATCCTTTCATGTTTCTTTTAATGAGATATATCTATATATACATACATTCTTATGCACATATGTATACAGACATATATCTATACATTTGTCTGTGTGTGTGTAGGTAAAATTAGAAGGTCTTGATATCCATTTATTTCTTCAAAAATAATTTGCTTAACAGTATGTCAGATATGCTTTGCTCTAAAAGCTGGTAATACAGAAATAACAAAAAAGGCAGTAATTCAATGCTGGTAGCAGGTTCTGTTACCCAGTCTTGCCAGTCTTGTATTTACCTTCATATGTATGCATGCATGTGTGTGCGTGTGTGTATGTGTGTGTATGCATATATACACAAACATATTGTTTTCTCTTTTGAGAGCATTACTTTCCTGTATTGAGCTCAGTTACATTTATATTTCAGCTATGTTATCCAAAGTCAATGATACCTCCTTGCCTTCTCTGGCTGACCAAAGAGCTGCCTCCTCCACCATATGCTCTTGGTAGATGCTGCCTGCCTTGCTCAGTTTCCTGTCCCACTCCATGCTCACCTTTCACTGCCCCTTCGTTAGGGTTGATTCCATTTCATATCTTTATGATTTTAATAAATTGTTTCCCCCCAAAAAAGTTTTTTTAAACTTTATCGAAGTGTTTATTTTCTTAAAGTCTAGTACCAGAGAACAGGATAGACATGACAGTTACTACTCACAAGGGACAATGTCCCCACTGGTCAGCTGTGTCGACACCAGTAGCACAAAGAAGTCAAGCAAAACAATAGAGCTTGTCGTGAACAGCTTACCACGATGAAGCGTACAACAGAAGTCAACGAGGGCACCCTATCTTTTGGCAATGAATTCAGTAAAAACAGCACAAGGACATTCTGGAAGGGCTTAAAGTCATATTTAGAATTAAACAGAAAATGTTCAAAGCTAAACAGCAAAATGGAAGCTTTCATTAGCTGCTCAACTCTATCTCATCTGAACAGAAATAGTTTGGATAACGACTAGCTCGCCAGCACTTGGTTTCAAAGCTAACCCATGGCTCTGAGCCGTCTCGGCTCCAGTCCTCGTGCAGAGCTGGGGTTTCATGACGACGGCCCTCCTAAGAGCAGAGACTGAACGAATGAGGTGAGAATGAGGCTGAGAAGCCCGGGCTAGGAGCAAGTGCTCTGGCTGCTGACGCCACGCTTTCCATGCAGAAGGCCTAGCAACCCTTCCAGGAGGAAAAGAAATCAACCTCAGCTGGCAGCCGCCCTGAAAGGTCGTCAGGTTCAGGCTGGTTCCCAGGCAACAGCCTAAAGTTCTGGAGTAAAGACCAAACCCTAACCCTGACACCTGCCCACTGAAACCTTCCTCTGTTTCTGTCAATGCTTTGTCTGTAAATTATGGCTTGGTCTTAATGACACCAACTTGTATTTAAGCCAATTAGGAACAATGCCAAATTGCATTTTCCTTAGGTCTAGCTAGCTGAGAATAACATCTCAGGTAGTGGCCTTATCATACAATCTTTAACAAAAACTCGTAAGTTCCATTGCTTATTCCCCAGGAGATGAGAGAACGGTGGTAATTCAGATGTGCACCTCTGAAAAGATTAATCAGGTTCCTGTCTCGTTCTATCCAGATTGTCTTGAAGACCATGGGGAGAGACTGGAATGGCCCACCAATCTGAGACTGTATTCGGGCTTTGACAACGTTGACTGGAAAGCTTAGGAACCCCAGCATGGCTCCGAGCACACCTCCACAGATGAAGTCATTGACCAGATGTGCGCTGTGTGTAGTGGCAGTAGGCAGATGCTCCTTAATGGGCCCTCGAAGGCCAAAAAAAGGATATTGCTGAACCCATTTCGGAAAAGGATAGGCACCAAGCCTCGGTAATACTCTGCAATCCCATGGCATCTGAGCGCCCAGAAGGCCTGGTAAGTGTTTGTGAACTTATCGTGATGCTTGTGGTCCTGAAGCAAAGTCTGAACCCTTTCGAATGGAGTGAGAATGGCTTCTGTTGTCCCGGCAAGCAGTGCCGCCACACTTCGGGGTGGCAAACTCGCGAGCACTGCTCACATGCTTGCGGAGCAGGCGCGACAGGTCCTCATACAGACCAAACATAAGTGCCAGCGTGGTCGTCTTCTGCATCAGCGCGGGGAGGGGGGGGGGGTGCGGGGGGGGGAGGATTCCTCGGTACAAGTTTCGGAACCCATCCTTCCTCAACTGCAGGATGGCATCCCGGGTTTTGATGCCGTACAGCTGCTGCCGGAAAAGAATCTTCTGAACAGGGTATGTGATGGCCACGTTGTTGAAAGCTGCGCAGCAGCCACACAAGTAATGCTTTATGTCCCCCACGTCCGCAATGTGAGGTGACAGATCCTGGTTTGAAGAGGTCAACATTGGGGGCCTCTTGTCATGCGCTTCTGAGTCCACCATGGTGCTCTGACCTTTCCTTTCTGAGGAAGACTGTTTTAACCTGTGACATCAGCTGAGCCTGGCACTGAAGAGGACAGCTTTCTGGGAACTTTGCCAGTGTTTTCTATTGTTAGCCTTCTCTCTTCTGAAGTCAGTTTTGATAGTTGCATTTCCCACGGCCTGGGACGCCCGCCCACAGGACGGCCGGCGAGCGAGCCCCCCAACTCCCAAAAAAAGTTTTAATGGAACAGCTGAATGCTACTTAAATGAGTGGGAAAGACACTGAATCTATCACTCAGTTTTGTGTTTTTCTTTCTTTTTCAATTTCTTATTTGTAGTGCAGAAAACCAAGGCTATGGCCTCCCACTTGATAGGTGAACCCTCTTCTGCTGAGCTACATCACCATTACTACTACAAGACACTGCAATTGGGAAGAAGGAGATAGCATCAGACGAAATCACTTGAAATAAAAAAAAATACGGTCCTGTGCCAGAACAGGGTGATGACAATAGGTGTAGACGAAGTGTGGTAGACTCAAAACTGTGCAAATAGCTAGGTCTTAAATAAGTTAAGATGGAGATAGAGGAAATTTGGAACCCTAAGGAGATAGTGAAACTCTCATGTCTAGGTAGAAGGGAACCAATATGTAGTGAGAAGCAGATGTTTGGGAAGAGAGATGATGGGTTTCATTCCAAAAAAACTTTGAGGTTATGGCAAAAACTTCAAATCAAGGCATCCAAAAAAATCAGTGGGAAGAAGGGCCTGGAGCTACGTGGAAAAGTCAAGAGTGACGGTTTATACATCACCAGCACATTATTAGTGATTAAAACCAAGACGCCACATTAGGCTGCCGTTGGAGCTAAGATGGAAAAAAGAATTCCTCAAGGACACCTGTGTGCAGCAGGAGAAGCACCTAAGGCTGTCACTGCAACTGAACACAAGAAGTCAGAGAAGCAGATTAAGCATCAGGCTGCTCATATAAAAAACAGAGGACAGAGATATTACCAAAAGCACGGCTGGACACCAGTATTAATGGCTACAGCGTGGTTAAAGAGGATGGGAACTGAGAGAAACCACAGAGTTTAATAACTGGGAATTACTAGGAAGCTTGGAACGAAAAGCTTGGGACATGCCAAAACCAGTGTCCAAGCTGGACATGAAGGTCAAATATTTAGGCTTTCTCAGTAAGCTTAGTTACAAAGGGAATGAGGGAAAATATGTTCACTGGAGAACATAGCAGGGAAAGTTCTTGCTTGGTTTTGTTTTGAACATATTTGTAGACTAAAAAAAAAAGTTAGCTAACATAAACAGTAGCTGAAAGGAGAAAGACAAAATTCATAGAGCTCGATTTTGAATCCAGGAATGTAAGTATACAATGCTTATGTTTTCATGTTTCAGCTGAAATAAATTTGATTTTTAAAAATATCTGCAAGGAATATTAGATCTCAGCTGGGCAAAGAGGAAAATGTTATCATGGAGGGAAAAAATGATGGTTGCTGATTCTACAGAAAGTACTACACTAAAGTTAGTTGTTGAAAGTAGCTAATAGTAGAAGGCCTTGGTATCTATTCATTGGTTCAAACATTATTTGCTGAAGAATGTGTCATACACACCTTGTTCTAAAAGCTGATGATTCAGAAATAACAAAGGCAGAACACAGCGCTAAAATGACAGCTTGCTGGGTAACAGAACCTACCTGTACCTGCCACCAAGATTCAATAACAGAGTTCTATTCCATGGCCCACGTGACTGAAAAAAAGAGAATCAAATGCAGCCAAATGTCCTCTGACCTCCACATGTATATCATGACATATGTGACCTCATATCCATACATACATAATACAAATGTATACATATATAATACAAATGCACAGACATACAAGCACACACATACAAACATGCATATATATACATACATATGATACATACATACATACATACATACATGTAATAAAAGAGAAAGGCAAGAAACTGAATTTATTGAATGTATTTTAAAGTGAGGAGAAAGAAATATAAATAAACCAATAAAACCAGGTTAGAGGTCAAATCAGAGAACACCACAATGGAAATGGAAAAATGTTGAAAAAATAATGGTTAATTATCAAACTCATTTAAAGTAATGAAATTGCTTTGGAGAAAATTCAATTCCATAACAGAAGAGCATATGGCTAAGGAGGCATCTCTTTAGTCAGCCAGAGAAAGCAAGGAGGTATCATTGACTTTGGATAACATAGCTGAAATACAAATGTAACTGAGCCCACTGCAGGAAAGGAATGCTCTCGAAAAAGAAAACAATATGTTTGTATATATATACTGTCAAGAATGAACAGTTGTATGTTTGTAAAAATCATTTTTGAAGAGTTACAAAGAACTAAAGAATACAGAATAAAGAAACACATTGTTTCTTGTTCTCAGATGCTTCTAAATGACTAGCTGACTGTAGTGATCAACCCAAGGCAGCCTCCAGACCACAACCTAGAACTGCTCCAAGGAATCCCATCCAGTTTTGGGGGGAAAATATGTCTGGATCCAGATGACCTTTATCTTCAGCCTGGACTCCTTAAAAAGACAAAATTATTCCAAGTGATGGTTCATTGGTTGTTGCAGAAGCATTTTTAATTCAATACATGTAAATTAGAATTCTTCAAGACTCCTCTATCTCATACCTAAATCCATTTCTCTCTAGTTTTCTCCATTGTAATAATTTGCCTCACTTAATAATCCCTGAGTCAAAGACTAATGGGCATTTTGATTGGCCTGTCATACCACAGAACTACAAATACTCAGCAAGTACAATCAGCATTACGTCTACAAAACTTATTTAATTCACTGTCAATTTCACATACCTGGTTAGAATCAGATCTTGACAAATTTCCATGCCTCAACCTTTGCCCCTCTGTGATTCATTCTCCGAGTACCAGGTAAATGTCTTTACATAGAATTGGTATCACATATTCTTTAAATGTTTCATAAAAGTCCAGTCCACCAAATCATAAATGACCTGAGTTTCCTGGGAAATTTTATGCAAAATAAAAAGTCTGTCTTTGCTCATGAAGACTTTCTGTGTACATTCAGGATGCATTTAATAAATATGGCTATTACAAAAACCATATTAGCATCATCTAATCTTTATTGTCATTACTGATTTTTCTAGTTTTCTTAATATGTCTACATATTAAGGATACTATTTTTAGCTTATTTACATGTATGTGCAGGTTAGTGTATATGCACAAGTGTGTAGGTATCCTCAGAGGATAACAGAATACATCAGACACCCTCCAGCTGGAGTTACAGGTAACATCTAAACAGCATTCAACAGGGACACTGGGAACTGGGCTCCTGTTCCCTTCAAGAGCAACAAGCGTTAATTGCTCAGCCATCTCTCCAGCCTCATTTGTTTTTTCTCTTAAAGAACTGATTTGGCGCAGGACAGTGGTGGTGCACGCCTTTAATCCCAGCACATGGGAGGCAGAGGCAGTCAGATTTCTGAGTTCGAGGCCAGCCTGGTCTACAGAGTGAGTTGTGAGTTCAAGACAGCCAGGGCTATACAGAGAAACCCTGTCTCACAAAAAAAAAAAAAAAAAAAAAAAAAAAAAAAAA
>NW_021621467.1:3605569-3734521 GCF_004785775.1 Grammomys surdaster
TTGCGGCTGCCTGTCTCTTTTCTTTTTTGGTGGCCACCCTGGTTTAAATGGTTTTTTTTGTTTTTAAAAACCCCAGGGCTAAAAAAAAAAACCCCGTTGAAAAAAAAAAAAAAAAAAAAAAAAAAAAAAAAAAACTGGATTTGGCATAGTGTACCCTCTCTTATTCATTATTTTCCATTTTCATTGAGTAACAGTTATAATAACTACTTCTTCCTTGTGACTTAGATTGACTTTGCTATCCCCCTTTTCTACCATCTTGGTACATTCATGGTGACATAAACTCACCCCTCTTTTCTCAAAGAAGCATCTGCTGTTACAGATTCCCTTCCAAGTACAAATTCTCCCAAATTTTAGTACATTGAATTTTTAAATTTTATTCATCTTTACTCTCTCAGATCCATCTATTTCATCTTTACCTCAGGGTTATTTAAAAGTATAATCACCATGTACCACATGCATGAGGGTTTCCCAGATACCCCATTGGCTCCCAATTTAGTTCTGCTGTGGTCAGTGGACATATTTTTTTATGATTTCAATCCTTTCAAATAAATTAATAGTGTTTTATTGCCCAGAGTATGGTCTATTTTGTAAAATATTCTGTTTCTGTGTACTTCTGAGAAGAAATGTGGTCTTCTCTTGTCCACTAAGGTCAAATTACCTGATAGTATCTATTAATTTTCTGCATCATTAACATACTTATTCTGTGGATTAACATAAACTCCAACTGTATCTGTTTATCCATCATCCCTTGTATCTTACTATATCTTTTAGGTAATTCATGTTTTTTATTAAAATTTTTCACACAATATTTTTCATCATGTACCCTAATTCTTTGCAGATCCTCCCCAAATCCTTATATGCTCCACTTTATATGCTCTCTCCTCCCGCCCCCCCTCTCTCAGGTAAATAAACAAAAACAAAATCTAAAACTAAAGAAAATAAAACATCAGGTACACAAAAATACCATTAAGTTTGTTTTGTGTTAGCGAGCATTTCCTGAGTATGAGACCTGCCCGGGAGTGTGGTTGATAGTCCCAGTGCCATTCTACTGGAGAAAACTGATTTTTCCTTCCTAAATGTGGTCCTCACTAACCAAGAATCTATCTATATTATCTAAATTTGTCTTTAAGCATTCTTGTTAGTTGAGTTAGTGTTTTTAATTGTTCAATCTCCCCGTGTTGATCATTTTATCACTATGAAATATCTACTTTGTATTTAGTAATAACATCAAAGTCTATTGAATTCATTTGTAATATAGATACTCCAACTTCCACATGTTTAGTGCCTTAGTAAAATATATTTCTATCATTTGACTTTCACCAAAATTTAGAGTGAACCAATGAATCATGTTGTTTCATCTGTGACAGATCCTTTGACAACCATGCATATTCAACAGCTACACAGTTGGTTGGTCTCACGTGCACTCTGTTCTCTTTTCCTTTATGTTGGCTTCTTTTGTGTTAAACTGGTATTATTAACTACACAGTTTATTTTTTTTCCTTATTGGCTCTAGGCCTTTCTATGATAAAGAAATTGGCAAAGTACCAATGAAGCACAAGAAGCAGAGTTCAGGTCCCAAAGATCATATGAAGATTTCAGGTTTGATAATCCATGCTTATAATCCCAGATCTGGGCAAGCAGAAACAGACAGAACTCTAGGACTTGGTCAGCCAGTTTGGCCTATTTCGTGAGATCAAGGCCAATGAGAGACCCTATCTCATAAAAGGAAAAGAACTAAAGAACTAATGTAGGCATTGCCTAAGAACTAACAGCTGAGGTTGGCCTCTAACTACCACATACATGTACACAAAGTACACACATTTACATACGTATATACATATTTACATATGCATACATAGATAGTTCCATTTGTATACATTTTTTTCATTTCTCTGATAAAATTTTATTTCTTCTCAAGCATTAAGAACATACTGTTCTAGATGAACACATTTTTCTTTCATTTGTTGAATAATCTCACTAGCTCCTTTGATACCTGTGCTAATTTAACATCTGAGCTAACTGTAATCAGGTTGCATTAAGGACTTTTTTCTGCACCATGAATCCACTTTTTGTTTTATTTCTGTGCCTAGTAATTTTTTTTTTCTGCAAACTTATCATGGTAGGTAAGATTCATGGGCTACCACAATGAAGTATGTAAGAGTAAGTGGATAAAAATGATAGAAATTTACTCTTTCAGTTCTGTGGTTATAATATAAAAAGGACCGTGTTGACTGATTTGATTTCTGTGGAAGGCTTTCTGTGGCTTGCAGAGAAGGCCTTTTTACATGGCCTTTTCTCTGTACATCTGCAAAAAGGAATAAAATGTTACCTTTCTCTGTCTCACCTTCTAAGACAAACAATCTTATGGGATCAACATTGCCTCCTGGCTGTCTTAATTGTTTCTGTAGGAGTAATAACTTCCACCTCCAAGGCTCAGTGAAATACTGCATTTCAACAGATACAGACCAATGGTCAATGTGGACACATTAGGGAATAAACCAGAGGGAATGGGAAAAGGAGCCCTGTGGGTTCTTGATGACTGTAAGAAATAACCTTGAATGGAAGTAAGCAGTTGTGGGTAGATGAGGTACAAGCATTCTATGAATAACAGGCATTCCGAATTAGAGACACTGAAGTCTTTTTTTAAGGATCTTTGGATTTGAGTTCTAGTAAGAGACTAACTCATGTGAAGTACTACTAAAATCCAACTCCCCTATGGTGTGGAAAGAGACTGGTATCACTGCCAAGTTTTCTTGGCTTTTAGTTACTGCTGTTTTAGCCTGGCCCCCTGGTGGTCTCTTCCATGCCTATTTTGTTTAGGCTTCTGCCAAGGAATTTAGCTGAGTTTATACTCAAGATTTTGAGGCTCACCCTTTTGGTGGTTTCTTGCCTGTAGGCCCCCCTAGTAAATTTCCAGTTGGTCTTCTATCCCATAATTCTGCCCTCTGACGAATCAATCTAATAGGCTTCTGTTTTCTGCCACCCAGGCTGTGTGCCCACTATAGAATTCATTCAAGCAAGGGTAAACTCCAACACCTCACCAGAAGCAGCCACATCTTTCACCAACAAAATCACATCTCCTTTCTTCATGCTTTTTCATGATGCTCTAGGGATTATACGTATATAGCATATGCACTAGTCATTCAGGGATATAGACAGATTTTTATTCTCAGAGTTTTGAACTTAGGGTTTGTTTGTTTCTTTGTTTGTTTTTAGATACCTGCTTCTAGCAATTTAGTATGGATACCCAATGATTCTATTCTTCTACAATAGCATCCTTCAAATTGTCAACACAGTAAAAGCTATAACTCTTACAATTTTTGCCTCATAAAGTATTGATGCTTCAACAGGAAATCAGACTTAGATGATTGCCTACTCTGTTAATTTCCAGGCCTTTAGAATTACTGGGTTTGGTTATTTTCCATTGTGTTCTACAAGAACAATGATCTAATCAACACACATCTGTACATTTGTGTACATAGAAACATGTAAAACTACAAAATATAATTTTCTTTCAAGTACAGTAGAATTAAGAAATCAATATCCTACAAGCTCTACATAAACTGACCTCAGCCTCTATATCTGGCCTCACGTATTTCTAATCTTTTTCACTATGCTACAGTGTAAGTACTTATAACCAATAATCATTATGTTGCCTGGCAATCAGTTTGGCCATCCACCCTTGTACTGAAAAGGCATTATGAATTTACTTTTATTCCCTTCCTTCTGCTTTTCAGGCTGTGAATCTCTGGGGGGATGTGGATAGGAGAACCTGCTTTCTCAAATATATCAAGGTGGAGCTGATTTACCAAAGGGAACTCCATTCTCCTCCCCACAGTCTAGCTCAGGGGTGACACTGACATGGATTTGGGAGCATTTAAGAGATTCATGGGGCTTCTGAGAAAAGAGCTTTGACATTCTGAGAGACTATGGGCAGTCACTTCCTGGCCTTTGGAACATGATTGGCGAGGCTCCCACAGCTCCTGGAACACATCTTGCAGCTATGAAGTAAACTGACCTTCAGTAGATAGAAAGCAAAGGCTAACACACTCTGGCAAAGGAAATCTAACAAAGAGGGAAAAATAAAAACAAGTCTGAGTTATACAAACAGGATCACACAGTCCTGACAATAATTGGCCTTCATACTTCTAGTTAAGTGATTCCAAAGTAGTCTGAACTCCTTGCCTCTTCAAACTTACAGAAAACATTAGTTTCTTGAGAACAAAATCATACTAGCCTCTTTTCCAGCTCACAATATAAAAATTAAAATCTCAAATTGCTCCTAACCTAATACCTTTTAAGTAGCAATTTCTGTGTCCTAAGACCTTTCCCCTAGATCTTAATTTGTGTCTTTATCACACAAATCATCCCAATTCTAAACAACCTCTTAATCTTCTGTGAAACCAGCCCAACTGAAGGAGTCTCGCAGCTATCCAGTTTTTCCCATCATCAACCAATCGGATTAATAAACCCTTCTGTGTCCATTTCCACAGTAACTAGGACTACAGGTCTTCACTTCAGTGCCTGGCTTTCCTCATTAGCTTTGTAAAGGATTCCCCTACTTTAGATTTTCTACTTGATATTCAACAACTCCTAGTTATTATTTTTATTGTCTCTCTTTCCCAGCAAGCATGCCATGTTCGAGGTAGACACGTTGTCATGTTACCCTTATGTCTCCAGCGGCTTAAACAGGCCCCAGCAGCTAATAGGCCTTCAACAGTGGAGTCATTATTGAAAACAGCAACACAGACATCCCAACTTGCCTAGAAGAAGTTATACCAATAATACTTTCTGCCTTAAAATAGAACCCCTCCCCAAGCATAGACTATAAACTGTTTACTTCTAAGGGAGAAATGTTAATAATATCATGTGAAGTCCATATTGTTTAGCTCATCACTTCTTTTCCTCTCCATCATTCCTTGGAGACTTGTGCTCTCCAAGTTATTTGTATATGCATTTTCACAGCCGAAAGGGTTCTAGCACTTGAAAACTAATTTAAAGGTCACTGTTTCCATCACTCAAAATTCCTGGAGCCCAAACTGTTTACTTGGAAGAAAGACAAAATATTATCATCTTACCATTCATTAGTCAGAAGACTTGCATTTTTAATAAATGCTATCCAAGCCAGCTTTTGGGTACAAGCCTCTGCAAATTAGCACTGGATCATATGCCCACTAAACCAAACAAATCATTTTGATAATACAGAACTGTTTCATGTCCTTAGCATTTAGCAGCATCATGTGGAGAGTTCACGATCAAGGAAAAGGCTAGCGTGTGCTTTGTTGGTACAATGGTTTACATTAGCCTGATTAGACTTAGGAATCTGCTCTCCAAAGCACCGAGTGAGACAAAGTTAAAGGCCAGTTCTAAAATCTGAGACGTGGAACTATTAAAGGCATGTCAGGAAGCAATATGGACTTTTCTCAGAACATCTTCTATCTCAAAAACAAAACTCTTTTTCAATTTTAATTGCAGAAGAATAAAGCATGAAAAAGCAATATTCACCTGGCACTGAGCTACTTCTCCCAAGTATCATAGTTGCTGCATCCGTTCTGCCTAGGACATCTACCAAACCTCCACTGAAGGTAGTTCTAAACATGACTGGCACACGGAGGCTCGGCTTCCCCAGTACAAGTGTCTGACTTCCCTCCTCATTCAAGTCCTGTGGCCTTCCTGTGAACTAAATACTTCTCTTCATAGTAACAAGGACTAAGCGGCAGGCAAGACTCACTAAAAGAACACACACCCTGCAAGATTAATCATGCCTCTATTTAAGAGCCTTCCCCTTGGCATTAGCTCAATTTTTCAGTTTCGTTTGTACCTTGTCCTTTCCCCCACTTCGTTATAGTCACCACGTCTTTAATTTTCTTAATCCTAGAAAACAGTTAATCACTTTAGTATCTCAATTAAAATAACTAAAACAAACATGAGAACACACAATCATTACTTGGGGAAGTATTTTGCTTTTAATTTCAATACTCATTCAGTTACCAAGATTTAAGTCTTGCTGACATGAAAATATTAAATGATTTTTTTTGATTTCCCCCTAATTTGTTGTCTTATAGGTGGATTTCATTCCAGGCCAGCATAATTTGGTTTTCAGTCAGCTCAATCCAGAACTTGGTGACAGCATGATTCCTCTATGTGACAGTAGCTGGATGTCACACACACTGAGCTAGAATGCCAGTGCAGTTCTGTCACTGTTAAATACTGAAGCATCTGACCTAAGGCCCCTGGCCACCACAAGAAAGCCACATCCTGGTGGAGGCCAGTGGGTCGGTAACACCTTCTTAAACTAAGGACTAAACTAGACCCTTGAGGATTTTTTTAATTTTCCAGCGAGGAACAAATGGTGCAGAGCAGAAAGCCCACATTAAACAAAGTTAAAGTAAGAAACTACTGCCAAAATACAGGAACCTTTGGACTGAATGCCATACTCCAATCCTATGGGGTACAGCATGGAACTCATGAAGGTGTCCTCCCATTTCAGACTGATATTCGTACTATCTTCCCCTCAAATCTCCATAAGGTACTTATGCAAATGACAAGCATCTTAAAAAGTGTGTTATTAAAAATTAGGGTGGCAATATGCTTTCCTACTTTAAGTTGACAAATATGTGAGAGCCAATGGGACAGCAGGAGTTCTATCTACAAGACTCAGATGGTGGAAAGAGAGAACCAATTCCCATGAGTTGTCCTCTGACCTCCACGAAGTATGTGTGTGTGTGTGTGTGTGTGTGTGTGTGTGTGTGTGTTTGTGCATGCATATACATACATACATATACATGCATGCACACTCACATGCACAAACACATGCACACATGATCTTTATTTAATGAAAAACCGTAAAAAACTGACATTCTGTTCCATTCCCAGCCAATAAGCCACCCAAAAATTGATTCCACAGATTTGGTGCATCAATGTATAGCTGTCCTGGTGAATTCTGCTACTTATCAAACCAACTGTGTTGATCCATGGAATATATGAAGTTTCCATCAGTGAACTGTCAGATCAAGACACACATAGAGGCCAGTACAAAGATACTATGTCCTAAATGATGACAGTAAAACTTCCCTGAGAAAGACCCTACATTACTTGTAAAGAGATTTCAAATAATGCACAGGAGAGAAGCGGGTATATCCATTTACAGTCAGCAGTCAGAGACCTCACAACTTTTCTTTCCCAATAAAATGAGGTGTCCAATGTTGTAAGTGTAAATTTTTTTAGAAGAAACCATTTATAGAAAAAAGTCCATCACTGAGATACTAGGAAACAAAACATCCCTATCTAAGACTGTCCACAATGTAAGCCTGATCCCCAGTAAGTTCATAAAAGAAAGCAGTGACTCCTCTCTAGCCAACCCTCTGGTGATAGGATGACTTAACTCAAACAGCCACAGAGGAGCTTTGGTTTCAACTTCCACCCACACTGAGAGTCAAATATGGACCAATCAGGACCACCATCATTTATTTGCAGAGCAGGAGCTGCATTGTAAAAACCCTAACTGAAAAGAAGATAACTTCTATATAACAGTGTCTACAGATTAAGTGCAATTATGAGTCTAAGACTAAAAATGAGACCTATATAAGAGAAAAACAGGTTTTAAGAAAGGCTGTGGAGAGAGAAGCCAGGTTATTCTTTTATTACTGCCCTTTCCCACTTCTTCCTGGTGGAGTATGTGACAGACATATTTTTCTACTCTGATATACAATAAGTAGATTCATTCACTCCCTTACCAAACACTACCACATCATCAACAATAGCTAGTTACAAAAATAAAATTTTATTAGTCTACCCCCTACCTCCAATTCAGCCATTGCCCTGGGTGTATTTAATGTCTTTGAACATGAATCATCAAAAATGGCCTGAATGTTCTCAAATGACCAACTCCAATTACCTTTATTCCAGTTCCACTTTCATCACCCACTTTAGGTCCAGCATCACCCAGAACTGCTCTGTCTTTGGCATCTTTAGCATTAATATCCTGCTCTCTGACCGCAACCCCCAGTCCTCCCAGCTCTCTTGCATATTTTAATCCATTCCCATTTTAAACTCATTGGCAACATAGTCAGTGGTTACATGTGTGGGCTCTTAAATCAGGCTGCTTGGACCCACATTCTCAATCAGTCACTTCCGAACTGTGTAAACTTAAGCAAAGGCCTCAATTTCCTCGTCTAAAGAAAATGGAATTACACTTAACCCAGTGGATATCCGCAATATGCCTGATATGTTAGCAATGGGAAAATAAGATCATCCAGAAGACAGAAAGAATGCAGGGAGTGCCATACACAGTAGGTTCTAAATAAATATTACCTATTGCTTATTCATTTATCCTTGGAGGTATTCATTTTTTTCTTTATTTCCTCCCCAGCTGGCCTAAAATCTGTATTTTATTATTTTCACTATCCCATATAACACATGATAAATTTAACCAAATATTTTCTCTGCCTGATGCCAAGACTTTTGTAAAATGATGGAAAATATTTCACTATAACAATTAACACAGCCATAAATACTTTAATACTTTCTGAAGCAAGTGAACTGTGCCTATAGCACAAGAGCCTGTTGGTTGCCAATTACCAACAACACCTCTAAATAATAACCATACATATTGCAGTCTTTCACCACAGTATTCAAACTTCCTCTATTATCTGCTTTCTATGAAGAAATTTAAAACTATACTGCTTCAAGACTTTTTTCTACACATATTATATTCTTCTACTGTACTTTTACACTCCTTTCTAAAATTTTACCAGATCCTTCAATATACTTGCTAGGATTAGGGAGAGAGCTCAAATGAGAGCCTACATGCAGTATCTTTAGATGTTTAAAAATTACAAAGCACTTTACTGGAACCTTATGAGTTGACTCAAGATGTGGAAACAGTGACTAGTTATATTTATTATCCTATATAGAGTGACATCTACCCCCTAAATGATAAAAATAAAAGATATAAAACAAGAAAGTTTGAGACAATGGATACCAGGCAATAAATGCCAGTGCTCCTTGAGAGGTGAGGTGAGCCATACAAATCTTTTAGAGCCTTGACTTGAGAGAGTTCACAGAATGGAACTCAGAAAAGAATAACCCAGCATCTCCCTGAGTTGAGGAATCTGAGCCGAGTGTGCAGGGCTCGAATTCATGGGAAAATGTCAGAGGAGAGAGAAACACTTAGAATCAAAACCCTGAATGTCTTCAGAGGTTTTCCTCAAATACTACACAGATTAAAAATGTGTATATGTATGAGGAAACTACCCAAAGCATGGAGAAAGACTGGGAACATGCCTGACACTAGGAGAGAGTCAAGAAGGGAGTCTTCCCTCACCTGGCAGAATAAGGATTCTATTCACCAGTAACGGAGTGGGATGCTCAGGAAAATTGTTCTCAGCAATGAGAAAAAGTAACCCTAGAATGGGTTATATAACCTTGGAACAATCCATAAAATGAAAAAACAGACCAACAGCTCCCAAGTTACTTAGATAAACCCTGGAGGGAAATTCATGAATAATTAGAGGGACACGAAGCTTCTTATGAACTAGAAGGGTAAATTTCCACTAATGCTATCCCATGGAAACATGTTGGTCAAACCTAACAACACTCAAGAACCATGACAACATGAAGAAAACAGTGAATGAAACAGCACTAAGCCATAATGAACAATTTACATTAGAATTAGCAAAAACCAATAAATTGCTTATAATTGTACAGTGAACTGGAGATAAGATTAAAAATTAGATTCAATTCTAGTTTATAAGAATAAACTATATTTACCAGTAATAAATCAGTGATATCATTTATCATAAATGATATCAGTAGATGAAACATTTCAGAAAAATATTAGCAAATTGGCATCATAATTAAGAAAATGTTAAAAATTAAAGAGAAAATATTATATACAAATTAGACAGTATAAATCAACAGTGTGAAACACTCAGCAACCTGAACACAAACGTGTGAAAAGATATTTGTGAAACACTTCAAGCAACACCAGACTACAGATTCTTTTCGAAAGTAGAGTGTTTGCCAAAACAAACCACTGTCTAGCCATAAAACAAGTCTCCATAGCTCATTAAAAAGTATATTATTTGACACAGTGGAAATAAATTAGAAATTAATAAAGATATCTGGAAAACCTTCAATTACTTAAAATATTACATTTGTCTAAGTTAATCATGAGTTAAAAAAGAAATGAGGAAAATTAAAAAAGCATTTTAAGAACCAATGTGATAGAAGGTCTATGCCAACTAAGAAGTCATGGGCTTGCAGTGTCAGTAGAGATGTCTGAACTCAGAGGTTGCTCGTCAACATTCAGCTCAATCTGATTCCCTGAAGTAGATAGAGATGTGGTGAATAAAATAAAGGGGCAATTTTAAAGTCTCTGACCCTCAGCAAACTCTCTATTTTTCTGGACCTCAGAAAGAAGGACAGCTGAGGTGTACATATGCTCAATTCACTCCTGTCAGAAAACAACTACCAACCACACCTTTTTCATTCTCTGAATTCATTTTTGTTCCTGTCGCATTTTTGGAAACTACAATCTACACGTGTTCTTTCATCATTTTATCTTCCACCGTGATCATCTACTAGCTACCAAAATCACTCCACAAAAGCCACCAATGTCATCCCTATTTCAGCCATAAAGAATCAAAAAGCATCTTAGTGTTGCCAAAATCCATGTCCATAGTATGGTCATTCCCTGCTCACATCCTACCCTACTTAGGCATTCGTCATAATCAATATTCTCTTCCTGGTCCTGTTTATTCTCCCCAAGAGCAGGTGGCATTCTGCAGTTGCTGGTGTGTGTGTGTGTGTGTGTGTGTGTGTGTGTGTGTGTGTGTGTGTGTGTGAAGTCAGATGCATCCATTGTTTTGGTAGTGTTCCAATCTCATATTTTTGGTTAGTCACTTTGTTTGTCTTCCTAAAATGTCAACTTGATCTTAAAACACATTTCTCTACAGTGATCAGGGTAATCACTACCTCCTAACAGGGTGAGTGATTCAATTTTCCTTCAATTATTGCTGACTTTTCTAACTTCTCTTGATCTGCATTCTGTGATAACAGGTGACACAGTCACCTGCCTCTGCCATCTCAGTTCTCATTTAACAGGTGACAACCACCTAACACAGTCACCTGCCTCTACCTGAGTTCTAGGTTAGCAGGTGACAGCCACCTAACACAGTCATCTGCCTCTGCCTAAAGTTCTAAGCTAACAGGTGACAGTCACATAACAAAGTCACCTCCATGAGTTCTAAGTTAACAGGTAGTCATCTAATACAGCCACCTGCCTCTGCCAACTAATACAGTCCCTTACCTCTGCCTGAAGTTCTAAACTATCGGGTGACAGTCACCTAACATAGTCACCTACCTAAGATCTAGGTTAAAAAGTAGTCACGTAAAACAGCCCCCTGCCTCTGCCTGACATATCTGTCTTGTAGTTCACCAGCTTCCTGACTCCTCACTTTAAAAATTCTCTTCATCATTTAGGTGAAGCCGTTAGATCAGTCCCATCTACTCTGCTTCACATATGTATTTAGAAAATAACTTTTCCGTGTGTGTTTTTATCATGTATGTTCACTATATGCCAGTATTCTCACACTTACAGCCAGCTACATTGTATATGATTTTGTTCCCATTAGATTAAAATCAGAAGGGTACTATTACATATTCCATAGTGCTTCTAAAGTTTAATAGTTATATTTCAGTGACAACATCTCATAATATCAGAAGCTCAATACCCTCCTCCTACTTATCCAACACTGGCCAAGTAAATGGTTCTGTTTATTGCAGTCTCTCCTTGGTCCAGGCTGGCAAGAAGTCTTCTTTAATATGTGCTTCCTTGGCAGGGGAACATATGTCATACAGAGTCATGTACAGGAAACAAATTGTGACAAGAAAGGAGTAAAGTATATCTAATGGCAATCTCTGATGCCAAACAAATATTAATAGCCATGTTATAGCTTAGAACTATAAAGCTATAACTAGCTTTGGTGACTATAACCAATCTCTCTTTGTTTCCTTTTTCCTACACTTTTTGAGTATGAAGTAGCATCAAATGAATGTATGTTTGTTTAGTAGATAAATAATAACAGCTTTTCCAGAATAAAGATATTTGTAGAGCTAAGACAATAGGGAATAAAATGTTGATGTTAACTAATATAAGTAATTTCTCCAATATCAAAAATTATAATGGACATAGTTTCTATAAAAATGATAGAGGTACTACATCTTAAGAAATGGAATAGAGAAACTCATTTCATTGTCCCCAACAACAAATAGTACAAAATTTTTCATGAGAAACTTGTGAGGAAATTACCCTGAAGGAGAGTTTACAGGGATAGTAGAATTTCTAAAATAAGTTTATGATGTATTCTTTTTATGTACCTCAGTGTGACATTGGACAAAGACTAATAAAATGCTCAGCAGGACACTACTTGGTTGAGCTCTCCTATAAATATGTGTGGAACTTGAGAATGGACTGCATGAGTCCATTCACAAATGTAAGATTAGTCTATGAAATCACTTGTAGACTCAATTATTTGTTAAAAAAAAAAGTCTAACAAAGCACAAAAGTCTTTCATGTCTCTTTAAAATCTCAGAAATATATTTTGCATGATACTGTCTTTCCTTCTGTATAACATTCATACTCAAATATAAAAATCAATTTTCATTACCCAAGAAAGGCACTCAAAAGAAAAAAAAAAAGTTAAGTTAAAGCCAGTTCTTCCCAAGGCTACTTTCTCAATCCCTTTGTCTTGAATGGTAGTTCAGATATTAGGCGAAGCCATTACTACATAAATTATTCCAAAATTACCTTCATCTGTGTTAGGTTTAAAAGTACATATTCATAGATAGCCAGATAGAGAAGGCATTATGTGACTGAAATAATAAAAGTATAGAATTATAGAAAATTGGCGTATATCTCGGGCTTATTCTTGGAGCCTAACCATAGAAGACCAACTGTTGGGTTCATTGCAAGGAAGGGCACATTAAATGCAATCTGATAAATTGTCATACTGTGGAGATTAACAGAAACACAGAAGAGCTTAACGTTATGTGAATGGATACTCAGGGCTTGGTATTAAACTTCCAATAAAAGTGTCGTAAGCAGTTACAAAGAGATGATGTGCTCAGACCAGAAGAGCCCCTCCAAAGGATGTCTCCACTGATGAAAACAATGTCTCACAGAATACAAGCTTTTAAAGTAGTCAGCATTTTAAATAAACTCAGTACTTATTAAAATAAGTGACTAATGTTTTCATAATGAATTAACCATCTGATGGAAAAAAATTAGGAAACACTTAATGCAGCTTTCTCTTGGATATAAGTACATGGCATTTGACATTGGAAATGACTCTGTAATTACATAATTTTATCTAGTGTATTTTATCATATAATATTTTTCAAAATAACTAGCTATACAACATTACTTCTTTTTTTTTAATTTTTATTGGATGTTTTATTTACATTTCCTATGTTGTCCCCTTACCCCATCCCCCACCCACCCAGGAACCCCCAATCCCCTCACCCCTCCTCCTTCTTCTCTGTGGATGTAACCTCTATCTACACCCCCACACTCCCACCTCCCCACCCTCAAAATTCCCACCTCCTGGGGCATCCAGCCTTCATGGGGTCAAGGTTCTCTTCTTCCACCTATGCCCAGCAGGGCCCTCCACTCTTACATATTCAACTGAAGCGCTGGATCCCTCCCTAAGTGCTCCCAGGCTGGTGGTTTAGACCCTGGGAGCTGTGGTTGGTTGGTATTGTTGCTCTCCTCATGGTGCCGCAAATCCTTTCAGCTCTCCTTCAGTCTTCACTCTAACTCCTCTATTGAGAACCCCATGATCAGTTCAATGGCTAGTTGTGAGCATCTGCCTCTGAGTATGTCAGACTCTTGAAGACCTCTGAGGAGATATCCATATCAGGCTCTTATCAGCATGCACTTCCTGACTTCCACATCAGCATCTACCTTTGGTGATTGCACATGGGATAGATACTCAGGTGGAGTGGTCTTGAGACGGCCCCTCCTTCAGTTTCTGTCCCTCACTTTGTCTCCATATTTGCTCCCTTGAGTATTTTGTTGCTCCTTCTAAGAAGGACCGAATCACCCCCACTTGGTCTTCCTTCTTTATGGGCTTCATGTGGCCTGTGAACAACATTACTTCTTGATAAGTTACCCCTGATCATGCCTGTCAACAAGTGAGGGATAAGATTCGGGTAAATCATTTTGTTGTTTAATTTTACCTGTGTATGAATTTTCTCCAATTAACAGAATAATGTTGACAAAATATGCAAAATAAACATGTTTAAGGTTATCAGTCTACTTCAATCAGTTTGACTGAAGAACTATGTATTTATCTAAAAAGTTATAGTTTCCCATAATACAGTCTTTATAGTGTTGTGATAAACTACTATTTGGTTGTTTGGTTGGCTGGCTGGCTGGCTGTTCAGTTGGTTTGTTGGTTTCTTTGTTGGTTGGTTGATTGGTTGGTTGGTTGGTTGGTTGGTTGGTTGGTTGGTTGGTGGGTTGGTTGGTTGGCTGGCTGGTTGGTTGGTTGGTTGGTTGGTTGGTTGGTTGTGGGTTCCCCAAATTGAGTGGAACTTGGGAGCATCCTGCCGTCTTAGGCTCTAAGTAGTTTCCAGCTAATATTAACAAGACTGCAACCTGTGCACGCAGGCACCTTTCCTCACCATCTGTTTACAAGAAAGTTCTGACACAAGAAAAGTACAAAAGGATTTTTGGGAAATCTTTAAAGTGGTTTATTTTTAAAACCAAGTTAGATAGTAACTTCTCATTCAATTTGTCTGTGATGTCAAATATTTTTGTCTTATTATATAATAGCAAAAGTCATGGTATGTTTCTAATGGTTGTTGACCCTATACTTGAAATAGAAAAGCAAATGTGAATATTTTCCACCGTTCCTTCTGGCTCTGAACACACCCTCTGAGTTTTAATTGTTCTTTTGAAGTCTAAGTACAGTAGGCAATACTCTGCTCACTGATAGCATTTTGAAGCTGTCTGACCCATTATTGCATAAAGATGAGTGTTTCACTTAATAAAGCCTTACAGTAACACAATTTGTTACACTATAATTAAAGATGGACACATCTGTTCCATTTTAATTCAAACTCCTTTGAACATAATTACATAAAGCTGCAAGAAAAGAAATTCTCAGTCTTAGAAATTTGCAATAGAAAAAAATCCATTCTGTCCACAGAGTTTGCCTGGTCAAAGGACAATTTGTAAAACGAAGTCAAATAGTTGCCTCTTCCTCTATATCAAAGCATTCAATAGAACTAAAGCCACATATTAAAGCAGTCTCTTCCTCTGAAAGCCACAATTAGTTAAGGAAAAGGAGGAGAAGGACAGTCATAAAGTATTGCTGTTCAATCCCTGTGATGAAAGTCTACCTTTCTACATAATCTTAGCCCATAGATACATTTTTATAAAATAAAAAATAAAGAACAAATACTAAAATTAAAAGAAAATAAAATAGGAGATATTCCATCTTCATGTGCTACTTGATTTTCCTAATAAGTATTAAGCTTTATGTCATGCTGATATTTATAGAGGATTTGTCAAATACTAATACATTTTCTTGCAAGAGTCTACCCATCATATTCAGAATATTTTGTTGTATAATAAGATCCGATATGTAATCAAAGATAGCAGAGGTAATGAAAACCCCATTGCAAAATGAATCCTAAAAAAAATGGAATAGTAGGCACTGGATAGAAAGCCATGAACACGAACACCCATAAAATACAGGCCGTTACTCTGTTTTATTTACATCTCTGTATCCTGAAGGTGGCTTAATGAGGAGATGCAATCAGTGATAGGCAAGCCGTGAGAATTTGGAGTGAATGGGTGGCAGTTAGATTTATATAAATATTTGCAGAGCCTGGGAAGAGCAGATGCTCCTCTAATCCAGACAATGTGTGCACACTTGATTTTAAAATATAATACAACAGTAGAAAGCCAAAACATAATTAATCAGAGGAAATGCTTTAATCAGCATCTTCTAAATCATTAAGCACTGCTGAAAAGATTAGAGAAACATATGTGAAATTAAAATATAATATTTGAAAGAAAATCAGAATTAGTCTTATTCTGATTTTTTTTATTTCAGATATGGTTAGAGCATGGAATTAATATGCATTACAAATTCCTGCCAACCAGTGAGATTTGCTGGGCTTAAGGTACTAAATAAATCACCTAAGACTTACTGTATAATTTACAATGTGAGTAACGATATCTCTCTCCATTATTAATGTATTATGGGAAATGTGTGTGCTTGTCCTTATTTCTAATGAAATTAAACACCTATCTTTCCAATAGAATGAGGAGCAACACGTTTAAATAAGTACTGATCTCATACTAATAGGCTCCATGTATAGATTTTATGTTAAAAATATTTTCATGTTAAATGTTAATGTAGGGAATCTATGTAGATATCCAATTTGTTATATATAAAGCAAAACAAATAGGATTGGCTTTGAATCTGGGCTCATCTCTTCTACGTTCTGAGATAATGTTTTCTACCTCTATTTGATTCAATATGATCCCATAATTATTGCTAAAGCTCAGGGAATAAACCAAGGTTTTAAAACAATGTCTCAACAAATTAAAAGCCCATGCCATCATTGAAAGTTCAAAAATATCAACATTTAAATCTCAAAGCACTTATTCTTTCCATTAAAAAAAAGTTTGTTGGTGATAGAAATTGTTTCATATGTCTTAGTAGAATATGATTTTAAAGGAATAAGCTTTAAAAAGACGGTGACCCTGTGAGTAGGGTTCTGTTAATTCCAATTCAAGTACAACTTGACTTTGGTTGTAACTACAATCCAAAATAAAAATCAGTATCTACCAAAATTCTTCCACAGAATTTCTGAGCAAAAATTGTAAAGTCTTCAAAGTTTAATCAATCTTGCAAAAACATTGCAGAGATTATCCATATTGAAATACCGTAAGACAGAATTTCTTGTTTTGTGGCATCCTGTAAAGAAATGTAAATAATAGAAAATTGATTGACCCAGGAGAGCTCATCTAAAATCTATATTAGGACAACAAAGCAGCCACGTAGCTGCTTGTGTACTATCATAAAAAACATCCTATCATTACTAATGCATCAAAAAAACAAAACCCAGGATACACACAAACTTCATTTACATCTTGAAAAACCAAAAGAGCATGTTAGTATTAGCATTCTGAGGCTGATATATTTGATCACTTAGATTTAAAAATATCAAATTACTTATATGGTTTTATACAAAACTCTACATGATAAAAAAAATAAAAAATTGAAGTTGGGAAGATAGCTCAATTCTTAAAGCACTTGTGACAAGTACATG
Organism: Grammomys surdaster; assembly: GCF_004785775.1. Taxonomy (NCBI): domain Eukaryota; kingdom Metazoa; phylum Chordata; class Mammalia; order Rodentia; family Muridae; genus Grammomys; species Grammomys surdaster. The sequence continues at coordinate 3,622,922 of NW_021621467.1, forward strand.
AAGACCTAAATTTAGATCCCCTGGAAAATAGCTACCCACTCACACATACACACAAAAGTCATCATCATCATCATCAACATCATCATCATCATCCTAGAAGCTGTGTAGGTGGAGACAGGAAGATCCCCAAAGATCACTGGCAGCCAATCTCTTCAAATAGGGCATCAGTCTAGTGACTCTCCCTCAAAAAGCGATGTGAAGGGTGACTGAGGATGTCAACGTCTTTATTTTCACACATATGTGTGTGCATCCACGATCCCATGCACTCATATATAAGAATATATATAATGCAGAAGCACATTTGTGTACATGAACATGTACACACGTACACCAAAAAGAGTAAGCAAAAATACAACAGTGTATGTATGAGTGATTATAAAGCGATACCATTGTCTTCAAACATACCAAGCTTTATGCACTTAAATAAATGGTGATCTTCTCAAATACATGATTTTCAGAGAATGAACATCACCTTCATATTTTGTTATTCTTCTGATTAGAATCAATGACATTAGGTCTTCATACTTTAATGCTACTCTAAGTTTGGAAATAATTCAAAGTTGTCTAATTGCTACTCTGGGTCAAAATTCTTTTGCTGATCAAAGTGGAACTAAAACATCAAGCATTCTTACATAGGGATGATAATAGTGAGATAGTGTGAACGGAGTGCCGTGGAGCATCAAGAGGTACACGGTATTTGGCACAGCTATTCAGTCTTTTCATTTCCCATCTGACAGTGAGGGAAGCGGGTGTTCATAGATGTCCCTTAAGTTGCCTAGAGCCCCAAGAAGCACACTAAAAAAAAAAAAAAGATCCAGACTCAGAAACCTCCCTTTGTCAAATACTGGATTAGTTTTCACTAAAGGATTCTAGGATAAGTTTTTTGTTTATAAATCTTTCACAATTTTCATTTCTATGTGTCATGTTGATCACCGCCCACATCAGCATGTAATGTATATTTAGCTGCCTTATTTTTAATAGAAAACAATCTGTTTAAGAAAAACTACTAGGGCTCGTTTGAGTAACTGGAGGTAAGACGCAGGACCCCAACGCGGACACCGAGAATGGCATCTTATGTAAAAAGGCATCCTTCCCCCTAAGGAGAACCCGAAGAAGCTGGAGGAGGAGGAAGTGGAAAAAGGAGGAGAGGCTCCTCCAGCAGTCAGTGGTAAAACAAAAGAAGACATGACTCTGGAAGAGCTGGAGGAGAAAGAGGATGAATTCAGTAGATGAACAAGCTATCGAGATGTCCTGGCAGCAAAGGTTGGCTGAGTGGAAAGTAACTCAGCTGAAGAACAAATTTGGGGAAGTTTTAGAGATCTCAGGAAAGAACTATGCTCAAGAAGTTACAAAGGCTGGAGAGGGCTGATGCGTGGTGTTACACCTGTACAAACAAGGGATTCCCCTCTATTCCTTGATGAACCATCACTTGAGTGGACTCGCCAGGAAGTTTCCCGATGTGAAATTTATCAAAGCAATTTCAACTCCTTGCATACCCATTTACCCCTACAGGAATCTCCCCATGGTGTTCATCTACCGGGAAGGGCACAGTTCATCGGTCCTCTGGTGTTTGGTGACATGAACTCGTCCATACATAAGTTGGCGTGGAAACTATCTCAGTCGAGAGTAATCAAGACAGAGCTGGAGGAGAACCCCAAGAAACCCATCAAGGACCTGCTGCTGTCCTCAGTGCCAAGCCCTGTCCCCATGAGAAGGGACAGTGATTCCAAGGGCGACTAAGATAGCAGTGATGTAACCTTTTGAGCTTTCTTGATATGACGCATTGTCTGGATTTTTAATAAAGAAGAAAAAGCAAAAATTTATCATTTTGGTTTTTAACCATTTTATAATTATTTAAATTTTATACATTTCAGATATAATCATTGCTGAAATCTTTTAAAACTTTGTTGGAACTCTTTAAATTAATAATTTTCTTTAAGAGAAATTTAAGTAGGCTATTAAGTCACATACCTATGTTTTCCTACATGTATTTCAGCAAACCATGAAACTGTTTACTATGCAACTATGTAGAAAGGACTGTGGAGTTTAAAAATATAATGTGAATAAATTAAGTTAAAAACTTTTTAAAAAAGAAAGAAAATTACTAAATTACAATCCTAAATATATTCTATTTTAATGTAATTTTTTAAAAATAAAAGTCTGAAGATAATTGATTAGTTTAGTTAAATATAAGGCACTTGATAGACTTCTTAAATTCCATATGAATTCTCTAAAGTTAATTGAAAAGTAAATATGCATCCATATAAACTTGCCACATGAGAACTTCTATATGTATAAGTTCTAGGATATTTACAAAAGCCTAACAAAACCTGATACAATACACTAAATTTTCTAACCTAGCACTCATTGGTTCCAATGTGGTAATTATAAAAAAATGGTGAAGTCTTTAAAGTGTGGTTTTTAATAGCCATGGGTAGAAATTAGGTAAAACAAAGGATCATATAAATATGTATGATTGAGCAGTCAGTTAAGAACACTAACCTAAGGTAAAGTTACTCAAGCACAAAGGGTAGTGACACACATGCCCTGGAAGTAACCAATCACCATCTGATGGCTCAATGTGATGGAACCCAGGGAAGAACCCCTCGCTAACCAAGAAGCTAACTTCAAATGTTGACCATTTGCAAATAAAAAAAAAAAAGTTTTCTCTAAGAGAGTCTCACTGGATATATAAACCATACTTAATGGTAGGTGAGCTCCACTCCGATCAGCAGATAGTTAATATAAAATGAACTCAATGGCCTTTTGTAGATTCTTTTCTTAAATTAATTTGTTTGGCATTTTTTTAATCTTACTAGTCTTTGGATTATTATACGTTATGGTTTTTCCAATTTGCGTTGCTATAGGTTCTAGTGTGTTTGCTTGTGTTTTTAGTGTGTATGTGTGTGTGTACACAATTCTTATGCTTTTTCCTCTTCTTATTTATTCTAGTTTATTTATGGTTTTTTGCCTGTTTTTGTAAAAGCAAAAGAAGATGTGGAATGGAATGAGTGGAGATGCGGGAAGGATTTGGGAGGAGTTCATGGAAGGAAAGCCATAATGAGAATATATTGTATGAGGAAAAATTAATTTCCATGAAAAAAAAACCCAGAAAGTTAATGTAGTTAAGGCTATCCCACAACCCTTAAAGCTCAATGAAATCACCAAAGCCTAATCATACCCAGTCTGGTGACTTGGGTTTATACAAGATTAAGAACACTCCACAAATCTCAATTGGTTTCTTATCACAATACCACTGAGAGCATGGAGGAACATGATTACAAAAGACAATGTCTTGGTACTTATTCATGTTCTTCTGAACAGTAAATTTTTTTAATATTTGCTATTCTTTAAGCACTCACCATAAATCACATAAATCACAAGTCAGTTGATTTCTAGTACTCTCTAAATAGAAAATATACATTTTTAACAACACTGAAGAAAATAACTCACCTCAGAAGCAATATTAACTAGTGTTTTTCCTCTTGGGAGAGACTTTTCTCCACATCTTAGCCCATTTATCCACACTCCTAAATACTACTTCACATGTCATTGCAGACAATTAAGATTCTATAAGTATTCAGAACATACATCTGTGTACCCATTTCTTTGAAACAAGAAAATTACTCAGTTGTAATTCATGAGTCTCAATGAGTTGTAATTACAGTCCTAAACCTCTTGAACCCAAGTGCTTCCATGACATATATGAGATAAAATATTCAGTCCAGCTAGTCAAAATCTTTTTAATGCTCTCACAAAAAGGAGAATGTATATCTAATTCTTCAGGTTTAATGTATATCTAAATACATCTGCTTTATATTTCAAGATAGAAAATGGTGACTGAAGACAGCTGCAACAATGGCCCAAAAAAATCAAGGAGAGAGGGAAAAAATACTTCAATACATTCTAAATAAACTGTTTCCCTACTTAGGAAAATAACCATAAGTTCTCACCCCCATTATTGGGGTGACATTCTGGTTGACATTCTTTTTAACCAAGAATTATATGGTTTGTCGCTGTTCAAAGATTTACGAAGAGTACTAAATCTATGCTGAAAAAGTGTGGATGATTCAGAGCATCCTCCAGGACTACTTCTCTTCCCTGGGCTTTATCATTACACATATATCAGTTCGCATTGTATACTCTTTATACAAAATGTATCAGAAATGGACACATTTTTGTACATACTTTAAAGTCTTCCCTTAATATCTATGGATAATTGCTTCAATGATTGTAGTAGATATAAGGTTCACAAATTCCAGGGTCTCTCATATAAAATAGTACAGAATTTTAATATGACCCATGTACAACCTCCCATTTACATTAACACATTTACAGATTATGCATAATACCTCATAGAACACAAATACTATGGTGATAGTAATTTTACAGTATTGTTCAGGGAATGAAAATAAGAAAATGTTTGCCTGTATTTATTCAGAACACAGCGTTTTTTCAGATACCTTAATACATGTTTAGATAACACACTGATGTCATAGAAATATTACTGGATATTAATAAAGTCCACTTTCACTCTACTGAATAAAAATTTCTTTTAACCGCAAAAGCAGAGAACCAAACCGAATTATTATGTTATTTTTTATATATTTAGAAGTTTGCAAATCAGCCTGCCTTCAGTATAGAAGAAAAAGAAATCATACAAATGTGAACACACACATAGAAACACAATGCTTCAAAACAAAGACATAGTAAGCTCGACACATTCTTGAAAAAATCAGACATGTTATTGGAAACTTACCACCACACTGTAGCTGCTGAATGGTTCTTTTCATCCCTTTAGCTGTGAGTGACCCCAGGATCTTCCTTTAATGTTCACTGATGGTGATGCTTATGTCTGGGATCCCCATTACCCCATTGCTTTTGTACTTGATGCCAAGGGAGTCTTCCTGTCCTACCCTCCCTGATGGTAGATGAGGGTGTGGAGCATGAGTAAGAGGCTGTTTCCACTACCACATGTATGTATGTATACCTCACAATGGGAGAGGGATTCCAGAATCTTGAGCAAGAAATTTGAATGTGTTTTCTCATGGAAATAAAAACCTAAGTAACTGAATCTCCTCAGATAATGAGTGACATAATTCAGTCAGGACACAGTATTTGGTAGGTAAGTTAGGATAAAAAACTTCAAATCACGTCAGTCTTATTATTCAAAGAAATTAATATCTACCTTTAAAATAACTACAAAAATATTTTTTGAAATACAACTTATTTAAGAAACATCTAAGAGGAAGAGAAGATGGGGAGAGGAAAGAGGGGAAGAATAAGGTATGGGAGGAGGTAGAGGAGATGTACAGAGGGTCAGCAGATTGAACAGAAGTATATATCAATGGGGAATGGGGAACTGGGGGTAGCAACCAGAAATTCCCAGATGCCAGGAAAGCAAGAGCCTCCCAGGAACCCTTGGGGATGACATTAGCTGAAATACCCGATAAAGGGGAGGAAGAACCTGTTGAGACCATATCCAGAGGTAAGGCATGGCAACCTGGTTGAGGGATGGGGCCACCCACCCATCTCTAGAATTTTAACACAGAATTGCTACTGTCTGAAGGAAATACGGGAACAAAGAGTGGAGCAGAGACTGAAGGAAAGGCCATCCAGAGACTGCCCACCTGGGGATCCATCCTACATGCAGAAACCAAACCCAGACACTACTGTGGATGCCAAAAAGTGCTTGCTGACAGGAACCTGATACTGCTGTCTCCTGAAAGGCTCTCCCAGATCCTGACCAATACAGATACAGATGTTTGCAGCCAACCATCAGACTGAGAACAGTGACCCCAATGGAGGAGTTAGGTGAAGGACTGAAGGAACTTAAGGGGCCTTATCTGGCATCAATGAGAGAGGAGACCCTTGGTCCTGTGAAGGCTTGATGCCCCAGTATAGAGGAATGCTAGGATGGTGAGGCAGGAGTGGGTGGGTGGGTGACCACCCTCATAGAAGCAGTATAAGGGGGAATGGGATAGGAGGTTTGCAGAGGGGAATTTGGGAAAGGAGATAACACTTGAAATATAAATAAATAAAATATTAAATTTTAAAAAAGAAATATCTATATAGTAAAAATGGATAAGAAAAAATTGCATACATAGCAAAATTGTATACATAGCAAAATCACTAAATGTTACATAACTTTAGTAAGTATACTTTCCAACTATTACATTGAAAAATAATCAAGTGGTAAACAGTGCAGTCAACAAGATATATGAAATTTTAAATCCCTAATCTGTATTTATAATTATTCCAGTTCAACTCGTTGTTTCAGTTTTTGTTTCTATTTGTCTTTGGTCCACAGACCTGATGATGTTGGACAGTTTTCCACTGTATTATAGTAATATAGTAACACATTGACTCTCTCTCATTATTCACATTAACTGACACTTGACTTTTTTCCTACCAGAACAAAATAGAATTTTTGGAGAAACTTGTCTTTGTGATTTCAAACTCCATCTTCTTATGCTCTCCAAGTCCCACTCTTAATAAGCTGTAAACCTGTCATTCCACCACAACTGACCTGTCAAGATTTTTTGCATCCAGATTGTTCAGTTCAATGGCCAGACTCTGATCTTGACTTACCAGCAACATTTGGTGTAATTGAGGTCATTTTCTTTCCTTTCCAGGACCCTTTTACATTCTTGGCTTGACTTCTCTAATTCTATCATGTCTACTTGATTCGTTAGATTCTCACTGCATTTATAATTTTACCTGATTCCATTACATACTTTTGCATGTTAAAGACATTATCCCATCATCTTGTAATGTCCAGTTTCTCTGACAGTAAATCAGTGACTTTCTTGATCATCTCTTCCCAATAGTTAGTAGTCATTTTTCTCTTGCTACTTTCAAGGTTCTCTCTTGCTGTGGTTCTTTGGAAGTCAGCTATGATTTTGTCACATGCAATGTGATTTATTATGTACATTGGTCTGCGTGTGCTTAGCCTTTTTAATCCAAAATGTTGAGTATTACACCAAACTGAAGAGATGTTCAGGCTGAAAATTATTTTAATTTTGAAGTTCACTGATTCTTTAATTTTTACACTGCTATTAATGCATCCATTGTTTTCTTCAATTCAAATGCTGCTGTTTGGTTATAGAATTTCCATCTGATTCTTTTCCATATTTTCTTGTTTTCTGTTTAAATCATCCATGTTAACAGCTATAAGCATATCTTTTATAGATTATAATTAATTATTTTTCACTCTTTTGACCTGAATCTCAAATCTGAGTTATCTTTAAATGGTTTTATTTTCTAGCTTGTCATTAAATTATTTATTAAAGTATTTCTGATTATATCCTGTATCAATGGAAACTTTCTATTTGAATCTTCAACTGTCAGTTTTTCATTTAGCTGATAGTTCAGTTAATTGGACTCAGACGCTAGGCAGTATTTCTTCAAAACTAAGTCAAATGTCAATGAAGCTCAGTCCCACATGTTCACTAATATAATGTCCATTAATATAAATAGACCAAATGTTAGCTACAAATTTGATAGCATCTGTATGCAAGAGGCTTCTTCTCTGCCCCTTTGTTTTCCAGTTCATTTTTTGTAATCTGTGAACATGCCTAACTCTGTCTTCTAACTCTTCAGGATAGAAACAATTAATTTTTTTCTGTTAAAGTTTTAGACACATGTCACTGAAACTCCTAAAGACAGTATATAAGTAAAAAATTCTTTAAAATGACCAATTGGGCCAATATGAGCTATTCCCTATATACACCAATTTTATTCCACAATCTGATTAATATATTAATCAGAATTAATTCCTTGGAGCTTTTGTATGGATCCTTTTGGTATTTTGTCTGGAACTTGTACATGTCACTTAAAAGATAATATTCTGTCACATGACTGCTCAAACATACTAAAGAAGATCCCGCCCTCAACTCAGACACGTGGCTTTGCATAATTGTGTTGAGGCCTGAACACCCTCCAACTGATATTCCCATTCAAGACCTATTAGACTCGTCCCACTACATGCTCAGCATTCCAGTTCAATTCAAACAGTAGGAGGAAGGGATCTACAATTAAATATGCCCAACTCATTGATTTCCTCATCCTTCTCAGAAGCCTTCCTTCTTCATCACCATGGGTGACAATTTCATTCTCCTCATCACTAAGGAAAGGACTTCAGTCCCCATGAGAAATATCTATAAGAGTCAACCTTTAGAATCCCAGAGCTGATCTTCTCAGTTTCTGGATATCCAAATGTCTATAAGGTTTTTATCAATCTATATTCTACCTGTTGTGAAAAATAGAAAAAAAATAAAACAAAAGTGGGGAGAAGAGGTAAAGCTGAGGCCCAACTCTTGGTGACCTCCTATGTTTAACCAACTCTCCTCTGTGCTCAGCTTTATCTTCCGGGGGTGGGGGTGGGGGAGGTATCTGAGTAGAAGCAGAGAGAGTTCAAAACCAGACAATAAGTATTCCCTGTAACACATCCGACCTGAAACATAAAGCTTTAAAATGTAAGATCAAAGACTTTGCTGCCTTTTGTTTTTCCCCTAACTCCTTGAACATTTTGTTGTCCTTATTATTCCTGATAGTTTTCAGTATGCAGTCATCAACTAACTTTTAGATGCCTAAAATGGAGAAGACATGGTGTTAGCCCCCAAAAAGAAAATCGACAAAGTTTAAATGTGAAGACATTAGTGTAGGGAAGTGAGAAGTAGCCAGAGATTTCAGTGGACTCTTCCAAATGATCACAAACTTTAACTCAAATCTGTTATTTGAACAGGTTATAACCGACAGTGTTTTTGCTTAAAAGGAAATCCTAAAACAGAATTTTTAAATTAGGATGTACAAATCCTTTTTTCTCAGAAGATACATCTCCACAGTAATATTAAAGTCGCCCAATGTTTTTAAGAAAGTAAAGAGTAAGCCATATGACCTACTGGCTCTGAACATCTGATGGAGGAAGAACAAACAAATCCAAGTGAGGTAAGAGTGTGCTCCCTGGTCCTCCCTGCTCCCGAGGATGGCTTAGAGACTCAGGAACACATTAAGAAGAAAGAGAAGGAATGATCACTCTTTGACATAAAGTGCTGGGAAACAACCAGCCTTAGCATCATGTAAAGCCAAAATCTAAATGAAGAAATTCTTAGCCTTAGTGAAGGTCGTATGTAAACATTCAGAGAATTCCACTTCACTTTTAAAGGGAAACTTGGGAAATTAAACTTCCACACGTGATTAACTTTGAGCTTTTCAAAGGAAGGTAACTGCCTACATCCAACGTAATATTATTTAAAACTTAGTTTCTTTTATAATTAATGAAGCAATTGAAAGTGATTTCCTTTTTATTGCAGGGAATTAAATTAAAAAAATAAGTCCTCAGGATATTTGGATAGACTTTCCATTTGCCAAGCCCGGTGTCCCAGTCCCAAGACTGTGCGTCAACTGGAATTGCATTTCCTCAGAAAGCCTTTGAATATACTCTGAGTGAGAAGGTTCAGTCACCTTCACCTCTATCATTCATCATCTCCGTGGGCTACATCATTTGAAGTTAACTTGTTTGTGTATTTACTTGCTATTGCTTACATTCTGTATCAGACTATAAACTATGAAGCGTGCAATGGCTCTGATGTAGCCTCTCAAAATATAGAACCTGAGAGGGTTCGTTCACAACCCTTCTGGAATACCACAGCCATGAATGCTCAAGTCCCGTGTGTGAAAAATATACTATTTACACATCATCCCTGCACATCCTGCAGTATACTCTGAACACAACAGGGCTTACTGGTCACAACTTGTTCTAGTTTCACCTGTAACTGGAGTGTCAGCTCCACTGTTGCTTTAATCACTGTATGGCAGAATTCTGGTAAATGCCGAACAGCACAGTCAGTGTACAGCAGGACCATACACTTAGAGGATGTTTACTGATGTAAAGGGTTTGCAGCCTTCGACCTACAAGCAATACTAAAATATCCAGCACTCACCATGGGAAATTCAACAAGCCCATCAAATTCCTACAGAACACTGGTATTGATTTTCCAGAACACTTGTGCCTGTCAGAACTAATATTTAAAAATAAAAATGTATTTGTAATTTCCTTATGTAGATAACAGTGAGCATTTTGTTTGTGTTATTCTGGAGAACGATAATACAAAAGACAGATGTTGGAATGTCACACCTGTTTCAGAGGTGTCATTAGCGTTTTTGCTGAATCAGCCACTGTAATTTTCAGATGTAAGGAAACATTTCTCAACCATCTGCAGTTTTTACATGTAACATCTGGACTGACAACAGCACCGTTAAGTTTAATATGCAATGCTGATGTTCCCCATTACAATTTCTTATGATAGGTAAGAAGCATAAACTTTTCTATGAGGAGATAATGAACATTATGAATATATTGTCTACTACAGTGACCCCTTGCTGCCACTGTATTATATAAACATCTGTGGGCCATATATGAATGAGGAGGTCTCTGTTCCAACAAACCATGAGTACTAGAAGAAACAGTGGGACAGGCCTGCTGGCACATGTCTGTAGCATAGAATACCAGCACTCAGGAAGCTGAGACTGAAGAAACATGAATGCAAGTCCAGCCTGAGCTATATAATGAGTTCTAACCTAGCCAGAGCTTTAGAGCAAAGTTTTTTATCTCAAAGAACCAAATCAGTTTTTGAAATTAGGCTGATTTGGCCTAAGAGATGCAGTTTGCTAGGCTCATGAAGTAATAATTAACAGAATTAGAACCAACCTTTATTTACAGTACTTGACATTTTCATGGACTCAGAGTTCCCGACATTGCTGATTTCAAACTACATAGCAACCCAAGAGAGTACATGGTTAAATTTTTACTTTCCCATTAGGCTTTTTTTTTAAGGTTTATTTATATATTTTGTGTACATGAGTACACTGTAGCAATCTTCAGACACACCAAAAGAGGGCAGCGGATCCCATTACAGATGGTGGACAGCCACCATGTGGTTGCTGGAAATTGAACTCAGGACCTCTGGAAGGGCAGTCAGTGCTTTTAACCACTGAGCCATCTCCGTAGCCCTGTCCCCTTAATTTAGAAGAATTTTTTTCCTCTTATATGCACATAAGAAACTGATGGAGAAGATTGACAATATATATGAAACTTAAAAATGATGGCATATGTACAGGTGTTATAGTGAAGATGGTAAAATATTGAAAAATTATTCTTTCAGTATTTGAAAATGAAAAAAAAAAAGAAAGAAAATGAAAGTATCTGATTCAGGAAAAAAAATCTATTTGCACCAATGACAAGGTGCCATCCTTTGCAGGCTTGGTGGAAAGAGATTGAACACAGCATCGTTCTCTCGTCTTTACCCATCATATGGAATACATATTAAAGCCTCAGAAGTCTGGATAACACTAGTAGATAATAAAAGACCGGGAAAGTGATTATGTTTGCATTTTTGTGTGCTTTGTTTTTAAGAAATGTTATATATTTGGGAGTTTATGTAACTTAAGTGCATCGCAAGTTTTTCAGTGATTATGTTTGTAAACTGGCTCATTAAATCACTGCAAGTTTAGCCATCTGCATTGTATGGATGGGAGTGGGTTTCTGTGTGCCGTTAACTACCTCTTCCTTGAAAGCCGTGGAACCTCCCATCTCAGAGCACACCCAGTTTCTCTGTCTTCTTCCACACCGTCTTCTTCACCCAGGAACTTTCTAATGATCACTTTTAGCTATTCAACTCAGTGTATCTCTGTCCTTCTGTCTTATCTGAAAATTATCCTCTCCTCAACAGCTCCTGCATTGCTAAGCATAGTCACTAGCAGATATGAATATATGAATTAGCAGCTCTGTATCATTGTCTAGATTCCTAAACAGGCAGCTTTTTTTAAAACTTCAAGGTCACATTGGAGTTTACATTGCTGTTTCAAGTGTATTGAGCTTTAAAAAAGTTTTAACTTTCTAACCCAGTCTCTTATCTCTTATTCAAGATATTGTCACCATTTTGTCACCCAAATAAGTGTGATATTTTAGGTTCAATGTCTTTTTAGCCGGTATACTGCCTTATCAATATTTTATACTAAATATATTGTACTTACAGCTCTCTCTATCAAATTTCTATCTTGTTGCTCATATTTACTTATAATTGTAGTCTCTTGGTTGATATGTCCTTCTCCAGCCTTGACATTTGTTTTTCATCATATTCTGAGACTCATTTATTCTAAATCCTAAACTCCTGATCAAGAACCAAAATTGATCCTATAGCCTACTTCCCTAAATCTACATGTTTGAAGAGCTTCATAATTTAAATTTGTCCTTACTAAGCATTATGGTTATCTACTAACTGCCCAAGTCCATAAACTTCTTAGACAATATAAACTTGTATTTTAATTTTCATTTGGATATCCAATAAACAACTTCTAGATATAATTTAGCTAATTATGTATACTTCCCCCACCCTTCCTCTCTCCCTTTTGCTCCAGCCCCTGCTCACTCTGGTCCTTGCTAGCTCCAGGCTAATTAGACAAACATAGACAAACATCTCTTCTACATGGATTCTAGCCTCTGACAATTAAATATGCATATCCAGGTGGGAAGAGATATAGGTAGAAGGCCGGAACTAAAAAGGGACAACAGTGACAAGGGCAAAAAAAGGACTTTGAGGAAAGAGATGGAGGAAGACTATCAAGCAAATAGAAAGGGACAGGGAAAGGCAGGAGGTTGAAACAATCGATCAAAATAAATATTGTGCAAAAGTTTGCATATGGAAACTTTGTAAGCTACATCATTAGCAAAAAACAGGCTTATAAGAATAATTAAAAATACCTTGCCTAATTTCAACTTTTAATGGGAATTTTAATATCTCTTTTGATATAATTTCTTTTTGGAAGAGAAGTAGATTGTGGCTGGCGAGGCGATACAGATGGCTCAGTTTGTTCAGAGTACAGGCTGCTCTTCCAGAAAACATGGGTTTAATTCTCAACTTTCACGGTCTTATGTACTCTACTTGGTCCTGTGGGCACCATGTACACACAAAGTACACATGCATACACATAAAACATATTTCTTTAAAAAAAAGAAAAGAACTTGGTAGCTGATAGATTTGCCAGTGTTATATAAATGGGCTCTTCATTTGGGGAAAATTGGTATTGCTACATACAAGTTCCAAAGCTGCGTAGGAGCACTGGAAACAATTGTCCCCCGACAGCCAGAAGAGGATCTTCTTGTGGAGAAGCTCCTACCACAGTTCAAACTTTGTTTTCACTGTGTTTTGCCACAAAGGTATGCTGTGCCTTCTTACTATAGTTCTGGTGGACAACTGAGAACAGTAGCTCTGCTTGTGCAGTTCTGTGGTCACTCTGACTGACAGTAAGGAAGCAGTCTTCACGTAGCACTCAGAGTTTCTATTTAAAGTAGCCAGTAAACCATGGCTACTTTAAAAGGAATGCTAATAGGGATTGAAAATTTATACTCAGATAATTGTTAATGTTGGAAGAGGCTGCATTATCTTAGTAGTAGCTACTGGTAAGGCACACATTATATTTCTGTAAACAACTAGGAAGAAAAACATTGAGTCACACCCATGGGGAAAAAGACATGAAAATAGAAGGAAGTTTAGTTAGAAAGGAGGCTGACAGGTATTGGTGTCTGGCATCAAAATGATCAATGTAAAATGTCTATATGTATGGAGATGTAATAATGAAGCATATTGTTATGTATAATTAATATAAATGAATAAAATATAAATAAGAAAAAAGAGAAAACTTGGTTTAATATGCTAGTACCATTGCTCTTGGTGACCCACCAGAAATTGATGGTGAGACCCTATTGTCACAAGCACCATACACTTGTATCATTACATGGATAAATCAATCTCCTACCTAGAGGCTAGTTTTCATACTGATGGAAGGTACTATGTAGACAGCTAGGGAAGAGAACTAAACAACAGTTTTGCCCAGCAATGAACCTTGAAAGCCACAATACTGACTGTGCTAACAAGATATGCACATTGCTTCAAACCACTTTCAAATTTGACTAAAAGTCTCCTCCAGATGGTGGCACTCATACAAGGTTTTGCAAACTTGTCAAAGGACCTGCACCTAGGATGTCATAGGCCCCAGAACCTATAACTATCATTTTGCTAATTAGACATAATTTTAAACTGCATTCTACATATGTTATCTCCATATGTATAGATGAGTACATCTGTCAACCCTCATCGGAGATGGTTCGTTCGTTCACAGTGACAGAGACTCATGACTACTTAAAAGGCAGAAAATATATGATGGTAGCCTGCTCAGCCCTAAATGTAAAAGCTACATTATACCTGAGCTACCAAAATCTCAGAGGACATCATCTAGAAGGAGATAGGAAGATGATAAAAGCCAGACACCAGGGACTAGTGCTGGGACTGGTGACTTCTGGACTTGAAAGGGTTGTTACACTAATAAACACACAGAAAGTGTAGTCCAGCACAAGACTGAGATGGAGAAGGAAGGGTTCCCCTTCTGAGGAGCTACAGGTAACTACTGCCTTCTGCGACAAGGGAGAGACAATTTATTCAGGGAATCATTCCCAGTAAGTTGCACATGTTTCAGTAAATGGTCCTGTAGCCATGCACTTATGGACAACACGAATTGGGCTCAGTGAGTTATAAGTAAAATAAAAGGTAAAATGGCTCATGAATTTAGAAGCTATGGCAGGGTTTGGGAGGAGTTCACGACAGATATGTGGGTAGATGGGATCTAAGTATATTCTATACGTATATATGAAAGTTTCAAAGAATAAATTAAAATGTTTAAGTAGATTTAAACGTATTTTTCTATGGTAATTTTTAGCTATGTGTAGCAAATTGGTAGTACCTCTCTTAGTACATCTTTATACGTGGAAAAGCAAATCTTTAGGGTTAATGACTACATAGACCGGATCTAGAAATAAACCATGTGTAATATTTTTCTTTATCACCTTTTTTAACAGACTGCTTTTACATCTGCTGGGGCAAGAAGGGGTTACTCTGCCCTCTCATCTGCCCCTCACCAAGGCAGAGGAGAGAATACTCAAGAAGATCAGAAGGAAAATCCGCAACAAGCAGTCAGCTCAGGACAGCCGGCAGCGGAAGAAAGAATACATAGATGGGTTGGAGAGCAGAGTGGCAGCCTGTTCTGAGCAGAATCAGACACTACAGAGAAAGGCCCAGGAGCTGGAGAGGCAGAACATCTCCTTGGTGGCACAGGTCCACCAGTTACAGAAGCTCACTGCTCAGACCTCCAGCAGAGCTGCCTGGACCAGCACCTGTGTTCTGATTCTTCTTTGTTCGCTGTCTCTCATCATCCTGCCCAGCTCCAGCCCATTCCAGGGTCAACCAGAAGCTAGGCCTGAGGATCATCAGCTTCATGGAGTGATTTCCAGAAATATCTCGACTCACGAGGACATGAAAGAAAGCTTGGAGAGCCCAGTACGAAAGTTCAAACGGGAGGAGCTACCTGAAGTCCCAACTGCAAATGGTTCAACAAAGACACATCTGAAGATGCGAGTGAAGGCCAGACCCACTGGGCAGATCAGGGGAATGGTGCATGCAGACGAGATGTAAGTCAACACTTTCCAGTCACACAAGAGTCCACACAGGCTTCCCTGTCACCTTTCATCCTGGGTTCCCACTGTGGAATCTGTAGCCCTAGAGTGCTGACTCACTCAGGACACAATCAGAGATTTCTGTTCCCTAAAGCCAGGCTTGCTTATATGGCAGGGCACCTCAGATACTTCTATCATACATCTGTGATTTCATTTCTTCCTTATGAATAAGGTCAAGGGGAAACAAGTTTTAACTTGGAAATAAACTTCCTAGCTCAAATTCTATCCCAGATTTTCACTGTATAGCCTAAGCTGGTCTCGATTTGCCTACAGGTATATAGTACCACATCCAGCTTGGAAATTTTGTTTACTATTGTGTATAAGTATGGTGTGTAAGTGTATTATTATGTATACAAGTAGTATAATACACATGTAAAGGTAAAAAAATAGCCTGCTTTTAGGTCAAATGTAATTGAAAATTATTATTGTTAATAGAATACTAGCAAATATAAAAACATAATAAACATTAAAGGGGCTGGAGAGATGGTTCAATAGTTAAGAGTACTCATTGCTCTTGTTGCTCTTTCAGAGGACCTAGGCTCAATTCCCATTGTAAACATAGCTCCTTACAACCATCCCCTGCTCAGTTACAGAGGATCTGATGCCCTCTTCTGACCTACACAGGACTAAGCATGAATGTGGTTCAGAGACATGCATGCACTCAAATAAAATAAAATGAATAAATCTTTTTAAAAATTAAGAATGTCAGGGGCCAGTCATCCTATTAGTAAGACAGTTGGACAACTCTGCAGTGTTGTCCTTTTAAACAAATTTAAATTGCATTTTGAACACCTCTAGAAGTGGAAGTGGTGATCATGGCTAAAACTATTGAACTATACAAACATATACATATATATATATATGAGATACAATATTTCTGAATCAGGAAGTAATGTTAAAAAATAAATTACTAGTCCAAGGTATTTAATTCTTCATTTATATTTTAAAACCTAATTAAATCATATTTAAAGAAATGAATGCATTTTAATGATATAATAGAGATAGTGTTTATCCACCTGGATTTCATGAAATTCTTAATCTTCACTGTTATATTAAGCTTTAAATTACCATCATTGCTTCAAGGGGATTAAGAAGAAATCTGTTTTCACTCGTCCATTAGCTCTCTAGATAGACATTAAATCTCTTTCTTGGAATTAAACATCTTATGAATGTGTAAAGACAGAAAATGAATATTTCAGTGACCATTGTCTAAGGTAACTTTGTGTTTCTAATGTGATAATCTTTGTGTTATCTTGAAGCCGCTTAACATTACGTTCCAACTGACAGAGAAGCTGAACAGAGATCTGTTTCAGTCCCAGAATACCATGATCTCAGCCTCTAGGCTTCTCCTAATTACCTAAGGGTATATAAGAATTTTTCTGAAAACAATGTAGATATCAGTTCTTTTCTTATCTTTTATCTACTTTGCATCTGTAGAGTGAGCCACCAGCTACTCAGCACCAGACCTCATGGTAACTTTCCACGACTGATGCATTGTCAACTCTCGACATGTGATGCCACATGTCATGCAATAAAACTCCTCATGTGACACACACACACACACACTAGTTTTGAAGATAAATGTTGCAAATTGCTCTCAAGTCCTTATTTTAGAAACATAAAATTAACTTAGTTCTTCACTTGTAAAATACATATATTGATGCTGTGTAAACATAGGTGAGAAAAGAATAGAACCAGAGAAAGACTTAGACTTTCTATGACATGCAACATCTGAGTGGTAAGAGTCATTTTCAATCCTTAAATTCTTTATGAAGAAGCCTAATGATCCATATTTTCAGCAGCAAGGATGAAGACAGGCGGCCATATCTTCAGAGTACAAGTTCCTTTCTGTGCTGGTGACTCAAGTCTGGGTAAACTCCTAAGTGAGAGACTTCAGTATAAATGTATTCATTAGAGATATACAAATTTTTGAAGAAATAGTACCCACACAACTTTTTTTTCCGTTTTCCCTAGACCTTCTCTCTCTAGTCACCAGATTGAAAATTACTCTCTTCTTTCAATTCTAGGACCCTGTACATTCTTGGAAAGACTTTAGCACTGAACTCTCATACTAGCCTTTGACATACCTTCTGGAATTACAGAATCACAATCACAATAAGATTTCTGGGGGTGAGAGTTCCCAGGGACTAAACCACCAACCAAGGAGTACACATGGAGGGATCCATGGCTCCAGCTGCATATGTAGCAGAGGATGACCTTGTTGGGCATCAATGGGAGGAGAGGACCTTGGTCCTGCAAAGGCTTGATGCCCCAGTGTAGGGGAATGTGAGAGTGGAGAGGGGGGAGTGGGTAGGTGGGTGGGGAAAACACCCTCATAGAAACAGGGGGAGGGGGAATGGAATAAGGGGTTTCTGGGGCAAACTGAGAAAGGAGATGACATTTGAAATGTAAATAAAGAAAATATCCAATTAAAAAAAGGAAAAAAGATTTCTGGGGGTGCTGAAACGAGTGTCAGTAAATTAAACTATGGCTATCTGGTCTTCAGACATGAATCGGCTCAAATCTCTGCTATGGTTCTCATCGCTCCTACTATCATGGCCAGAAGTAAGAGATCATCCATAGTTAGAGGTCATAGACACCTCTGTTGAAGCTGCCAGTGACCCTTCCTGCCTAAGGTCCTCGTTGCTTTCTCACTACAGTGATAAACATACTGACAAAAGCCACTGAAAAGAGGTCAGGTCTATTTTGGTTTACAGTTCCAAAGCAATAGGATCCAAAATGGTGGAAAAGACACAGGAGCAGGCAAGGAAGGCATGATGTGATGGGAGGAGCAAGAGACTGTCTAGTCATACTGCGTCCACACCAGGGAAGTGGACAGAAAACAGGAAATCAGACACACTATAGAGACATAACACTCATGCTCAGTGACTTACTTCCTCTATTGAGGCCCTATTTCCTAAGACTTCTACAACCTACCCAAACAGTGCTACCAGCTTGAAACCAAGCCAGCATATATACATGGCTAGTGTGGAGATAATGCAACAGCACTCTTCAAGCCTCCTCCCCCCTGATCCTGTTGACTCTTCTAAATGGAAATATGTGTAGAGGGTAAGCGCTGTTCACTCAAATCTCAAAGATTTCCATCTCAGCAACATCCCCACATTCCTAAAGCAAGGAGAAATGATTCCAGTCTAAAATCAAGTTGCCACTCTCTTGTATAATGGGATCATGATTCTGTGTCTATAACACACATTGATTTTTCTTTCATAACACCTTTTTTCCTCCTGAGACTTCTTTTTTTTTAAATAATTTATTTACTTTTTCTCAAATCGTAATTCATTCACACAGGGGTTATAAACACAGAAAGGCAGGATGTGGGGAAGGGGATGACACAAGACTGTGGGTATTCAGGGGGAATACAGATATCTTTCAGAACCGGGTATCGGCTGGGTGAAAGTTCAGGGGACAGGTCACTATGACTCTGCCTATGACTCACTTGTCCTTATCTAAGTTGGTATTGTCTGCCAAGGCTACCTATTTACAAGGTCTATGACTACTCAGGCTGGTAAATTTCCACAAAAGCTGCCTGTTTACAATAGCTTATAGCCATCTGTTTCAATGTTTTTCCACTGAGACCTAAGACTTGGTGTTAGTATACATGTATGACAGGCCTATTGCTGATTTAAGGCCTATGGCTGATTTTAGGCCTTCAGTGTGTAAGCAGGGCTCCCCCTGACATCTCCTCCCTTCTCTAAGTATAGAAGGGTTGTGGCAATTCTAATCTTGCGAAGGCAGGGATAGAGGCTTGACCTCCAGTACTTGAAGGAGACCTTGTAATGGCTCCGGTCCCCCTGTCGTTGTCCAGTGAGGCATGAGAGCCATACCCATCCCGATGTCTTTTTCCTCCTCCTGAGACACAGGCTTTCAGAAAACATCCAGGTCTTCTGTCTCTCTCCTATTCTATCATGTCTGATTTGATGACCACACTAGAGATCAGCCTTGTTAAATGGACAAAAGGAAAACAAAAACAAAAGGCAACCAAAATACATAATAACATCTCAAAATATCATCAGAATTTCACATTTTGTTTCATGAAAAATTTTTGAAGGATATGAATCCCTTAAGAATACCTACCACTCTAATCTGGACTTAGTGTTTTGTAAATAATCATTGTATAACTAGTTATGTATGTGGGGATAGGCAAAAGGTAGTGTAGAAGATTCTGCAATGAAAGTGCCCTTTGTTAAATGGCTTTTACCTCTCCACTTTTGCACTGTAGAATATGGAAGCGAGAAGAAAGGATGGTGCTGAGAAAAGCGTGCTTGACTACTCTTTCATACAACTAGAATCCCAATGATGCTCAACCTGTTCTTAACTTTACATCCAGATCTATGTCATCTTTACCATGGCATGTCTATGAGTTTCATTTCTACATAAAGTATGTCACTTAATATTGTGATGGTCTTTTCATTGTTTTTTTTTCCTCTCCTCTTGCTTAGAAAGCCTTTTTCATTTGAAAGGCTTTGCTCTCATTAATATTGAAATGCATGTCCGACTTCCATCCTTAAACATTTAGTAAGCTACTGCCTCATGTATCTTCAACTGTCAGTGCCTAACTTGATTAAATACACACACACACAAACACACGCAAACATACACACTCTATCCTGAAAGCTGAGTATGGTAGAATGTTGCTACAAATTCCAACCTTTGGACTACTGAGACAGGAGGAACACAAGGTCAAGGCCTACCTAAGCTAAATAGTGAGACTTTGTTAAAAAAAAAAAAAAAAGTCAGAAAATAAACATTAAAGAAAACATCATGGCGTTCTCTAAAGATCCCTTTAAAACCCACATCACTTTTGATCACCCTCCTTAGAATAAACTCTTTTTTTATTAGATATTTTATTTATTTGCATTTCAGATATCATCCCATTTCCCCATTTCCCCTCCTCCTTTTTGTTTTTATGCCATTTTAATTACGTGCAAGTATTAAGGTCAGTTCTAGGTTGAGGAACTAGCAATACAATAGATGCAAATAGTCAAAGAACAAGCAAGACAATAAACATAGTCAAAGAGCAAGCAAGGCATTAAACCCAATTACATGAACACTCCAGTGATCACTGTTTCTAATGGCTTATCAGGATGACCAAAATATCTGAGACAACTTCCCTGTCCTAGTTCAAGGTCATTTTCATGTCTGAAGCTTATTTCTTTGTTCTAGCCTAAAATTTAGATTCCTGTCTGAAATTACTTCTTTGTTCTAACCTAATGTCAGATTCCTGCCTGAAGCCGACTTCCTTGCCCTTGGCCAATGTCATATTCTTGTCAAGCAGCCCATTTCCTTGTCCTTGGCCCATGTCAGATTCTTGCCAAGCAGCCCCTAAAAAGTCATCCTCCTCGTCGCTATGCCTGCTGGGAACTTCTCAGATCTTAACTATTCTTAATTTTTCAGTCTCTATCTTCCATTTATCCATTAACTCTCCAAGTTGTTTACTGGTAGTGGCAAGTACATAGATCCCACCCCAACTCCATGGTTTCATGGGGAGATAATACAGAGGTGGAGGGGAAAAGCAGTAATTCTAACAATCGTAACTCAGAACTTGCTGGAAGAAAAATACAGTCTCTTAAAATATAAAGACCATGATGTTGACCTAAGACTAATTTGATATGCCTAGAATTGTACTTTGGTTTATTTTTCTTCTCTTCTATTCCTTTGCTAATGCTGTTGCTGCTTGTTGATATTGTGAAATATTCCTTCACTGGACCTTAGGGAAGACTTTTTGAATATTTGCTTGAAACTGATTTTCCACCCCTATTATTCTTGGAAATCAACTCCAAAACAAGAACAGAATAGTTTATTAAATCATTCAAAATGTTTAGCTGTAACTAATCTTTGTCAGGTTCATCATGACACAAATCATCATATTATAAGATTTCAAGCTATTTTTACCTTGGTGATATATTACTTTTGCAAGAATTTTCATGGTATGGCAACTGTTGGATCTTACACTCCATTTTATAATACAGGCATCTTACATTTGCTATAATTTAAGAGACAGTATCAAACCAGCTTGTGTACATATACACTTCAGAAAGTAGTTCAAGGAAGCTAAGCTTTGTCTCATTATCTATGAAGTAGTATTTTCATGTTTCTCATCTGTAATCCTTCATATGAATTTATTATAGTATCATGAGTTGAGAAACATTTTTAAAACAGTTGAAAATAACAATGTACATGATATTCATGAGGAACAAAAGATATGATGGAACAAAAAAATAAGAATTTTCAATTATTTTATTATTTATCATTAGTTCATTGCTGTTAACTTGAGCTAATTTTTAATTGTGTGAGTTCTTCACAGTTCACTCTCTCCTCATCTAGGGAAGAATAAGCGGATTCTATTTACTCTCATGGACCAAACATTTATGAACTAATTTTGTAAGAAATTTTTTTTCTGCATTATATAGTAAGAACACGTCTGATTTTTAAAGAAATTGCTGAAATGTTTTCCAAAGTGGCCCTACCATGTTATGTGCCCACTGGTGTGCTACACAAGCATATTATACCACTAGGCAGGGTCGAGCCTCTATGACTCTTCTTTGTCCTAATTTAATACACATTACATGTTAGCTCTGTGAGTCATAGACTGAAACCGGTGTCTGTAGGCTGAATTTAAGGTACTGACAGACCTGCTTGCCTTCTAGGGGTTCTAAATGATTTCAAATTCCTGCTGAATAAAGAATTTGTTTTTTTATTTTTTCTTAAATTCTCCTCTGGTTTAGAAACATAGAGATCCTGAAATCCCAATATAAATTTCCTTTCTTTTCATTTATCCCAAATAAAAAGATCTCCAACCATTAAAAAAAGAAGTCTCGTAATTATTTATTTTAATTGATTTTTAGAAATAAACTTTTTTATTAATCATTTTATTCACTTACATTTCAAATGGTACCCCCCTTCCCAGTTACCTCTCCATAACTCCCCCATCCCGTCCCTCCCCCCCTCCTCCCCTTTGCCTCTATGAGGGTACTCCTCCACCCTCTCACACACTCCTGCCTCAGTGCAATAGTATCCCCTTACACTGGGGCATCAAGCCTCCACAGGACCAAGGACATCCCCTACCATTGATGTCAGATAAGGCCATCCTCTGCTACATATGTTTCTGGAGCCATGCATCTCTCCATGTATACTCTATGGTTGGTAGTTTAGTGTCTGGGAGCTCAGGGGGTTCCAGTTAGTTGATATTAATCTTCCTTTGGGGTTGCAATCCTCTTCAGCTCCTTCAGCCCTAGCTCTTCCATTGGGGTCCCCAGGCTCAATCCAATGGTTGACGTGAGTATCTGCATCTGGATTGGTCAAGTGCTGGTAGGGGGAGAGTGAATAGAATGATGGTGCAGCATTTAAGAGCCCTAAATGCTGATCCAGACAACTCAGATTCAATTTCCAGCATATATAGTGGTTCACGACCATCTACAATTCCAGTTTCAGGGATCCAGTCTTCCGACCTCTGCTAGTGCAGAGCACAAAGGTGGTGAGCAGATATACATGTGAGGAAAATGCTCATACCCATAAATAAATAAAATAGATAAATAAAACATTTAAATGGCCATTTTGTTTTTCTTTTCTACCAGTACTTCTCCAAGATGCACATAAGCACAGTTGGTCTGTGACAATGTGTACGAACACCTGGAGATGCAGGGAGAAGGTGGTGGCATAAATTAGTTGATTTGATGCCATTTAGAGCTATGCTGAAAATTTTCTTTCATATAAAAAATTAATATTATCATGTCACTTCCAACCCTCATGCCATATTGTCCACAGAGAATCAGAACTAGAAGTGAAGTACCCAGAGCCCTGTTTCCTGACATGTCCCAGACTCTCCCATCCAGATCCAAAGCTGTAGCAACAGTAAAACTTCAGACTGCTTCAGGTTCTTTTATTTCACTGCTTCTCCCTAACCAAGAATGAATCATCTCTCCTGGGAATGATTCACTGTTGCACCCTTAAGCACCCAATTCCATTCCTGAACAGCTCTGGACACCACAGTGCAAGGCAAAGATGTTTTTCCTCCCATATCAGAACGTTGAAACAAAGCATTCTCTCAGTTGCCTGTGTATCTTAGTGATAACTGCAGTGTCCTGTGTGACCTGATAATATTAAAAGGATGAAGATAGTGAGACTGTGATCCACTTCCTTCAGCAATTATGCTGATAGAGTCTAAACCAAACATTTCTTAATAATGGCATGTCAGTGTTCAGCGATAACCCAAAAATGTGACATGCCCATAATAAAGAGGCAAGCCATGAGCAGAGGGCACCACACTTCTGTGGTTTAAGTGTATGTCTACTGTAATCTCCATTTAGTGATGTTGCTTCTGGTAGCCCTTGAGATGCTTAATATTGCTTGTGAGTCCCCACTAGGCTGCCAGTGAATACCATGCTAGTTGGCTCCCCTTATAATCTGTCATCACAATGCTCTGTATTACCACCTAGGGAGATAAGTTTGGCAGCATAATCCTAAGAAACCAGCATTTAACTTTTCAATCATGTTTAGCTCCCTTCACACTTTGTTTTGATGAAGAAAAAAACAGAAAACATAGATGCTGGCAAAGTAGCACTAGGATTTAGAAACCTTTGACTCTGGCTTAGAAGTTTATGTTTTAGCCCTCAAGCAGTGATCCAACTCAGCAATTCAATGCTCTGGCTCTCCGTGCAGAACAGCCCAGCAATGAACCAATGTATACTTTTGGCCTCTTGATCTAACCTATAGGTATAAAATCAAAGGACTTAGACTAAGCACAGAATGCCTGAATGCATTCCTAGTCCTCTCATAAGTCCTCCTGGCCTGGTGTTTACCCTGTCCTTAGGTAAAATGGCAAAACATCCACATAAGCTCTCTTGATAATAAGAGCCAGAGATTTTTTTATTATTGTTATTACATTTACTGATTTGTTGGAAGAGGAAGCTACATACCATGAGTTGTTCAGAGTTGGGCAGTGAGGTCAGAAGCAGCTTAGTAGAGTCAGTCCTCTCCTTCCATTTTGCATGTCTTGAGGTTTGAACCCAGCTCCTCAGGTTTGGCTTCAAGAACCTGTACTCATTGAGCCATCTTGAAGGCTAGGAATTTTTTTTTTTAAAATCTTGATTCCTACATCCTTACCACATCAGCAACTAATCAAAACTTAACACTTCCCAGAGCACACTCTCTGTGGCTATGTGTCCTGAACTTTCTGGCTCCTGTTTTCATACTGGTCACACTGCTTGATAGTTTCCCATGTTCTTCTGTACTGGTCAGGATTTTATCAAACTAGTTTCCCTGAGCTCAGAGAGTCAAAAGAACTGAATAAATTCTACAGTTTGTGTGGAGGAGAAAATCAGCCTCGATACAGCATCAACTTCGTGGTTTGTGATGGGGAGTCACTGAGTATACCTTCCATCTTACAGAGAATCCAGAGCCACAAGTGTCACTTGAGTGCAGAAATCAATGGTAAAAATCCAGACCAGTACAAAAGGACATGGGAAGCTCACAAGTCACTGTGACCAATATGAATACAGGAGCCAGAAAGTTCATGAGACACAGCTACAGAAAACCTTAGGGTGTCCTGCAATCTGGGTATTGTGGGGGCTGTCAACCAATTCATCTTCTGTTTGTCCAGGAAGGTACAGAAGAAATACTGTCACCAAGTTCTTGTGCTGCTGTTGTGGCCCTCCCTAGCCCTAGCCATGGGCAGGGTTGTCAGATTCTTGCTGCATGAACCTCATGAGACCTAGTCTCAGTCTTGATTTCTCTCAGCCTTTTTGTAATCTATATTAGGAATGACATCTCATTACCTTTGCTGTGTTCCAGTTGTTGAGTATAGCACACGCTCAGGGCAGGGTATGAAAAAAAGACAGTAAGGACCAAGAGGCTATTGGGTGCATCGGTATCTGCCTACCACAGAAAGAGATCTTCTTTGCTTACGTTCTCATTGCTATAACCCAAAGCAACCAGGAATAAGACACCACTCACAATGTGGTTAGTGAGTGACTGAGTGTCACATATTAATGTGATGCTTAAAAGCAAAGAACATGTAACCTGCTACATTCTAGCCTGGGATAATTTTAACAACTATATATATTTTTTAATTCATTTTATTATGGTACATTTAAAAATCAAATTTAGCATCCCTCCAAGAAGGTATTATGAAAATAATACCACTTACTGAATCCTTTTGTGGATTTCCTGGTATTCTGCTGGAAACTGTCATTTTATGACATATAGCACTAGATAATATGGTTGAAGATAATGCAGTCTATTTTAAGAATTTAACATTGGTTACTGAGAGGCTTTTATGCTTTGAATTTATAAAAGTAAAATACACAGAATATATGCATGTTATTTATTCATAGATTGTTTTTTTGGTATGGTGTAGATTTTTAAATAGTATTAAGAATTGGGAAAAAATCAGAGATTTTTTTATGCACGGGCAAGTTGCTTAATAGAAATATTCATGTGTAACATGAATTAGTCATTATAATAATTAGTCATTATATAATTCATTAGTCACTTAATTCTCTCTTTCTTTGTGTGTGTATGTGTTTGTGTGCACATGTGCACACATGTGCATATATTAATGGAGAGAATGTTGTTGTAAGATACTATTCCTGGAAAGAAATGAAATGGACAAATATCTACTCATCCTATACAGAGAACTGATAACAGATCAAAGTAGAGATACAACCAAAAACCAACTGGTGGACCAATGAATGCATTGGGGTTATTTATACAAGTTTGGGTAAGGGTTTACTTACAAGAGCAGAAATAACTCAAAGACAAGTGTACCACCAAAGTTCACCCCACCATGGGTGACAACTCACTAGGCTGGAAAGCTCACTGTATCACAAGAGGTTAGAAAAACTCCTTTCCTAGTAGTTCAGTTGGTCTGAGCCCCTTCCTAGAAGCTCAGCATGTTTGAGAGTGTTCCTGCGCAAGATGAAGGAGACTCGTGCATCTGATCAGCTACAAGAACTTCCTGAAACTTTCAGATTGGTTACTTTCTGAGTCTTACAAGCTTCCCTGCAGGATGGAATGTTTTATCTCAGAGGACATTGCTAAACAACAGGTGTACATGTGTTTGCTGAGGTATGTGATTGTGAGTTCAGTCTTAGATGTTTATTCTCTGCTGTCATTAACTCATTTTTAAACAGGTCCAGAATGCACCAAGTAGGCTACAGTAACTGGCCACCCCTGAGTGCTATAATTATAAGCATGGGCATGGTGCTTGCTTTGTTTTGATGTGTTGTGTTGTGTTGTATTATATTTTCAATATAAATCCTAGAAGACCATTGTAAGACTCATGTCTTACAAGGCAAGCACTTTACTGACTGAGCTTGCTATCTAGCCTTTACTGACTATTTTTAAATAGTAGATATTATTTTCTAGGTCCTGGATACTCAGAGTTTTGAACCGATAATTGAGTAAAATCCCTAAAAAAATAGGTAGATTACTATCACTCTCTACAAATGTGAAAGACATATTCCTGGACTGGATTGGATTCTTGAAAAGCTGTACCAGGTATGCCCAGCATGTGGCCTATGGGCCACTTCCATCCCAGCATGATTATGAATATAGCCCAACACATTTGTAGATAACAAGACCATATGACACTCTCAAAAGGTAGCAGGCACTTTTGTGAACAAGAAGTAGGAGTCTAAATGTTCAGACACAGAGAAACATGTTATGATACATTGTTCAAGTATTTCCTTAAAAACTAAGAATAAGTTTTCCAGCCAGACCACATCATAGACTATTTGGAAATCACTGAACTCTTAGAAAAGAATTGTTCTAACAAAATAGTTTCACCTATTAACTAACTCATATGAGCTGGAAGTGCCTATCTTAGTGAGTGCTGTTAGGAAGATGGCATGCCAATATTTGGGCAAATATATGTACTTTGTAGCTAGCAAATGCTGCTGGTGATAGAAGAGGGTAAAGGCAAACATGTACTCATTGTGTATTTTGTGGAATTGTAATTTTTAAAAAACATAGTTCCTAATATTTCTCTTGTGTCTTGCAATACCTAGCACAGTACATCAAAAAAAAAAGTATCTGTGGAATTTTTAAGGCTAATATTGAAGAATTCCAAATGGTATTTCACTTTGCTTGCGATGAAAGGAACTCTAAACTCCCATCAATCTCCAAAAGTTCATGATTACACAATAGTCAATTATTCTAATGTTATTTTAACTAAGTATAAATTACAAATAAAATCTTCATTAAATAAAATTACGTTGTCATGCTAATCATATAAATCCTCAAACTCTGACTTTTCTGTTTATGTTCAAATGTGCCTAGAGACCAAAAGAAGGCATTTAGATTCCCAAGAATTAGACCTGTAGAAGGTTATGAGTGGCCTGAAGTAGATGCTTGGAACCAAACCTAGGTCCTCTATAAGAGTAGTATATGCTCTTAACTTCTTGGACATCTCTCCAGCCCCTTCAATTGATTTTTTTAAACCTGTTTTTCTTAAACTATAGCTCGTACATTTAAAATAATTCTGGAATACAATACTTTAGAAGAATTCCAAATATGTCATATTCCAAACTTTTACTAATTATTTGAATTTCAGTGTGATTCTTGTTTTCAATTAAATTTAACTGAATTGGTTAATTCAATTAACCATTAACTTAAAAGATGAATAATCACCTATAAAGGATCAAAATAAAATAATACTTTATTTCCTAGTATAGGGTAACATTAGGTGGAAAGATTGTTAAGAGCTGGAGGACTATCATGTCTTCTATAAGCTGCTCTTCTAGACATAACAGGAAGCATCACCCATGAAGTCTCAACAATACGGTTGCAAAACAAGACCTGCATGTACACACCAGAACCAATTAATATGTCTGTGTAGCAGGGGTTATTTTACAAGGTCTCACCCCTAGAAGTGATACAAGCAACCAATTGCTGTTGGAAAAGAAAAAAATCTGCTTTCTCCAAAAATGATTCCCTGATATGCTATCCAATCACACAGTCAGCCACCAACACATGTAACAGCAACATTAAATGAACTCAGTATAGTATGTGTGTGTGTGTGTGTGTGTGTGTGTGTATGCACACATGAGAGTGCATAACCATAATAATTAAGAAAAAATGTGTTGAAAGGGAATGGAGGAGTTGGAGTGGTTAAAGTAGAGTGGAAATTATATAAAGACTGTACTCATGTATTAAATTCTCAAAACAATTTAAATTAAAAAAAGAACAATAAAAAGAAAGCATAATGTTAGGAATGAAATCTAAAAGCAGATCAAATAAATAAGGGTCTAATGATTAGCAGAACTCTAGAGCAATCAATAAGACTATTGAGTCTAAGGTTAAAACCTTTTTACAATCTTAGGTAATGATAATTCAAAACTGACAAAGTTTGTATCTTGTAATAATAAAAATAACTTGATCACTGTAATTTACAAAAACTTGGTATGTCACATAGCTTTGCCTTGTGAACATGACAAGTGACACTCTTTTCTTATTACTGTTTAGGCCTATGCACTCAAGAAACTCTGCAGTAAATATGCATGCCCTCTAGAATCCGATAAGGCAGACGGGTAACCCCGTACCAGACTTGCATGTCATCACAGAGATTTTCCACATAAGATCTTCATACTAACACAACTTCAACGGAAGGCAGTTCCAGTTGAGATGTTACTTTTATCCACTCAAAAGGCCAACTATTACAGGATCGTTTGAGTATACGAAAGTTAAGTACCATTTTACTTTGTATAGCTGTACAAACATGTAAAACCATAAGGCAATTGTAAACATTGAAGGGAAGGGTTTTGGTATAAAGTTTCTAGGCTTCCACACACCTGTAGACCTTCTGAAACCATACTTTATGTTGATTAACATCTTTCTAATAACAAAACCTGGGAAGCAAAGGGAAGAGAGAGAGAGAGAGAGAAGATGATGTCTAGGTCTGCAGTGTGTGCCACAGTATGTGCAGCAGGGTGGAACATGCCCCATGGAGAAACAGGACAAAGTAGAGTGCTTAGGAAAGTGCAGGTCCGGTAACCAGGATTGTGACAGTCTCAGCTGAGACAAATGAGCTAATGTGACCTGGACATAGGGTGGTGGGAAAAGCAAACCTCCAAGAGTTTCACGTGGAAGTGTTCACGTGGGCAACAATGCTGTTGAGACAGGGTGCTGGGGTCCTAGGATGCATTGTGTGCCTGTGTTTTGTGCAAATGACAATATAATTCTCCTCCCAGATGCAGTTATAGGGAAAGAAATCCATTTTGCAACTGAGAAAGAAGCTATTTGCTCCATATGCATTATTTGTTGTCCCAGTGATATATAGCTAATAAATGTGGTTATAAATATTTAAGCTATTAATGGCTGCGTTACACATTATAAATAGCTCCATGAGCTCACCAGGCATTGTAAGTGATACACTCAGCTTCCCCAAGGAATGGTGGATAAAGTCACCACTACATAATGTGCATTCACCAGTGACAGATGAGTACTATGTCAGAAACAGATACTACACTGGGTTTATTTTAGTCAGTAAAATTGGTAGCAAAGAGGATATTATATAAACTGACCTCATCTAGCTGATGGCACACAATGACTAAGGAAAAGTTTATCTCTTGTAGAATTAATTTTACCCCATATACCAAGTGTGATTTTTAAAAAGCCTGAGATGAATGTGAAGAATTCGTCAATGGCATTAGGTATTTAAGAGCCCAGTATGCAGCATTTTGAGTATTTCTGCTACCCATTTTCTTCTTTTATCTAGCTTTATGTTTCCCTGCTCATACATCTAATTAAGCTCTAAGGTAAAGGTGATGAATCATCTCAGCAGGATGCTAGAGGCACAGAAGTAAAGGCAGGTCAGTTTCAGAAATGGCCATGTTGGATTGCTTAATTAATTTCCATGACTTGTGTTATACATCGCTATTAATCTAGCTAATCTATCTAAGGATCACTTTTCTGTTTTTTTTTTTTTTAATAGAAAAACAGGCTAGAGAGATATCTCAGCAGTTCAGGGCACTGGCTGCTCATCCAGAGCACCCAAATCCAAATCTCATCATCAGAATGATGGCTCACAACCATCCCTAACTTCAGTCCTAGGAGATTTGATGCTCTCTTCTGGGTTCAAGTGGTCCCAGTCATGCATATGGTATAGAGGCATACATGCAGGCAAAAGACTCATACACATAAAATACTTTTTAAAAGTTAACATATAAAAACAAGCTCAAAGTTGTTGTGAACTTAAATGCATACACATAGATAGTTGTGCCTTGAGTTCATCATAGTTCATTAAGAGGTACTAAGGTAATATTGTGACCGAACTGCAGAAAGGTGATGATTTTCATCTTATTTTTTTCCATTGTAATATCTGTATTGATTATTTGGGAATTTAATAATGCACCCCAATCACACTCACTTCCCAGTCCCAGAAAGATACATGTGAGAAGCACGGAATAATTTCACTGTCCATCCTTCACTCATTGAAGCTTTAAGCTGCATATCCACTGGATACATAGAGGCATCTCTGCAATTGTTATGGCAACCTTGAAATGCAGCATCATTTCTCCAGTTTTTAAGAAACTAAAACTAAAGCTCAGGGATGATGTGCTCAAAGTCACACAAATATTAAATGGCAAAGCCAGAAGCTGGCTCCAGCCCAGTTCCATTAGATTCCAGAACCTGCAAGAATTCCAAACCTACAAAGACAGCAGAGAGATGCAGAAGACAAGAAGACCTGATGAACAGTCTCCTCACCCATCCACTCACCCCCTCTCTATGCCCCCTAAATTCACTCACTCTCTCAAGGCGAGTTACGGGAATGTGTTGAAACTCAGTGTTCTGTCTCTAAGATTACCCTAGATGATCTTCAGAAACCCAGAGAAAGAATTTCCCAGAATGAATGAGGATTCTGGGATCTGTATATTTTCGAAAATGTGGTTTGTTTTTGCAAAGTCAGCTACCTAATTGAATCCTTTGCTGATTATCCTCAGGCAAGGACTGATGTTAACACAGAGAAAGAATGTCCTTAGGTCTACAGAGGCAAGGGAAAGTGTCTCTGCTACCAGTGCTCTGGATTTTCTCTATGTTTGTTCATTATGCATCTCAGATTTTCCAGCAAAAATAAAGAAATCACATGCCGTAACAAAGAATGTGTGTATTTTTATGAAGTTGGAGGATAGGTTTCAGGCATATTCAAGAATGATTTAACTATTATTAGTGATGATAAATCCCATACCCAGTTAGCATTTGTTGAATTCTATATTAAATATGGACAAATAGAATTGATTTAATCCCCCAATCCTACACAAAGAATGAGCATCAACTGGTATTAAAATAAAAGAGTTGATATTTCTTACTGTCCTCATTATTCTGTGCCTCTGGGATCAGACTTGGTATATCTGGACTGCCAAGCCTCTTGTATGATCACTCGTAGACTACTCCTATCCTATGTAAATTCTTTAATATATTGTCCAAACACCATATAACCGAAAGCTTTCCACATAAGAATATATAGAAAAAGTTAATTATAGTTTCTGCCTTCATATATACTTTGAAAGAGAATGACAGTAATTTGGGGAATTAAATGCCATGTTTAGAATTGAGGACAGCCAAGGAGACTCCACCATATACAGTTATATGACTGAGTTAATGTATAAATCTGAGGTAGAATGTTGAAATGGGATTTTGTTTTCTTGTCTTTAAGAATAAAATTTATAATGGATGAAAACTAAGAGTTGATAAATTATGATACCTTTCTGACCCCTACTGCATCTTACAGCATAAAATTTTCACTTATGTTGTGTTATATTCTAACTTTCTCATTAAATAAATTAGTCGACTTCAACTGAAGTGGAAGGAGATGCTACATTATAAAGCGTTGTGTTGATTGATTGTGATGTCCAACTGGGCTTAACACTTATTTTGCACTTTATGTCCTCAAAGCACTTCACAAACATTAGCTAATTAATCATCATGTCACGGTGATGTCAGAAGGGTGGTTGAATTCCCATTTCTGAGATGAAGAAATTAAACAAAGTGGCTTATGACAATGAAAGGCATTCAAAAGTTTAAGTCTGAAGACCTTGGGAAAGTTCTCCCTCAGTGGCTGTAACATGGAGTTAATTGTGTATACAGAAGACCAGGGAAGCAACAGATTCCATGGCTCATCATAGTTTTTATTCTAGGAACTTTTGATTTGCCAATCACATTTAATTATAAAAATCAAGAGTTTTTATATATAAGAATTGAGTTGACCCAAATATTTATATAAAGAACCAACCTACATAATTCATTAGACAGAAATGATTTCTTCGTTGTAACTGCCTTCGTCATAGTGAAGTAACTAACCATTGTCAGGAAAGAGGTGTTCTGGACCCTAGACAGTCTCATTTGCCTGCCTTTTCAAAAGTTGCTTATTAATATTCAAATGTTAGAAAATACCACAACTATACAACATATAACACATAATATATAAGGCATGATGCATGATATATTCTTGGCAATGTTAAGTCTCCAACTTTTGTTTGTCTTTTTCAAATTACATCAGGTTATTTATTGAAGAAACAAGAAACATGTTCTATAGCTGAGTTAGATCCCAGAATCCATAAAATAAAACAGAAAGAACTCCGTAAATTTTCTTACTTCCATATGTGTGCCAATGATATTCTTGCACACACACATACACACACTATAAATAAATAAATAAATTTTTTATAATTTTTTTTCAAATTGTAATTCATTCACACAGGGGTTATAAACACAGAAAGGCAGGACATGGGGAAGGGGATGACACTTGAGTGTGGGTGTTCAGGGGAAATACAGATATCTTTCAGTACAGGGTATCGGCTGAGTGAAGGTTCAGGGGACAGGTCACTATGACTCTGCCTATGACTCACTTGTCCTTTTCTAAGTTGGTATTGTCTGCCAAGACTACCTATTTACAAGGTCTATAACTACTCAGGCTGGTAAATTTCCACAAAAGCTGCCTGTTTACAATAGCGTATAGCCATCTGTTTCAATGTTTTTCCACTGAGACCCAAGGCTTGGTGGTAGTATACATGTATGACAGGCCTATTGCTGATTTTAGGCCTATGGTTGATTTTAGGCCTTCAGTGTGTAATCAGGGATGCCCCTGACATCTCCTCTTTTCTCTATGAATAGAAGGCCTGTGGTGATTCTAATCATGCAAAGATGGGGATAGAGGCTTGACCTCCAGTAATTGAAGGAGACCTTGTAATGGCTCTGGTCCCCCTGTCATTGTCCAGTGAGGCATGAGGGCCATACCCATCCTGATGTCTTTTTCCTGGAGAGGAGATACTTTTGACATCAACCCCTATGCAGTCAGGCTTGTCCCTCAGGGAACCCAGAGAGATGTTTTTTAACTTTTATTTATATTCCCTTGCAGTGCTTAACCTTGCAGCCTAAGCAAGAATTCAGATCGCCAGTCAGAGGGGGTCCTGGGTGGCCCCTCTCTGCTTGGACTAGGGGCGGAAGTCCCCTCTTTTAGGTTGGGTGGAGATGGGTTTTGGGAACACCCTGTATAAAGTAACAACCACATCTTGAGTCTCGTGGTCCTCCATAGCTAACTTATGATAATATATCTGACTAGGTTTTGCTACCAACTTATTTATCTGTTGTCTCACAGAGTTAGTCAGCCTATTTGAGGCCACAGAAATAAGCAAAAATAACCCAAATAATGGTCCCAAGATGGGAGGAAATAGGGTTGATAAGCATGGAGAGGTTGAAAACCAATTCTTGTACCGGCATTCATCTTTCTCTTTCTTTCTCTGTCTTTTCTCAGGGCCTTCTCTGACCTATTTCATGCTCTCTTTAACCCTCTCTGTCTTATCTATGTAAAGGCAACATTCTTCTTTAAGGGCTGTACACACCCTTTTCTGTTGTAATAGAGTAAATCTAGTCCAATAAGGATCTTTGCGATTTTTGGAGGTCTCTTCAGACAGCGAAACGAGGGATTTCTTCAGATTAGTGATGTCAATCTCTAGCTGTTTGATATTCTTGTCAATGGCCCTTCAAAGGTCTGAGTAGTATAAGTTCAGAGGCCAGCATCTGGATTAGAACTTCTAACAGCAGACATCATGGGTGATTCATTTTTACCTGAGATGCTGCCCGAGTTAAAGCTCCTGGGAGGCCCTCTTCCTCTGGGTTTTCTGAGGTTGGGTACCAATAAAATTTAAAATTAAACGTACATTAAATACACACATAGATGTAGAGATTGAAGTTTCTGCAGTACAAATAATTCCATGAATAAATATGGTATAGCCATCAGAATTTCATATGAATATTTAAATGTCATCAATACCATAATTTCTCTATACAGATAAGATATATTTTGTAAGGTCTATTTTCAGAATTATTGTTTTGATACTTTAAAATGGAATTGGTTTTTAGTGGGATTGCTTCAAGTATCTCATCATTTAATTTGATATTGGCTGTTGGTTTGCTGTATATTGCTTTTATTATGTTTAGGTATGGGACTTGAATTGCTGTTCTCTCCAATTCTTTAACATGAACAGGTGTTGTATTTTGTCAAAGACTTTTTCAGCATCTAAGGAAATGATCATGTGATATTTTTCTTTGAGTTTGTTTATATAGGGAATTACGTTGATGAGTTTACATATATTGAACTGTCTTTGCAGACCTGGGATGAAATCTACTTGATCGTGGTGAATGATCATTTTGATGTGTTCTTGGATTTTGTTTGTGAGAATTTTATTGATGCCCCTCCATACCACATGAGCACATGTTCCACTATGTGCATAGTGCCCATTTTTTGTAATAGCCAGAAGCTGGAAACAACATAGATGTCCCACAACAGAAGAATGCATACAGAGAATTTCACTTACACAATGGAATACTAACACTATTAAAAATGAGGACATCCTGAATTTTGCAGGCAAATGGATGGAACTAGAAAATATCATTCTGAGTGAGGTAACTCAGACCTAAAAGGAAATGCATGGTATATACTCACAAATAAATGGCTTACCCAAAAATTAAAAAAAAATGCATAGAAAACAGTCCACAGAATTCAAGACAGCTAACAGGCAGAATGGCCCAAGTAAGGATGCTTCACTCCCGCTTGGGAGAGAGAAGAAAGCAATCACAGGAGGCAGAGGGAGGAAGGGACCTGGGTGGGTGTCTATTCCTGCACAAAATATCATGAACATGAACAAGTTGGGGAGGAAAGGGTTTATTCAGCTTACACTTCCACATTGCTGTTCATCACCAAAGGAAGTCAGGACTGGAACTCATCCAGGGTTGGAACCTAGAGGCATGAGCTGATGAAAAGACCATGAAGAAATGCTGCTTACTGGATTCCTTCTCCCTACCTTGCTCAGCTTACATTTTTTAGAAGCCAGGACTACCATCCCAGGGATAGCACCATCCACAATGGGTCCTTACACCCTTGATCTCTAATTTAGAAAATGCCTTATAGTTAGATCTCATGGAGGCATGAGCCTCAAGGGAGGCTCCTTTCTCTGTGATGACACCAGATTGGGTCAAGTTGACACACAAAACCAGCTAGTACAACTGACTCTTTCTCAACTTAACACACAAGCACATCACTATTAAGCTTCAGTCCTTACTTTCTTTTCTTTTTATTGGATATTTTATTTACATTTCAGATGTTATCTCCTTTCCCCATTTCCCGACCCACCCAGAAACCTCCTATCTCATCCCTTCTCCTCCTGCTTCTATGAGGATATACCCCCACCCACCCACTCCCACCTCCCTGCCCCCAAATTCCCCCACGTTGGGGCATCCAGCCTTCAGAGGACCAAGGATTTCCTCACCCACCTATGCCCGACATGGCCATCCTCCCTTACATATACAGCTGGAGCCATGGGTCCCTCCCTATGTGCATCCAGACTGGTGGTTTAGACCCTGACAGCTCTGGTTGGTTGATATTGCTGTTCTCCCCATCAGTCCCTACTTTCTTATTCATCCCCAAGTTCTAAATAACTTTAAAAGTTCCACAGTCTTTACAAATTCTTACATATTAAAATTTCAATCCCTTTAAAATATCCAATCTCTTTTGAAATTCAAAGTCTCTGAACTGTGGGCTCCACTAAAATACTTTCTTACTTCAAGAGGGAAAAATATCAGGGCACAGTCACAATCTCAACAAACTCAAACTCTAACCATCCAATATCAGGGATCCACTTGTTATCTTCTGGGCTCCTCCAAGAGCTTGAGTCATTTTTCCAGCTCTGCCCTTAATAGCATACAGCTTGTCTTCTAGCTCCAGATGCCTGTACTCCATTGCTATTGTTGTTCTTAGTGATCATCTCATGGTACTGGCATCTCCAAAACACAGCTGTCTTCTGCTGCAACTGGACTGCACTTTCACAAATAGCCTCTCATAGGCTCTTTTCATAGTGCTAAGCCTCAAATTCTCTACACAACCCCTTCAGTTCTGGGCTTTCAACTGCCACTGAGGCTGCACCTTCACTAATGGCCTCTCCTGGTCTCTCACAGTGCCAAGCATCAGCTGCTACTCCTTCATGTTTCCAAACCACTACCACCTGGGTGACTCTTATACATTACCAAGTCTGGCTGCCTACACAAGGCACTGCTGTGGCTGACTCTGGAATACAACTTCTCTGTGCTCTCAGGAAACACTTCTGAGAAGATTTCACCTTAGTCATGCTGGTCTCTTCTTAATCACTGCTAATTTTTTAGCTCTAGCTAACCAGCATCAATCATCCCAGTAATGCAAAGGTTTTGCTTTAGTAGATTTGGTATCTTGCTAATCACTGCGGATTCCTCAGCCCAGCTAACCAAAACTACAGAATCTTCATAATCAAAACAGCAAGGGTGCTGATAAGAGACTTTAATCTTCCCTCTGAAATTTCACAAGCCAGGCCTCCATCATTTGCACTGTTCTCAATTTATCTTCCAAGCTCCTACAGAACACCCCACAGAACTCTTAACACCCAATGGTTCTTTTAACCCAAAGTTCCAAAATCCTACCACAATTCTCACAAAACATGGTCAGTCTGTCACAGGAATATGCCACTATGCTGGTACCAATTTGTCTTAGTCAGAGTTTCTATTTCTACACAAAACATCATGACCAAGAAGAAAGTTGAGGAGGAAAGGGTTTATTCAGCTTACACTTCCACATTTCTGTTCATCACCAAAGGAAGTCAGGACAGGAATTCACACAGCGCAGAAACCTGGAAGCAGGAGTGGATGCAGAAGCCATGGAGAAATGCTGCTTACTGGCTTACTTCCGCTGGCTTGTTCAGCTTGCTTCTTATAGAAGCCAGGACTACCAGCCCAGGGATGGCATCACTCACAATGCACCCACACACACATCCTTGGTTATTAATTTAGAAAATGCCTTACAGCTAGATCTCATGGAGGCATTTCCTCAAGGGAGTCTCCTTTCTCTGTGATAACTCCAGCTTATGTAAAGTTGACACACAAAACCAGCCAGTATAGTGGGAGAGGGGAGAGAGAGGAGAAAAGCAGAACATAATCAGGTATGGGGATGGGAGGACAGAAGAGAGGCCCTGATGGCCAGCACAATGAATGGAAATATGCAACCTTGGAGGTAGGAGGTGGAGGGACCCTCTAGAAAGTACAAATGACCTGGGAGGTGAGAGACTCTAAGGACTCAAAGGGAGAGACCTTAGATAAAATGACCAACAACAGGGAAAGGGAACCTGTAGAGTCTACCTCTAGTAGAAGATAGGATATCAAGAGGAGGGATGGGTTTGTCATCTCACAGCCAAAATGTCTGATCCAGAATTTTTCCTGTCTAAAAGAACTTCAGGGACAAAGATGGAGAAGAGACTGAGGGAAATGAGGTTCAAAGACCAGCCGAACTTGGATCTATCTCAAGAGGAGGCTCCATGGCCTGACACTATTTTTGATGCTATGCTTACAGACAGGAACCTAGCATGGCTGTCCTTTGAGAGGCCCAACAAGGAGCTGGCTGAGACAGACACAGATACTCACAGCCAACCAATGGACTGAAGTTGGGGATTCCTGTGGTTGAGTTAGGGAAAGGCTGGAAGAAGCTAAGGAAGTGAGCAACTGCATAGGAAGACCAGCAGTCACATCTAATCTGGATCCCTGAGATTTCCCAGATGATAAGCCAGCAATCAGGCAGCATACAGGAGCTGATCTAAGGCACCCAACATGTACAGCAAAGGATTGCCTGGTCTGGACTCAGTGGAGAATATGTGACCAACGCTCAAGAGACCTGAGGCCCCCAGGGGATGAGGAATGAGGAGGTTGTGGAGGGATATCCTCTTGGAGACAAGGGGGAGGAGGAATGGGATGAGGAACTAAGCTATTCTAACCTGTAAATTGTGTGCTTTCAAGAGCAGTACAGGTCGGCAGGAGAGATAGGTAATTGCTGCCCAGTGGTGACCTAGCCACAATGTACAGCCTCACCTGGAGGTATAGATGCTCAGCTGCTTCTTTGATTCCATGAATGGGACACTGTTAGGAACAGATTTGTCTCAACAAGTGAATAAATAACATTAAATGTCACATTCTTCAGATTTCTGACTTTTTTAAAAAACCAACTATCTATGTAAAGTAATCTAGACTGACTCCATTAACTAATCTCAGCTATTTCTAATTAAATATCTTGAAAATACCCTAACAATAAACTCAGAGCCATGAATTTGCTATTTGGCCTTAACTCACAAGCTTAAACATCTCAGATCAATTTATATTGGTATTTATAGAAAGATTGGGTCCAAGCCTTGTACTTATAAAATTTTGTATCAATAGAAGAAATTTATACCAATGAAACCTTGATTCTGTATCAAAATAAATTCTGTACTAAAATAAGAAATTATGACTTCAACTTATTAACAATTATAAAGATTTCTATCAAATAAGATTATGGCTATACAATCAATTCTAACTATTTACTCCCTGTTCCAATTATGACCATTTCTAAATTCCCTAGAAAGACAATCTTAAAATAACCACCTCCAGCCCCAAAGCCCAGGAAACTAGGGTGACAACTCTCCATAACTTCTTGAAGCTTTTTCAAACACACAGTGTGATACCTTGAAAATGAGATCCAATTCTGAGCGTGAATCATTTGTATGCTGGATGTGTGTCTCATACTCAAACTCTACGTGTGATTTTCAACAATATTTCAAATTTTTTTCAGGAGAAAACTTTGTTTTACGATGTCTTCCACTTGAGGCAACATCCCAGCATTCACGTAGCTTCATATTTTAGAATATTTCATACTTTATCTATCTTGATATATCTATGTGTGTAGGGGCAAGGTGTAATGGTAGGAAAATGTTGAGAACTAAAATCTTGCAATTACTTTTTTCTAACCATTGAGTAGTCTAGCTTCTGGGCTTTGAGTGAACTATTAATTCTAGACAGTGACTGCTTAAACACTAGGAGAAAGCATAAACCTGTAGCATCACAGGGCATGCCCCTCAGTTCAGACACCAGGTGTTTCATTACTGTTATTTTGTAGAGTCATGGATCCTACTACTGGGTAATTGTTTTTGTATCCTAGTGAAATAAAGATCTCACTTAGATGCTCCATCCAAAGAGGATGATAAAAGACACAGTAAAAAACTACTAATGTATTATATGACTATAAAAATATTCTGGATTTGAACCTTATTATGAATTTGGAAGCTTCATACTAAGCATAAATTTATTGATGTTACAATTTTGCATATGTTCATAATACAGTCAGAAATAAAGACAAACAAGCCTTTGAACATATTCAAATTTAATTCAATTTCTTTAATATTTAAAGAAATACATATCTTTTTCTAGGGTCTACCAAGAAGTGTAGTCCTCACTCCTTGTAGTGGTTTGAACATGCTTGGCTCATGGGAACTGTCACTATTAGGAAGTGTAGCCTTGTTGGAATAAGTGTGGCCTTGTTAGAGGAAGTCTGTCATTGTATAACTGGGCTTGGAGGTTTCCTAATACTCAAGCTCCGCTCACTGTGCCTGAGGAACAGAGTCTCCTGATAGCTACCTTCCCATCAAGCTGTAGAACTCTTAGCTCCTCCAGCATCACATCTGCCTACATGCTGCTATGCTTCCCACCTTGTTGATAATGGACTGAACCTCTGAAATTGTAAGTCAGCCCCAATTAACTGTTTGCCTTTACAGAATTGTTTTGATCATGCCATCTCCTCACAGCAATGAAACCCTAACTAAAACACCTGACATCAAGGAAACCTCCCCCTACAACAGACAGAGACCATTACAGAAAAGCACAACCAATCCAAATGCAGAGTTGTGAAGCCCAGTTCCAAAAGATACATCCACAACTCAACTCCTAGACCTAAACTCATGTACCAGTCTTAAGGATCTCAGTGTACAAAAGATAAGAAAAATTGTAAGAACCAGAAGACTATGAAGTTTCCTAAGGGGATTGTGTCTCCCAGGAATGACAGAAACTACACCCATAAACTCTCATTACCAACATGACTGCCTAAGCCTGAAGCAACAAGAATAACAGCAATATTCAACTAACACAGACAAGAGAATTAAAGTTGAACTTTTTTCATAAAAATGTCAGCAGATTATATTTGCATCCATGAGAAACATTATCTTTCCAAAGAATTCAACTCTTCATTTCCATTTATATAGGAAATTGATTAATACTTAACTAATTGGTACTTGCAGATAGGGATTAACAGAATTCACTTCTCTTCACTGCTCAACCACTGTAATTTAGATCCTTACTTCGATTTAATGCTTTTATTATTTTCAAAGGTAATCATCTTCCTGTTGTTAGAAATAAAATATCAAAGTGCCATGCTAATTATAGGTTATTTGTGCCTCACAAATTAGCTAATTAACATCACTGAAAAGTAAAAGCACAGCGAATGAAGTCTGAACTCCTGAATAGGAGTCAAGCCTCCTGTGCTGTTAAGGGTTGAAAGATGTGTTGTCGTCTGTCATTAGGTCAGATACACTTCAGAGCTAATAACTAGGCAGAGTTCACAGTTCTTTAGTATGATAGCTTTTTCTGATACTTCAGTACAGTTGTAACTGGAAACTTGTTCCATCAGTGCCCCACTAGATAGGTAAAAGCTGTGAGGAGATGGGAAAGTTTATTTAAGTAAACTCATACAGGACGCTGGCATTCACCACTTGATGGAGGAAACCATAAATTCCAATCTTACTTGTGATTTTATATTTGCTCTGTAGTATATTTGAAAACTTAAGATGCTAACAACATTAATTTTTTTCTTTTTTTATCAGATATTTTTATTTACATTTCAGATGCTATTCCCTTACCCCACCCCACCCCCATCCAGGAACCCCCTATCCCATCCCACATCCTCTTGCTTCTATGAGGATGTACGACCACCCACCTCCTATCCCCACCTCCCCACCCTCGAATTCCCCCAAACACGGTGACCAAGCTTCATCTTCATGGGACCCAGGTTCTCATCTCCCACCTATCCCCGACAAGGCCATCCTCCGCTACAAAGACAGCTGGAGCCATGGATTCCTCCCTATGTGCTCCCAAGCTCGTGGTTTAGACCCTGGGAGCTCTGGTTGGTTGGTATTGTTGCTCTCCTCATGGGGCTGCAAACCCTTTCTGCTGCTAAAGCTCCTTCTAACTCCTCCATTGGGAACCTTTCGATCAGTTCAATGGTTAGCTGTGAGCATCCACCTCTGAATATGTCAGACTCCGGCAGACTTCTAAGGAGACAGCTATATCAGGCTCCTGTCAGCATGGACTTCCTGACATCCACATCAGCGTCTACCTTTGGTGACTGCACATGGGATGGCTACCCAGGTGGAATGGTCTCCAGATGGCCCTTCCTTCAGTTTCTGTCCCACACTTTGTCTCCACATTTGCTCCCTTGAGTATTTTGTTGCTCCTTCTAAGAAGGACCGAAGCACCCACACTTTGGTCTTCCTTCTTCATGAGCTTCATGTGGTCTCTGAGTTGAAATCTTGGGTATTGCCTTTGCTTGGTCCTTTGGGCTGGGGCAGACACAGAGTTGGTCTGCTCCTTTGGAGATACTGAATCCTGGGCCATCCTAGAGGAGCCACTGCACTCAGAGCAGCCAGTAAGAACTCTATTTCACTCCCTAAGCCCCAGAGTTACATCTGGGAGCCAGGGACATTCAGGACCCACCAGCTACCCAAACCCCGCCCCTCCAGAATTCCAGTTACCTTCCACCCCTGCCTGGTCCTTTGGGCTGAGGAAGACACAGAGTGGGTCTGCTCCTGTGGAGATACTGAATCCTGGGCCATCCTAGAGGAGCCACTGCACTCAGAGAAGCAGACACTGAGCTGGTTTGCACTTGGGAGACATCATATCCTGAGCCATCCTAGAGGAACCACTGCACCCAGAGCAGAAGGATTTCCAGATCCAAGAGGTGGCCTGAGTCCCAGGAGTTCTTCCACCCAGGAGATTAGGATCATAAGACCACAGAGACATCTGGACTCTGAGGAGCTCTGCA
This sequence comes from Grammomys surdaster, assembly GCF_004785775.1. NCBI lineage: Eukaryota > Metazoa > Chordata > Mammalia > Rodentia > Muridae > Grammomys > Grammomys surdaster. Next base: position 3,665,920 of record NW_021621467.1, read on the forward strand.
ACAAGCAAGATAACTGGAAATACAGACACCAGTCTTACACAGTGAGGGCAGGTAACACTAGAGTTAACTAGATGGCGAAAGGAAAGCACAAGAACATAAGCAACAGAAACCAAAGTTTCTTGGCATCATCAGTACCCAGTTGTCCCAAGCCCTGGACACCCCATCACACCTGAAAAGTAGGATTCAGAATTAAAATCACTTCTCATGATGATGATAGAGGATTATAAGAAGGACATAAGTAACTCCCTTAAAGAAATACAGGACAGTACAAGTAAACAGGTAGAAGCCCTTAAAGAGGAATCACAGAAATCCCTTAAAGAAATACAGGAAAACACAAAGAAGGAATTAAAAACATTCAGGATCTGAAAATGGAAATAGAAACAATAAAGAAAGCTCAAAGGGAGACAACCATGGATATAGAAAACCTAAGAAAGAGATCAGGAGTCATAGACGGAAGCACCACCAACCGAATACAAGAGATAGAAGAGAGAATCTCAAATGCAGAAGATACTATGGAAAATATTGACATAGTTGTCAAAGAAGATGCAAAATGCAAAAAACTCCTAACTCAAAACATCCAGGAAATCCAGTACACAATGAGAAGACCAAACCTAAGGATAATAGGTATAGATGAGAATGAAGATTCCCAAATTAAAGGGCCAGTAAATATCTTCAACAAAATTATTGAGGAAAACTTCCCTAACCTAAAGAACAAGATGCCCATGAACATAAAAGAAGCCTACAGAACACCAAATAAACTAGACCAGAAAAGAAATACCTCCTGTCACATAATAATCAAAACATCAGATGCACAAAACAAAGAAAAAATACTAAAAGCAGTAAGGGAAAAAAGTCAAGTAACATATAAAGGTAGACCTATAAGAATTACACCAGACTTCTCACCAGAGACTATAAAAGCCAGAAGAGCCTGGACTGACATCATACAGACCCTAAGAGAACACAATTGCCAGCCCAGACTACTATACCCAGCAAAACTCCCAATCACTATAGATGGTGAAACCAAGATATTCCATGACAAAACCAAACTTGCACAATATCTTCCCACAAACCCACCACTTCAAAGGATAATTGATGGAAAATGCCAACACAAGGAGGGAAACTACAACCTAGAAAAAGCAAGGAAGTAGTCTTCCAACAACCCCAAAAGAAGATAACTATACAAACATAATTCTACCTCTAATAACAAAAACAACAGGAAGCCACAATCATTTTTCCTTAATATCTCTTAACATCAGTGGTCTCAATTCCCCAATAGAAAGACACAGACTATCAGACTGGATATACAAACAAGACCCAGAATTTTGCTGCATACAAGAAACGCACCTCAGTGACAAAAACAGACACTACCTCAGACTAAAAGGGTGGAAAACAATTTTCCAAGCCAATGGTCCCAAGAAACAAGCCGGAGTAGCCATTCTAATATCAAATAAAATCAACTTTCACCCAAAATTAATCAAAAAAGATAAGGAAGGACACTTCATACTCATCAAAGGAAAAATCTACCAAGGTGAACTCTCAATTCTGAACATCTATGCTCCAAATGCAAGGGCACCTAAATACATAAAAGAAACTTTACTAAAGCTCAAAACACACATTACACCTCACACAATAATAGTGGGGGATTGCAACACCCCACTCTCAGCAATAGACAGATCATGGAAACAGAAACTAAACCGAGACACTTTGACATTAACAGAAGTTATGAACCAAATGGACTTAACAGACATCTATAGAACATTTCATCCTAAAACAAAAGAATATACCTTTTTCTCAGCACCTCATGGTACCTTCTCCAAAATAGACCATATAATTGGTCACAAAACAGGCCTCTACAGATACAAAAAGATTGAGATAATCCCTTGCATCTTATCAGATCACCACGGAATAAGACTGGTCTTTAATAATGACAAAACCAATGGAAAACCCACGTGCACATGGAAACTGAACAACTCTCTACTCAATGATGACTTGGTCAAGGAAGAAATAAAGAAAGAAATAAAAGACTTTTTAGAATTCAATGAAAATGAGGACACATAATACCAAAACTTGTGGGACTCCATGAAGTCAGTGCTAAGAGGAAAACTCATAGCTCTAAGTGCCTACAAAAAGAAACTGGAGAGAGCACACACTAACAACTTGACTGCACAACTAAAAGCTCTAGAACAAAAAGAAGCAAATACACCAAGGAGGAGTAGAAGGCAGGAAATAATCAAACTCAGGGCTGAAATCAACCAAATAGAAACAGAAAGAACAATACAAAATATCAACAAAACCAGGAGCTGGTTCTTTGAGAAAATCAACAAGATAGATAAACCCTTAGCCAGATTAACTAGAGGGCACAGAGACAGTATCCAAATTAATAAAATCAGAACTGAAAAGGGAGACATAACAACAGAAACTGAAGAAATTCAAAAAATCATCAGATCCTACTACAAAGGCCTATACTCAACAAAACTGGAAAACCTGGATGAAATGGAAACCTTCCTAGACAGATACCAGGTACCAAAGTTAAATCAGGAGCAGATAAACCGTCTAAACAGTCCCATAACCCCTAAGGAAATAGCAGCAGTCATTAAAAGTCTCCCCACCAAAAAAAGCCCAGGACCAGATAGTTTTAGTGCTGAATTCTATCAGACCTTCAAGGAAGACCTAATACCAATTCTGTTCAAACTATTCCACAAAATAGAAACAGAAGGAACACTACCCAATTCGTTCTATGAAGCTACAATTACACTCATACCCAAACCCCACAAAGACCCGACAAAGAAAGAGAACTTCAGACCAATCTCCCTTATGAACATCGATGCAAAAATACTCAATAAAATTCTAGCAAACTGAATCCAAGAACACATCAAAATAATCATCCATCATGATCAAGTAGGTTTTATCCTAGGAATGCAGGGATGGTTCAATATTTGGAAATCCATCAATTTAATCCACTATATAAACAAACTCAAAGAAAAAAACCACATGATCATCTCACTAGATGCTGAGATAGCATTTGATAAAATTCAACATCCCTTCATGATAAAAGTCTTGGAAAGATCAGGAATTCAAGGCCCCTACCTAAACATAGTAAAAGCAATTTACAGCAAACCAGTAGCCAACATCAAACTAAATGGAAAGAAACTTGAAGTAATCCTACTAAGATCAGGGACTAGACAAGGCTGCCCACTCTCCCCCTACCTATTCAATATACTACTGGAAGTCCTAGCCAGAGCAATTAGAGAACAAAAAGAAATCAAAGGGATACAAATAGGAAAGGAAGAAGTCAAAATATCACTATTTGCAGATGATATGATAGTATACTTAAGTGACCCCAAAACTTCCACCAGAGAACTCCTAAAACTGATAAATAACTTCAGCAAAGTGGCTGGTTATAAAATCAACTCAAACAAATCAGTAGCCTTCCTCTACATGAAAGATAAACAGACTGAAAAAGAAGTTAGGGAAATGACACCCTTCACAATAGTTGCAAATAATATAAAATACCTTGGTGTGAATCTAACCAAGCAAGTGAAAAACCTGTATGACAAGAACTTCAAGTCCCTGAAGAAAGAAATCGAAGAAGATCTCAGAAGATGGAAAGATCCCCCATGCTCATGGATTGGCAGGATTAATATAATAAAAATGGCCATCTTGCCAAAAGCAATCTACGGATTCAATGCAATTCCCATTAAAATCCCAACTCAATTCTTCACAGAGTTAGAAAAGAAAATTCTCAAATTCATTTGGAATAACAAAAAACCCAGGATAGCGAAAACTATTCTCAACAATAAAAGAACTTCGGGAGGAATCACCATCCCTGACCTCAAGCTGTACTACAGAGCAATAGTGATAAAAACTACCTGGTATTGGTACAGAGACAGGCACGAAGATCAATGGAATAGAATTGAAGACCCAGAAATGAACCCACACTCCTATGGTCACTTGATCTTTGACAAAGGAGCTAAAACTGTCCAGTGGAAAAAGGACAGCATTTTCAACAAATGGTGCTGGTTCAACTGGAGGACAACATGTAGAAGAATGAAAATTGATCCATTCTTATCTCCTTGTACAAAGCTCAAGCCTAAGTGGATAAAGGACCTCCACATAAAACCAGATACACTGAAACTAATAGAAGAGAAGGTAGGGAAGAGCCTCGAATACTTGGGCACAGGGGAAAAGTTCCTGAAAAGAACACCAATGGCATATGCTCTAAGATCAAGAATTGACAAATGGGACTTCATAAAATTGCAAAGTTTCTGTAAGGCAAAGGACACTGTCAATAGGACAAAACGACAACCAACAAATTGGGAAAAGATCTTTACCAATTCTTCATCTGATAGAGTGCTAATATCCAATATATACAAAGAACTCAAAAAATTAGACTCCAGACAACCAAATAACCCTATTAAAAACTGGGGTATAGAGCTGAACAAAGAATTTTCAACGGAGGAAACTCGAGAGGCTGAGAAGCACCTAAAGAAATGTTCAGTATCCTTAGTCATCAGGGAAATGCAAATCAAAACAACCCTGAGATTCCATCTCACACCAGTCAGAATGGCTAAGATTAAAAACTCAGGTGATAGTAGATGCTGGCGAGAGTGTGGAGAAAGAGGAACACTCCTCCATTGTTGGTGGGACTGCAAGATGGTGCAACCACTTTGGAAATCAGTCTGGCGGTTCTTAGAAAATTGGACGTAACATTACCTGAGGATCCAGCTATACCACTCCTAGGCATATACCCAGAAGATGCTCAAACATATAACAAGGACATATGCTCAACTATGTTCATAGCAGCCTTATTTATAATAGCCAGGAGCTGGAAAGAACCCAGATGTCCTTCAACTGAGGAATGGATTCAAAAAAATGTGGTATATTTACACAATGGAGTATTACTCAGCTATTAAAAACAATGAATTCGAGATTTTCCTAGGTAAATGGATGGAACTAGAAATTATCATCCTGAGTGAGGAAAGCCAATCACAAAAGAACACACATGGTATTCACTCACTGATTATTAGACATTAGCCCAGAACCTTGAAATGCCCAAGATGCAACTCACAGGCCACATGAAGCTCATGAAAAAGGAAGACCAAGTGGGGGTGATTTGGTCCTTCTTAGAAGGAGCAACAAAATACTCAAGGGAGCAAATATGGAGACAAAGTGAGGGACAGAAACTGAAGGCGGGGCCATCTGAAGACCATTCCATTGGGTATTGCAAGCTTCTGAGCTAATATCCAATTATCAGTGAGTGAATACCATGTGTGCTCTTTTATGATGCTAACAACAATAATTTTTCAAGCTCAGTATATTTTTTATTAAGGAAAAAACAACTAGAAACTAGAAGCTTCTGAGACAGATAAACTCTACTCCCATACAAGCACAATGTATGTGTAGTCAGAGCAAAGAAGAATCGTGGTCACAGGTGTTTCCATCAGATCTTCCTGTCAAACTCAGCTTTTATCCCTCCTGTGAATCCTCCAAAGTCTGCCTTCCTTCTAGCCCATTTCCAATTCCTTCATGTTTGCTTCTAATACTTAGAAAGAAGTTCTACCCAGGATCTTCAGTGGTCATACCTGACAGGGATTCAGAAGCACTCGCAGGCAACCCACAGACAACACATGCTACTAAGATCCAGAGAAAGTAACATAAACCAAGCAACAGAAACCCACACAACAATGACAAATCAGAATTACAATAAAACCCAGACACTTAAGATGCCAGTATAAAACAGAATCAATAATAGACAGGACAATATGTTTTCACTAAAGCCCAGGAACCCTACTACAATAGGCCATGATAAATAAAATATAGTTGAAATACAAGACAAGAATTTCAAAATATCTATTATGAATATGATAAAGGGCTTTAAAGGAGATGTGAATGAATCCATTAGTTAAATCTATGAAATCACAGATAATCAGTGGAATAAATTGAAGAAAAGTTTTCAGAACCTGAAGGTAGAAATAGAATCAATAACAAAAATGCAAACTGAGGGAAAACTGAAAGTGAAAATTTTAGGACTTTGAACAGGAACCTTGAAGGGAAGCCTCACCAACAAAATACACAATATAGAAAAGAGGATTTCAGGCATTGAAGACAGTAGGCCAATAAAAAGTTAAATGCAATAAAATGCAGGCACAAAAGATGAAAGAAACCTTGCATGCTATGAAAAGGTGAAATCTGTTTTTTTTTCTTTCTCCTCCAGCTGAGCAAGATGCCCAAAGGAAAGAAGACCAAGGGGAAGAAGGTGGCCCTGGACCTCGCCATTTTGGAGGCCAAAACAATGGTCAATCCTTTGTTCGAGAAAAGGTCCAAGAACTTCACCATTGGGCAGGACATCCAGCACAAAAGAGATCGAATACGCTTCGTCAAATGGCCCTGATACATCAGGCTGCAGCGGCAAAGAGCCATCCTCTATTAATGGCTCAAAGTACCTCCTGCCATTAACCAGTTCACCCAGGACAGGAAAACAGCCACTCAGCTGCTTAAACTTGCCCACAAGTCCAGGCCAGAGACAAATCAATAGAAGAAGCAAAGGCTACTAGCCCATGCTGAGAAGAAAGCTGCTGGCAAAGGGGACGTCCCAACTAAGAGACCACCTGACCTCTGAGTAGGAATTAATACAGTCATCACCTTGGTGGAGAACAAGAAGACTCAACTGGTGGTGATTGCCCATGATGTAGACCCCATTGAGCTGGTGATTTTCCTGCCTGTCCTGTGACAAAAGATGGTGGTACCCTACTGCATCATCAAGGGAAAGGCCAAGCTGGGGCGCCTGGTCCACAGGAAGACATGCACCACTGTTTCCTTCACACAGGTTAACTCAGAAGACAAGGGTGCTCTGACTAAGCTGGTGGAAACTATTAGTGTGGGACTGCGTAAGGGTATACTGGGTCATGGTTGAGCAGGTGCCTAGAACCCCGAGATTCTGCATGGAATTCTGCTCGAGAACCGGCAGGAGTTCGGTCCCCCCCATCATCCAGGATCCTGAAAAGCAGTCACAGTCTCCATAGAGTCACATAGGCCAGGCTATAGGCCTCAGGCCCTAGGGATTTACATACTAATGAAGGCCAGAGAGCAGAGCAAATTAAACATGCCTCCCCCAGATCCTCTCCCAGATCCTCCCCCTTTCTCCCTCCCTATATAACTCGGGACTGCCCTGAGTTTTGGGGGGGTACACCTAGATTCATCTATTATCTGCCATGACAATAAACCTTTTTGGAACCAAGGACTTCCTCGTGTTACTGGGGCCTGCCGCCGCCAAGGCCCTCAGGCCGCTGGAACCATAGGATTCCCTCCCTAATGTGGGACCCGCCACGGCACCCTTCTTAAATTTTCCCCACATATTAGGACCAATTATAATGACAGATATGACGAGATCTGCCGCCACTAGGGAGGCAATGTCCTGGATCCTAAGTCTGTGGCTCGAATTGCCACACTGGAAAAGGCAAAGGCTAAAGAACTCACCACTAAACTGGACTAAAAAACGTACACTAAGTTTTCTGTACATAAATATAACTACAAAATTAAAATAAATTAATAAATAAATAAATGGAGAAATCTAAAAATAAAAGGTCAAAAGCACAAAAAAAAAATATTGTGAGTAAAATCACAGAAGAATATGACTCTAACCTAAAGAAAGAGATGCCTATCAAGATACAAGAAGCATACAGAGCACCAAATAGACTGAATCAAAAAAGACATTCCCCACGAGACATAATAATCAATATACTAAATATATAGAGTAAAGAAATACTACTAAAGGCTGAAAGGAGAAAAGACCATCTAATATATAACAGTGGACTCATAAAAACAACATGTGCTTTCAACGGAGACTCTAAAAGTCAAAAGGGCCTAGTTGGATGTTCTATAGACTCTAAGAGACCACTGATGCCAACCCAGACTACCATACACAGTAAAACTTTTTTTTTTGCCCAGCAAAACTTTCAATCACAATAGATGGAAAAAAATAAGATATTCCATGAAAAAAAAAATTAAGTAGTATCTGTCTGCAAATTCACCTCTCTAGAAGGCCATAGAATTAAAAAATGAACCTGACGAGATTAATCCGCACCCAAGAAAACACACAGAATCGGGAATCGTGACCAGCAAATGAAAAGAGGAATAAAAAAAACCCACACTACAACAACAAAATAACAGAACTCAACATTGGTCATTGATATTACTCAACATCAGGTCTCAGTACCCCAGTTAAAAAACAGACAAGAATATTGGATAGAAAAATAGGACCCATCCTTCTGCTGCATTCAAGACACACACCTTAATATTAAGGATAGCCATTACATCAGGATAAAAGTATGGAATAAAGTTACTTCAAACAATAAACAATCTGGTGTACCCATTCAAATATCTGACAAAATTTAAGCAAAAATTAATCAGAATAGATAAGGAAGGACACTACATAGTTGTCAAAGGAAAAACTACACCAAGAGAATATTGCAATTCTAAATATCTATGCAACAATAGTAAAGGCACCCAAGTTCATAAAAGTAGCATCAGGGCACTCCTTAGAAAGAAAGAAAATCTGAAGTTTGGTCAGTGGCACCAAAGAGCCCTGTAAATGTGGGGTCAAGTCAGTCTGGGACAAGCCACTGACAAGAATTAGCTCTAATCTCCACAGAATGGAAGTCAAAGATGCTATAACTGTTCTTGTTCATAAATTGCAGGGATGTAGCTTAAGAAATGAGTCAAGAAACAAAAACATTAGTGGCAGTTCTTTGGTGAGGTAGTCAAAGAAAATATATTCACCCAAGGCAAAGAGAGAATGAAACCAGACTTTCAGTTCTCCTACCATCCACCAGGCTCAAAGGACAAAGACCAGGTATAATCTTAGTGAAACCCTGATCCACGTCACTTCTAAGGACTCATACTTTAAAGAGCCAGTTTTTATGAAACTATAAAAGGGCATCAGGTCTTTTGTTTGTTTGGTTGGCTGGTTATTGTTTCTTTTTAAAGAAAAAGAAAAGCATTTTTATTGGATGGCCTACAAGGGACAATGGTCTGGCTGTCAGACAGAAGCCTGCAGCCAGGTTTTGCATTTCTGAGAACATTAAGGCATTGCAGGAGATAGCCAGCTTTGCAGTCATGACCAAACCTTAAATTTTAGAAACACTAAAGCAGCTTGCTCAAAGCCAGGGTCTCAGTGAGTCAGAGGTGTCCTCTCTCTAATTACAGAAACTCCAGACAGTCTCTCACTCTAATTAGAGAAAAACGTTTGTTGTGTGGCCAACTTGTTCTGTGGGTCCTCTTTTCTTAGCATCTCTTCTTTCTTATTTTTGATCAGTGCCGCTTTGAAGATTTATTGATTGATTGTGTGTGTGTGTGTGTGTGTGTGTGTGTGTGTGTGTGTGTGTGTAGGGGGTGCCTATGTATATAAAAGTGTACAGTGTGAGTTCAGGTGCCAGTAGAAGACTGAAGAGGATGTTGGATGCCCCTGGAACACCAGATATGGGTGTTAGAAAGTGAATCAGGGTCATTTCCAAGAGCATCAATTTCCAGTCCTCTAGTGCTATCTGCTTCTTTGTAAGCATCAGTTACTCCCAAAACTCTCCCTTATGATCCCCATCTTTCAAACACATGATACACCACACACCTTGTCTGTTGTTTCACTTTTCTCTTGCATATATCCAGTTCTGTCTTCAGCACCTTTCTGGACAAGCCAATAAACTGACCTTGTCCCAAATGGGCAATGACTTAAAACTGATAGGATGCTAGTAGTAACCTTCTAGAAGTCATAGCTTAAACAACTTCTTAAGGACCCACTCTGGGAATAGCACTCACTCGTGTTCAGAAAGTATGCCCTCTGTTCTTTTAAAATTGTGCTGTCCTGATGGCTGTTCACCCTGCATTGGAATGGATTTTAGTTCTTAAAAGTGAGCCCTCCGGATTACAAAAAGCTTGTTCAAATCATGTCTTGCATAGAGGGAAGGCTATCCAATCATCAAGTTCATACTCAGAAAAGAATTGTTACTGGAAAGGGAACAAAACCTCTTGTCTTTGGCCCAACATCCCACAGAGTAGAAAACATTTGCTTTGATTCCATACTCAGGTCAATGGACCACAGAAGCCAAAATCAGTTCGTTAAAACACCACCACTGACCACAAGCCACCCAAGAATGAGACACGTTGGTAAAGACCAGCTCCTTCCCCCACATGCTCATTTTCAAGGCCATATGGGTTGGGGGAAATTGTGTGTCTCTGTTAAAGTGGTTTTCAATGTGTATGTGAATTGGTTTTCATTCTGACATGATTTCTGATTCGTAAATGTAAAACATAAATGTCAAGGAAAAGAAAGGCTTAGCTACTGCAGATGTAAATGCACCCAGAAAAGTTGCCACCATGTTCAGAACTTAGAAGAGAGAAAACCGTTTTAGTTATTTGCACTCTAATAACCGACATGAGGAGAATACTGTTCAAAAATCCTGTCAAAACATATCCCTAATATGTACTCTTTGAATGAAAATCTCCCCATCCCTGAGGTGGCAGGACTCACATCTGTGTTAAAGAATTTATGAAGTATTTTTTAAAAATAAAACCATTCTGTTATAATGAACTCACAAATAAAAATAACACCAGATTGGTAAAGCCACTTTAAACACAGACTGGCCATTCTGAAGCAACAGAGCTTCACTAGGGTCCTATACTTTCAGTATCAATTACATTTTTATATACTCATCAAAATTATGACAGTAGAAACTAGAAAAACACATAGCTTTCAAAGTTCTTTTACGACCCATGTATCTCTTTGCCTACATTCTGTCCTTCCTCATTGCCTAATATAAACTGTTCTTAGTCTCCATTCTGAATATTATTCTTGACTCACACTTGGAGCTATTTATAGACAAACATTAATACATTATAAGTAAAGATCTGCATATGAGAGAGAACATGTTTGTTTCTGAGTTTGGATCACCTCACTTAGTATCATACATTCTTGGTATATCCCTTTTTCTACAAATTCCATGATTTAATTTTTTTAAAAGATGAAGAATATTCTGTTTTATTTATCCATCATTATCTTAGTTAGTGTTTCCACTGCTGTGAAGAGACACAATGACGAAGGCAACTTGTATAAAGAAAAACATTGAATTAGTGCTGGCTTATAGGTTCAGAGGTTCAGTCAATGATTGTCATGGCAGGAAGCATGGCAGCATCCAGATAAGCATGGCGCTAGATAAGCTGAGAGTTTTACATCTTCATTCAAAGAAAGCCAGGAGCAGACTAGGAGAACAGCTAGGAGAAGGGTCTCTAAACACATACAGTAACAAACTTCCTCCAACAAGGCCACACCTACTTCAGCAAATGCTCCTAATAGTGCCACTCCCTGGGCCAAGAATATTCAAACCACCACAATCACATTTTTATTATCCCACCACCTCTGTGCCTCAATATCTTGTGAATATCATGTGACATTTCTGTGCTATATTAATAAACAACTAGTTTCTATCAACTTAAAAGATTGAATACCACCAGATAGTATATAAGTGAGGGGGTTTCAATGACTATTCTATAACCTACCTTCAGATGTTCAATATTTGAAAAGTGCCTTGATTTATTACTTCCTTTTTTATCTAATTGAAGAAGCATTGTGAATCTGTTATGTTGGAAAATGGTTTGGGAGAAAAATTAAAGACATATTTTTTGTCACTCATAATTGGCTATAAAATTACTTTCTTTCTTCCTCTTTCAGCATCAGTCCCAATATAAAAGGTTAGTTGTGTACCCTTCAATTAATATCAGATTGTTTTGAAGAAGGCTTGACTCAAAAAAGCCATCCAGTACCACCATAAATTTTGCAACAATAGTTCAGGCAACTATGATTGCTTTGTTAATTATAACTGTTTCTAAGTCAATTCTTAAGGAAGTCTTGTTCTTTTACAGATTGTAATGTAATATGATCAAAAAACAATCTGATACATGAACAAGAAAACAAACAAATAAAAAATGATTTAATTAAGAAATGACCCAGCTCTACTAAGTGCCATAGAATCAACCAAACAGTAGTTTAAATAAATATTACTTTTTACTCTATGGGTAATTTCTTCTCTCTTCTGTCTAATTATAATATACCTTCACCCTTTCTCTAATCTCCCAAACTTCTCCTTGTCCTCCCACATCCTCTCACATTCATGGCTTCTGATTCTTTAGTTGTCACTGTTATACTTTATATTTAAAAAAAGAAAAGAAAAAACAAAACATAGGTGCAGCCTGATGAGTCCCTTTAGTGTTGTTTGCATGCATATATTTTGAGAGTTACCTCTAATACTGGATAACCAGTAAAGGGACTTATCCCTAGGAAAGGCTAGTTCTTCCTTTCCCAGCAGTCATTAATTGCTTATAGTTCTTCATCTAGGGTTGGGGACCCCATGAAATTTCCCCTTTCTATGTTTGCATTTTTATCGATTTATCTTTGTTCAAGTTTTGCTTCATGCATCCATATTGTATGGATATTATGGGTCTGTACCTTCCCTATCATTTCTAGGGTTGGGGAGATATCTTGCAGCAGATGTTTTGCTCCCTGGCTCTTGCCCTTTCTTCTGCAATGTTCCCAGAGGCTTAAGTGTAAGAACTGTGTAGTACCTGTATCCGTTGGGAATGAGCACCCATGGCCAAGTGTTCTCTACATTTTAATCCAGTTTGGCTTTCTAAAATAGTCTCCGACTACTGTAAAATTAAGCTTCTTTAATGAGAAGTGAAAGCTACACTTATATGTCCATAATATAAAAAATATTTAAAATGCAGCTAGAAATTATACTGATTTAAGAGAGTATCAGTACTAAGCTCTCCTCTAAGAACTGACGTCATAAGCTATAGGTAGGTTGCTTGGTTTGCAGTAACAGTCATGATTTCCCTACTATTGAGTGGGCCCTAAGCCCAATTAGGCAACTGTTTGTTACCACTAAGACATAAGTGACACTCGATATCATAAGTGTTCTAGTCAATATCCATCACATATAGTAGACACTGACAAATATTTATTGAATGAAAGAATTATATCTAACAAGGATTGTCTTGGATTAGCAGTCTCAGGAGAGCTCTTAGATCAATAAATTTAAAAGATATTAAGTTGAATAAGAGGTAAATAAGAAATGGAAGGTTATTTGAAATAGAATTTCTCCTGGGAATCCTATTTTGGCACATTCCTTATCTGTATAATGTGAAACTTCATAGAACAAGGTGGCCGCTTGGATAATCTATGATAGCTGCCTAGCACTTAAGATAAATGTCAGAAAGATAAATATTCTTTTTAATCTGTTGAATGAATAGTAATTCTTAGAATAGACTTACAAACACTAAGTGTTCATCATTTATTGAGCACCAGTTATAGCACATATGTCTATTAAATATCAGAATTTAAGACCTACCCAGAAGACTCATAAAAGGCTTCTTTGAGTCAATTTAACCTGCTTGCTCACAGTTGTTGAAATAATTTGAGTAAAATGTTTCATGCTATGCATCTCATTTCCCCATATTTTATTCTTCCATACAACAAAAATACACACAAAAGAATGCAAACAGGAAAATGGGGCCATTGGATACAAGTATCCTTAATGAGTTTTTATGCCACAGATGAGGGCTAGAGAGATGGCTCAGACATTAAAGGCTAAGGTCACAACCATTTTACAGAGGACAGTTGACTAATCTGTTGCTGTTTGTGTAAACACACCTTGTTCTCTGTGACTTTTTCTACTCTTTTGTTTCTTTTTCTGCATTGAACACTCTCTTCCTTCATTGGTTATACAACTGAATTTGTAGGCTCAGCTCACTCAAATATCAAATAAAAACTTGGGGGAGAACTCAGAAGTGAAATAGTAAAAGCTAAAGTTATAAATATTCTACTATCTGAATTTTTGTATAAATTTCTCCTGATAATCTTGTTTATTTTTTATGAGTGCATAGTAGTCATAAAAAGTTTTAAGCAAAAGGTTAATGAGAATGATATTAAACAAGATACTTATAGAATAGTTGATGCTTAACAGTATGTGTATGTGTGTGTGTTTGTATAGTTAAAGCAATAATGGTACCAAACCTTCTTAGAATTTTCTTTGGAAGATTCAGAAGAAAGAATTCTTTAGGCAGAAGCCGACCAAAGGTGTTTTTAGATAAGAAAATCATGAGAATTTTTTTAGAACAGAAAAAAGAAGATAATTTTGAACAATTCCTAGTAAAGAAATGGATACTGACAGCAAAAGAGAAGATGCAGTGGGTTTGCAAAGTATCTGTTGATGTAAGATCCACAGTGGCAAATGAAGTAGTATTCTAAGATACAATAGATTATTTTAAATTAATTTTGAAAATTTTATACATGTATATGATGAAATATGATCATATCTACCACAATTTCTCCCTCAAACTTCTCCCCTATCCCCTCAACATGACCCCTCCTAATTTCATGTATATCTTTCTTTTGATAACCCAGTGAATCTAGTTAGTCCTGCCAATGTGAGCAGGGCCACCAGTGGGAAAACGGCTTGCTGTCAGACCTCCTCCCTCTTCACCTTTCCTGCTAACAGAATCATACAAAGCCAAACAGAGGACTCGCAGGAATCTTTGTGAAGAAGAAAATTTCCGAGAAACCAACTGCAACCAATAGAAATCTGAATTGAATTATATGAAGAAAAGTCAAAACTAGTGTAAAACAAAAATAAATATAAGAGCTGGCACCAAATAAACATAGAGAAACTTACTAATGAAAAAGGTTTTTTTTTTTCAGGCAATAAAACTTAGCCAATACTTATGTGGTGGAAAATCTCAACCTCCGTCCACTTTTCCAGGATTATAGGGTAAGTTTTAATTATGAAGGCTCCAGAGACTTTTCTCAAATACAAAATACTACTTAAAGATAGAAGATATCAAATTCCACCTTATATAGTATAATGCATAGAAGTTTGTTTACTGGGTTTTGTCATGAGAAATATACTTCCAAATAAATTACTTTCCAGTTTAGCATATTTTTCTGCTCATTAGGGACCAGTTTGGTAATCTTGATGCTTTGAGAGATGGAATCCAGGTAATTTCCATCTTTAAGTTGTCATGTTTCCTCCTATACACTACAGTAGTACATGGAGCATCCATTGACTACCCCTCTCTCTCCCAAATACTACTACCATAGCACATTTGTTTTATGTGAAAGATCAAGTACAAGTGTCAAAATTGATAAAAAGTTGGCAAACTTGATTGCAGTGAGGTAGAAATGCCTTAGTGTACTTGAGCAAAAACATTCATTTGCTTTGTATTTTTGCTTTAAAACAATTCAGGGATGGAGATAGGCTCAATAGTTAAGAGCACTGGCTACTTTTCCTAAGGACCTAGGTTCAATTCCCAGCACCCATGCATATTTGTGTGTCTTTGTGTGTTTGTGTGTGCATTTATATTTGTATTTACATATTTATTTATATGTATATATATTTTATATATGTATGTATACATACAGATGTGTGTTACATACATTTATCTCTGTGTGTATGTCTGTGTGTGCGTGTATACATATATATGTCTGTGTATACATGTGTACACAGATGAGAAGAAGAAGAAGAGAAGAAGAGAGAAAGAGAAGGGGGGGTATGAGGTACTAAAGGTCCAGCAACCATTATTGAAATAGAATTGTTCTATAGAAAGTATTACTGTTATAGAAATCATTAAACTGTTAAAAATCTACTTAAGATCGCATAAGAGTTCATAGTAGATTTTATGAACATATAAGGATTAGCAATAGAAAATATAAAGACACCTTCATTTAACTTAGTTTCATGTTACATGTTAGAGAACTGCACCTTACTTCCTATGATATAACTGTTATGCAATGGCTTGAGCCTATCACATTGCCTTGGTGCACAGCAGGCTCTACCTTTCAAATATTGCCATTATAATACGGTGTTTGCTCCATGGTGAAGCTACCAAATGGACCATTTCTCAAAACATACTCCCAAAAATGTTTGCATGAGTTAAATGGTAGCACCAACTGGTAGTGGTTTTATTTCCAATGTATTCATAACTTGTGACCTATCCATATCACATGTACTTTGAAATTTCTTGTAAACATTACTAGAAATAAGTATCAATTCCAATACATCCAAATGATCTGTGACTATCATCAATTTCAACCTATAATTTAACTATTAAGATTTAACTATTTAGAGGCTTTGAGGTTGGGGCTAATCAAGATGTAATTTGCAATTAGTAAGTAAAGATTGTTGTAGGACATAACCTAAAATTAGGTTTCTCAATTCAAAATTAATAATTTAGAAACAGTAGTGAAACCCCTTCTTGCTTTATTCTGGCAGACCACAGAGCACATATTTTTATTTGATGAATTTGGCTACACATTTTACTTGAAGACTAACATATTTTCCTAGTGTTCCTTGGGAGAATCATTAATCATCATTGGACTAGTAATACAAGGTACAAGCGTCAAATCATTTTGGGTGTCTATAACTTCCTACTTAAGAAGCTGTTAACTTCCTGATCAATAGCTACAACCTAGGAAATCTAGGGTGTCTGTGCTAGATATCTTCCACATAAGAGCAGACTAGCCTTCCATGTCCACTTGGTCTCAGCACAACCTTATATCATAGCCAGCCCTTTGCATGTTTTGACATCTCACTTAATGCAACTCTTAAAATACCATAGAAACTTAAAAGTGCCACATAAACTTCATAGAAATATGCACACAAAGCCTCTAATTTACATGTATGTGAATAAGCCCTGAGAACATTCTAGAGAAAACCATTGCTTTGGTATTTTTAGTGAAAACTATTCGCGCTAACATGATGGTAAAACTACGACAGTATTTTTCTGCTACTCAAAAAAAGCAATATTTGCAAAAGAGACAACAACCCAATTTATAGTGTTTAAGAACTATTTAATGTATTTTAAAATACAATAAAATGAAACATTCTTTTTTATAGGATGGGGTTTATAAGATTTTTCAACTGGTAAGAGAAGATTAGTTGAATAATAAGAGTGAAAGAGTTCAACTTGCTAACTAGGTCAACTTGAAAGAGGGAAAGCAGCAAAGTTTTCTCAAAGTGAAAACAGATCTTGCTTCCTGGAACCAGAAGTTTGCAAAAGGGATAGATGTAGAAGAAACAGATCTCCCTCTGTCCCCATGGACCTCAAGTATGCAGCTGGTCAAGTCCAGTCCAAACCTGAAAGTTCATCTTAGATTCTGTCTCTTGTCCTCTACAGTTAATAAATCATGACATTCTGAAACTTTGAATCTCTGTCTCATTTTCCACATCTTCAAAGAACGATCTCTGTAGCTTCCTACATCTTCCTACTGCTCCTCACCCTTTATTTCATTATGACATTCTGTCTCTAAAGAAATACTTTTAAAGTTTTTTTTTAAATTTTAAGTAGATTGGCCATTCATATGCTTAGTATTTACTTGAAGTCCATATCATATAGTGTAGCAAAGCTGTTCCTGGTACTCAGTACACATCTGTAATCCCAGGCTTTGAGAGGTGAAGGCAGGTAAATAAGAATTGAAGGCCAGCTTTGGCTACATAGTAAGTTCAAGGTTAGCTTGGGCTACATGAGAATTGTCTCCAAATATGATTAAAAACAAAACAAACAAACTAGTCTATAGAGAAGTACATAATGCATAATGTTTTTCTTAGTGCCCTAAGGAAAGCTTATCCCTTGGTGCTCCACCATACCCAGTACCTAAAGCATGTCTTTATAGTAGTTTTCCAAAGTTATCATTCCTTTTGATTTTGCCCAGAATTTCCTTTGTCTTTCCTTTACTTTGCCTAACAACTCTTTATTAGTCAATAGGCTGAATGGTTCTTCTACTTGAAACTTCCAGATCTCATCTCTTTCTAGAGTTCTATCATTACCCACATAGTACTTGGTATTGCCAATAAGTTGTCTGGGGTCAGTCAAGGAGAGTTCAATGGCTGATGACCAACAGCTTTTGTTTCTCTTGATGTTTGGATGCAGACAGCAAAAGACGTTGGTGGATAGATGCTGAAGCAAATGAGGAGTCAAGTGTGGCAGGACTCAAACACCTAGACTCTTCACTCTGCAGATATTATATCTTTTATGTAAGCATAGGAAGTCAGAACTCCTCAGATTTGTCCTATGTCTGGCATTGAAATTTCTAAGTTAACCTAGACATTCTTTGGAATCCCTTAACCCTTCAACAGGAGTGGGTGTTATTGCTCTCACCTTGTACTCTTAAACTATAGCCTGAAAACATGAGAGCTCTTCTGGTGACCAGGGCCTGTGGGTTCTAGTTCTTGGTTCCTTCTAGCCTTCTTTAAGTCCCACATCCTCAACTCTATTCACTCTTGATTTCTTCTTCTACTGCCCTTCTGTCGTGTCTACTCAGGAGCTCTCCAGGTTCTCCTCCTATAGGTGTCAAGCACATGGCTGTCTTCTCATCTCTGCATTTCAGTTGTCTTTCTTCACATTACCTCATCAATCAGTACTTCTCAAAGAAAACAAAGACTAAGAGAGAATCCTCTAATTCCCGACAACTATTGCAACACTAAAGAAGGGAACACAGAAGAGTCTCCTCAGAAGCACCTAAGTGAGTTTGAGCATCTTGGAAAACAGCCAGAAAAAGGATGTCTGTGTGGGAAAAAAAAATTAGGCCGAAGCTGTGGAGTCCCAGTGGGTTTCCAGGCGGCTGGTCCCACATACAGGAGGAACATCTAATGCTCCAACAACCTGGATGCCTTTGCGGCAGCAGGCCCCAATGACACAAGGAAGTCCTTGGTTCCAAAAGGGTTTATTGTCATGGCGGATGGTGGATGAATCTGGAAGTACCCCCGTAAAACTCAGGACTTTCCCAAGTTATATAGGGAGGGAGAAATGGGGAGGATTGGGAGAGAATCTAGGGAGGCATGCTTAATTTGCCCCACCCTCTGGCCTTCATTAGTATGTAAATCCCTAGGGCCTGAGGCCTCTAGTCATGCCCTCTACCTGTGCACTTTGGGAGAGGCTGTCTTGGCCTACCTGACTGAACAATGTAATTCTATGGAGACTAGACTGCTTTTCAGGACCCTGGGTTCTGGGGGCGCACCGAACTCCTGCAGGTTCTCATGCAGAGTCTTGGGGTTCTAGGCAACTGCCTAACCATGACCCAGAATACCCTTACGCAGTCCCACATGTCTGGACAAACCACACCCTTGCCTCTTTTGCACCACAAAATTCCTATGCTAAATCACCAGGGGAAATTTTTCTCTTTGGGGAACAAGGAAATGGCAAAAAAAAAAAATCAGCTAGCTGCCACTGAAAGCCTCTTTGAGACTTTTTCAAACAACCTACCTGAGACTGTGCCATGGCAGTTGGCTGCTCTTATTGTAGAGTTTGCTCATGGTCTCCATGGGGTACAGTACAGCTGATAGGGCCATAGGGATGTTACACTAGTTAGTTGAATCTCAGTCTTTTCATTGACAGCAGCTAGGGCAGTAAGGTAGAATCTAGCAGTTGATTCTCAAATTGTCTCATTTTCCAACTCCTCTTGTATTTACCAAACAGTATATACACCAGAGGAATGCTTACAAGAAGGCTGTAAGGAACTTATTAATACTAACATGATTTTAACAAATTTTAACAGACCTTTAATGTGACTTTCTACCTACTTTTTCCTCTAGAAGAAAACCCTATCTTACCCATCAAATGTTCCTTATGCCCCAGGAACATTTCTCATTAAGTTTTGCATGTGGATGTGGTGTCTACAACTCTTATTTGTAATTAAGGGCTCTGGAACTGACAGTATGAAATTCATGCTGTCTCAAACCCAGCCATCTGGAAGCTGGGCCTGAGGACTGAACTTCTGAACAAGGGATGCCTTGACAGAGTGTCCTTAGGAAATACCTGTAGGCCAGTGAAAGCATCATGACATAGCAGACAGAGAAGCTAAGCAGGTCCTGTTATTGGTCCTGAGATAATTGGGCATAATCTCAATGGGAGCTCTAGCACATTCTGTGGTATGCAGAACTGTGTCTCTTTGGGTGAAGATTCTGGAACTTCAAGTTACTCAACTATTATACTTTGCCAATGGCTAGAGGGTAGTGATGTCAGGAAGTACTGTTTTATTCCCACAGCCAAGTCACCCCAGGCAGGTTTTGTCAGCAAAAGGAATCCTCTGTGAAAGGAAATGTCTTGGCTTTCATAAGTCCACACTCACAGCAGCAGCATCTCAGATGGAGTCTGTGTGAAATCTCACCACATTTTACTATAAACTTCAGCGCAATCTCTTTTGGGAATATGTTATGGGGGTGGGAGGATACTGTCTTGTTTGGATTTGTTTCCGCCTACCTGATTATTATCTTAATTTGGTCAGTCACTAGCCCTGGATCTTGAACTATCATTAGGGCCCAAGAATCACTGAAGGAAAACCCCAGACTTAAATAGTATGCAAAGACAAAAAGCATTTATTCTGCAGATATTATCAGCATGCAAGGCTCAACCATTCATCAAAATATCGATGAACCTGTTAGCTCAAAGGCCCCCTTTCATGCAGGGCTAAGGGAATTTCCCAGAATATTTAGGTAATCTCTAATATGGTTGGTAGGAGGCAAAGCAGGGATATTACTACAATTTTGGTCAGTTACTAAGTTAGTTTTATTATATTTGGTGAGACCTTGAAGAAACCATCTCAGTCCTGGCCTTGTTATCTCCTCTAGCTGGGTGTTCCAGGAGCTGACTCAGCTCCAGACTTAAGCTCCTTAAGTCAGGATGATCACTGGTCAATGACCTCATCAGTGACATAGTGAGAGTACACAACAATGAGGCAGAGGTTCTGCCATGGAGTAGTTCTATTCAGTTGAAACAGAAATGTCCTGGGGGTAGTATTCACTATAGAGTCTATATATTCATGTATATAGATAGTATGGCCCTCAAGTCCCCAGAACACATCCAGAATATTTATTTAAGCTATTTAGTTTTTAAATTACCATAGTTTCCTTTTTGTTGTTGTTGCACAATCCTGTATGTTCTACCTGAGTTTCTGAATCCATTCATGTCATCCCATAATCAATGTAGACAAATGGTTACTTACATGGTGAATAAAATTCCCAAAGAGCTGCAAAGCACATTAAATCTATGTATCATTAAGTCTTTTATGTCTTTGTAATATTTCCTGGATACTTGATAATAAAGGACACATCATGAGATTTGAGGCATTAGTTTTATAACAGAAGCATTTTCAAAACTTGCATCTGCAAGCCACAGAAACATCATTTTGAATAAACCTGTAGTGATATTCTTGCAACATTTAGACATGTCTGCCCACATACAATCACACAAATAAAACAAATGGAAATTATCTCTGTTATATTTTCCTATCCTGTCATAATTAGTGAATTATTGTAAACATTTTCTAAAATTTCCAAATACTTCCTAAAATGCATAATACAAGGTATCAGAACACTGAAGATAAAACTAAGTCCCCAAAGCAAAATTTTCTTCTAGATTACAAATAAACAGGGGGAAAAAATCAAGAGAGAATGTGCCCAAGAACACGTATGCAAATTTTAATCAATAGAAACACAAAGGCCTGCATAGCACTGAGAAGCCACTGACCTTTTGGAATTTAATTTCGCTCCTTTCTATTTGTTGTGCTGGGTTGTGACCACAGTTTCCTATTAAGATCACCACACATGAAATGAAAGAGAAATCTACTTACTTGAAGCTCATTTGAAGCAGTATTTATAAAAGTACAATGGCATCATGTGGCACATTAGTAATGGGTAGGGCAAGGTACACAAGAAATGTCAATAGCAGTCATGTGTAACAGAGAGCAGGGGAGAGAGCATATTAATTCTTGGAAATCTGGCCCAGCTCCAAGGATTTTTACAATCCCCAGACTATTTTTAAGAAGTTCTCAAAATTGAATCACACATTTAAAATGGAAAAAAAAAAATCAAGTAACTGAATCCAACTCAGGTATGAAAGTGAAGATAAGAAAATGTAGCCAGCCCTTGGCTGCATGCTTCTAGCAGATAAAAATGGAAAACGGCCAAACCCTTTGACTGTGGGAAAGTCTCCCCATTTGCATTTTGTTTTATTTGATTCTTCAGGCAGTATATTAACGCACAGGGGATTACTATTATAATTTCCATTAGCATCGAAAGCGCTAGATTCCAGTTGAACGCATAATGTGTTATTGAAAACTTGATTTCTAATTTTTAAGGGTTGAAAAAGCAAGTGATTATAGCCTTCTTCGAAACACTTTTTTTTAAAACGACCTTCCATTAAATTAGTTATACAGAAGGGAAGTGATGTAGTAATAAGAATGAAAATTGGGCTGTTTTTATCTATGTGAAATGAAGAGATGGATAAAATGAAACAATAAAATTAGCTCACTTACTTAACAAACAGATTTTCACTTACTAATATTGAACTAAATGCAGGGTTGGCATGAAGTAACTTTAAAAGGGGGTTATTTGGATAAATTAAGGTTCATACAAATGGAGATTTGATACTTTAAGTTTTGAAACTTTCAATTGTCATATGAAAAAAATTCCAAAAGTATGTTTCACTCATTATTATTTTAGTTGAAGAAACAGAGCAAACTTTTAGGAGTGAAGGTTATTTTCAAGTTGAGACAATTTTAGGTAGCAAGCATATATGTAGTAGCTATGGCCCTAGACTGATCAGACACTTGTCAAAGCTCTCAGAAGTGGCCAAGGTTACATGCTCATAACTGCGAGCATATGTTCCATTTTTCTATCTTTCCAAACAACCAACAATCCAATACTTTTAATTAGTATTTATTCTTTACAGCCACATTGTCCACCCTTTAATATCTTGAGTAGTGGCTTTCTTTGTTGCTAATTTCAGCTCCTGGTTTCTGGTTCCTGTCATTCACTTTTTCCCCTCCATCCATACTGTGTTCTTACTTTCCTCTGTGGGTTTTTTATTCCTTATTTCATCTGTTTGTTTGTTGTTGTTTGTATCCCAGAGTGGACAGAACTTACTATGCAGTTGAAGATGACCCTGCCTTCACCTCCAGTATATGGAATTTTGTCTGGCTACTCTGGATTTCTCTTTTTTATATTTGTTTTTTATTTTTATTGATGTGTGTCTGTATGTGTTTATGCCACATGTGTATGAGTTTATGCCATGTGTCTGTGTGTGTGTGTGTGTGTGTGTGTGTGTGTGTGTGTGTGTGTGTGTATGTGTGTGTGCCTTCAGAGGTAGAAAGAGGGCATTAGAGCCTCTGAAAATGGAATTCCAGATAATTAGTAGCTATATAACCTGGGTGTTGGGACTCAAACTCCTGTCCGCTGGAAAAGCAGCAGCAAGTGTTCATAACCATAAAGCCATCTCTGCAGCCTTGCTCTGTATCTTAAAAGTCCTCGTGTGTCTTTATTTTCATGAAACAAAGCACTGGTTTTGAAAGCAAGCATTGTATTTGAATAAATGGTTATGTGTCCTCAATTTTTCTGTTGGTGTTCTTAAAGACAATTTCTGTGTGTGCTCCTGCTCAGGAGCCTTATTTTTTAATTATGTCCTCTTTTCCATTGATTTCAGGAATTTGAGAATTCCAAACACCTGAGGGGCTCTGTGTACATTGACTCATTTCTTAATTTTTATAATAATGTCAGTGTGTACTTTCCTCCAAGGCTTTCAAGGTATTTCCCAACTCTTTCTTAAATAATTAAGGTTCCTATTTTTTTTTATGTTTCCATGACAATATCGTGCATTCTGATATTTCAAATAAAAGTACTTAAAAGAAAATACATTTTTTTCTTGATTTTATTGCTTGTGTCAAAAGAGAGTATTCTTAAAAGACATTTTTGGGGAGCATGAATAGCTGCGTGTATGATTTCAGCTAATGATAATTCCTTACAGGGTGGCTACATCCTCAATACTAAATTAGTAGACTTAAAGCAGGAGAAGGATCCAGAGCCATGTTCAGGATTTTATGAAATGTCCAATAGTCCTTTTCATAGAGGCAGTTTCTGTTTAGAAGCTTACATTTCCTTGGTGTACTTTCATTAACCATAAAGTTAGGCTTTCTCAAGTCTAGTCATTAGACAGTTTCTTTGCCATGAAAAGAAAATAATTACATTGTAGCAGAGGCTAAAATAGTTTTATTTAGACATATAGGTATTTTGATGGTTAGTTTCATCTCAGTGACTTTTGTCATGAAATTTGACCCTAGTATGTATTTCAATGCTTGTCTCTGCATTCTGAGATCCAAACGCACTAAGGCACTGGCTGGTTACTCTGCCCTGTTGTATTTATTGTCAGGAACTTTCTTCCCATAAGCTCTTCTTTTTCTCTCTTCCCATTCCCCTGCCCCTCCTGTTCTTTAGCTGACTAGTCCTCGACATATAGAAGGTATTTCCCTAAAGAAGACCTCCAGGCCCCTGCAATTGACACTAGAGAACCCAGAGCAAAAGTGTCAGAACTGAGTTTTGACTTTGCACACAGATTCTTTTCAGCCAGCCAAGTGTGTTTTTGTGAAAACAATCAACAAAGAAAACATATTTTGGAGTTCAAGATGAAACTAATATTTACCACTAAGATTCTCACAAGAACTGGTAATATGGGTATTAGGGAGAGAAGTATATAGATGGAAAATGTTACTAAGAGGTGGCTTTCACCATATTCTGACTAAGTGTTATGGGAATAGATTCCATTTTCAACTGAATCATTTATATGTTAATAAGGTATCAAAAACAGTGATGTGGCTACCAATGGAATTAATCACATGTTTTCTATTTAATCCAAAGACACTATGGGATATGCAAATGTTCAAATGTAATATTAATTGAAGCAAAAAATAATATGACCTTGGAAGGTAGTCAACCAGAAATAAATGTTTATATAACACAAAAGCTCCTTCATTTGAAAATAATATAGCAGTGAGGAAAGAAGGAAAGACTTGATTCTACCACACATTAATAAATCAAAATATGAGCTTCTCCAAAAGAAAATGCCAAAAACATGATAATATCAAAAAAAAAACCTTGAACTTAAAAAATGGAAGAGTGAATACAGTCTATTACTTCCCAATAATGAGACATACATATATCAAAATGAGGCTGACTTGAATAGTATATTCAATACAATCAGGCAGACAAAGTATGGCTCTTTACAGAATAAAGATCCATTCCTACCCATTAGATTAATGTTAGATTAATTATCTGAAGAATATAAAGGTTGAGTGATATATTTCTTGAAAAATACAGCCAAGTATTACTAGATTGTCTTATAATGTCTGTTTTCAAATATGCATGTGGCTAGATCAGTAAATGTGATAGATAGGTAGATAGATAGATAGATAGATAGATAGATAGATAGATAGATAGATTCATAGATTCATAGATTCATAGATTCATAGATAGATGATAGATATATGGATGTCTTGGTTAGAATTTCTTTTGATGTGATGAAACACCATGACCAAAGCAAGATGGGGAGGAAAGTGTTTATTCTAGTTAAACTTCTCTACACATCACTGTTCATCACTGAAGAAAGTCAGGGCAATAATTCAAGAAAGGAGAGAACCTGGAAGCAGGAGCTGATGCAGAGGCATGAAGAATTGCTGTTTACTGACTTGCTCCCCAGAGTTTGCTCAGTCTTTCTTACATCCACAGTGGACTAGGCATTCTCCAATCAATCACTATTTAAGAAAATGCCTACAGGTTTGGCTACAGCCTGGATCTTATGAAGGCAATTTCTCAGTTGAGGTTCCTTCTTCTCAGATGATTCTAGCTTGTATTAAGTTAATCAAAAATTAGCCAGGACAGTGGGTAGGAGACATGTAATTAGATATGATAGATATAATAAAATGAATATTCATTACACATGCATGCATATACATATATCTTACACTTCCACAGAAAATTTCTATCACATATAATGTAAACCTCTGAAGGCTCAATAGGATAGTAAAGGATGCCCAGTCTTCAGGGAAGGGGAGGGAACTGTGTAATAATGCATTTTTAGAGTCTAAATTGAACTATATGTTTGTGACAGTTATTTAGGAAATTCCAAGTTTTTCATGGTCTCTTTAAATACAGGGTCTGGTAATAAAAAATAATCTGGCATTTATCTTGTGGAATTTAGGCAACCACAGAAGCCCAAATAAATCTAATTTCCATA
The DNA here is from genome assembly GCF_004785775.1 of Grammomys surdaster. Classification (NCBI taxonomy): domain Eukaryota; kingdom Metazoa; phylum Chordata; class Mammalia; order Rodentia; family Muridae; genus Grammomys; species Grammomys surdaster. The sequence continues at coordinate 3,692,020 of NW_021621467.1, forward strand.
GTTCCTGTGATTTTAGTACCCGTTTGCTGCATGGAAACTCTGTGTTTGCTATTAAATTAAGACTATGAATATCATGTAATGTATAAACTACAAATATGTCATAACTCTGGAATGATAATATAAACTTCAGTAGCTACAAATATAAGCAAGGCTATGAATACCCACTGTATTGAGGAACCCATCATTTCAGAAGCTCTGAGTCAGATGTGGCAAAGGTGGTAATTTACATATGCTCTTCCATTTCTCAGAGCTGCCATGTGTATGCTATAAAACAGATAGAAAAACGTAATGAATTTATTTTTAAAGGCATTATATTTCTTTTTTAGAAGTAAGTCTCATGGAAGCATGGTGATACATACCTTTAGTCCCAGCATTCTGGATGTAAACTGAATCTTTCTGAATTCAAACTCAGCCTGACCTATGCATCAAATTTTAGTCCCATGAAGGCAATATAGTAAGACTTCATCTCAAAAAGAACTGAACCAAAATAAAAAATAATGCTCTTGTGGGGGCTTAAGTAGATATGACCACCATAGACTCATGTGTCTGAATGCTTGGCCCATAGAGAATGGCACTATTAGGAGATATGGCCTCACTGGGATAAATATGGTTGTTGGAGGAAGAATGGACAGGCTTTGAGGTCTCCTATGTTCAAGCTCTGCCTATCGTAGTACACAGTCCCCTTCTGCTGCCTATAGAACAAGACATAGAATGTTTGGCTTTTTCAGCATCAAGTCTGCCTGCACAATGCCATGCTTCACACCAAAATTATGATGGCCTAAACCTCTGATACTATAAACCAATCCTCAATTAAATGTTTCCTCTTATAAGAGTTGCCATGGTTGTGGTGTCCCTTCACAGCAATGGTAATCCTAAGACATCTCCTAAAAAACATTTTGTTTACAATAGTATTAAATGCTTAAAGTTGTAGACAAAGACAGATTTGTTCCTGAAAATGAACATGAAGGCAAACACTGAGCTGCTATGCTATCAAGTAATGTTTCCTAAGGAGAATCAACACTATATATGAGTATTTACAACATCCCTGAAAGAAAAACAATATAAAGAGGAGGAGGCATTCCATTCCTAGCCACAAATGTTGGGACTCATACAAAGTTCCATGAAGATGAACAGGTTCTGTGTATGTAGCCACCAGCTGCCATGGACAAACTGGGTTCTCCTGAAAGGAGGTCTGGAAATGCAAAAGAGACAGAGGGGTGAAAGAAACATGGAGCCAAAACAAAGTTCTCTGATCAAGGCTCAAAGTTTAATTTTCAGTACTTTTATATTTGAGGAAAGCCTAGAGATACCATCCTGTTTCAGCTGGATTATGTCACTAGGCAAGGTCAGTTCTAGGTTGAGGAACTAACAATGCAAATAGTCAAGGAACAAACAAGGCAATAAACAAAGTCCCGAGATCACTCCCACAACAGTGCTGATCAGGATGATCAAGATATCTAAACCTACTTCCCTGTCCTAGCCCAAAATCATATTCATGCCTGAAGCCTACTTCTTTGTTCTAGCCTAAAATTTAGATTCCTGCCTGGAATAACTTCCTTGTTATGGCTCAATGTCAAATTCGTGCCTGAAGCCCATTTCCTTGTCCTTGCCAATGTCAGATTCCTGTCAAGCAGTCCCAAAAGCTCTCCACATGTGTAGAAAGACCTCATGTAGAAACAAATTTACTTTTATTTGTTCATTCATTTATTTAAAGATGAAATTTCATTATGTAGTCCAGGATGGCCTGGTACTTGCTATATAATTTATGGTGATTTAAATAAGAATGGTGCCAGTATCTTTGAATACTTAGTCACCATAGAGTAGTACTGATTGAGAAGGATTAGAAAGATAGGAGGTGTAACTTTGTAAGTGTAGATGTGGCCTTGTTGGATGTGTCACTGGAGGTGGCTTTGAAATTTCAAAAGCCCACACGAGGTCCAATGCCTGTCTTCCTGCCTGCTGCTCACAGATCAGGATGCAAAGCCCTCAGCTTTGCTTCAGTGACATGCCTGTCTCCTTGGAATCATGATGATAGTGGGCTAACCCTCTAAAAGTATAAACAAGCCCCAAATTAAATATGTGAAGGGAGAAATTTCTTTTCTGTTCCAATCTATTTCAGGTTCTATAGGCTTCTTGTATATTTATGGTCATCTCTTTCTTTAGGTTAGGGAATTTTTTCTATAGTTTTGTTGAAGATATTTACTGGCTCTTTAAGTTGGGAATCTTCACTCTCTTCTATTTTTCTCAGGTTTGGTCTTTTAATTATGTCCTGGATTCCCAGAATGCTTTTGGTTTAGGAGCTTTTTGCATTTTGCATTTTCTTTGACTGTTGTGTCAATGTTTTCCTTTTTTATTTTTTATTCATTTTTTATTGGATGTTTTATTTACATTTCATAGTGTCAATGTTTTCTATGATATCTTCTACACGTGAGATTCTGTCTTCTCTCTTGTAGTCTATTGGTGATGCTTGCATCTATAACTCCTGGTCTCTTTCCTAGGTTTTCTATCTCCAGGATTGTCTCCCTTTGTGATTTCTTTATTTTTCTATTTCCATTTTTAGATCCTGGATGGATATGTTCAATTCCTTCACCCGTTTGGTTGTGTTTTCCTGTATTTCTTTAAGGGACTTATGCGTTTCATCTTTAAGGGCTTCTAACTGTTTACCTGTGTTCTCCTGTATTTCTTTAAGAAAGTTATTTATAGCCTTCTTAAAGTCTTCTATCATCATCATGAGGTGTGATTGTAAATCAGAAGCTTGATTTTCTGGTTTGTTGGGGGTATCCAGGGCTTGCTGTGGTGGGAAAACTGGGTTCTGATCATGCCAAGTAGCTTGGTTTCTGTTGCTTATGTTCTTTCGATTGCCTCTTGAAATCTGTTTATCTCTGGTGTTAGCTGGTCTTACTGTCTCTTACTGGAGCCTGTCCCTCCTATGATCCTGGCTATGATGGACCTCCTGGGAGTCAAGCTGTCTTTGGGTGGGGGTGGGGGTGGGGGTGGAGGAGGGCATGGAGTATCTGATGTGCCCCAGGGCACAGTTGTGGACTTGAAGGATGATCAATCTCCAGCAAGATAAGTCCTATGTCCACTGGACCCCATGGGGTTCCCAATTAGGCCAAGTATTGGAGTGGAGGAGGCTTACCTCTGAGCCTGGTTGTGATGGACCTCCTGGAATTCAAGCTGTCTCTGGGTGTGGGAGGAGGTCTAGAGTGCTATCACTGCCCTGGGCAGATTTGTGGGCCAGAAGGAAGATGTGTCTACAGCAGGGTGGCTCATCCAAGTTTCACGTTTCTAAATACTTAGGTTCTGTACACTATCCTACATATGTTCATTACATCTACTGCCATCTTACAACAGTGAGAACTTTGTAACGTTCCTATCTGTCTCATTCACATAGCCAGGACAGAGAATACTGAATGTGTAAACATGACTGTCCATGTGTAAACATGCTGATCTTTGGAAATCCTGAGTTTATGAAATTCAATATTGAAACTAATCTACATAGACACATATATACCTATATATCAATGTACCTGAGCATGCTATCCTGAGTTTTCCTCACATTTGAATGTATTGTTGAAATTAAAACTATATCATGAAATCTTTTCTAGGTAACCTAACCACAACTATTTCTCCCTACACATAAACTGTGGTATACAAGTTAAGACGTCCATGTTCTGTACTCCTCACAGATATTTTTAGATAAAGAATGGTTCAGGTGGACCCTTTCACCTACCACATTTTTCTAGCCACTGATGGACAGAGTGGCTACATCCTCACACTGACCCACAGGATAATCAGCTTCCTGTTATTCATCAAGTTTGAGGGGAGAGGTTTATCCCAGAGCTCCATTAAACTAAGATGGAATTTCAAAGGGACTGGAGCTATGAAAGAGACTAGAATCTTCTAAAGGACCTATTAAAGTTAAGAAATAAAAACTAAAACACTAGAAACAAACTCACGAAGCAGTCACGTTTCCATGAACATTTGAAGCTGCAACATAAATTGGGTCTGAGCACATAGTGACTTGTTAGTTTAATTTCTGGCACATGGACCCTTGGTACTTGTCCTCAGCAACCCTTGTTGGTTCCAGATGCTGTAAGACTAATTGGAAGACTATTTAGAGAGGAGCTCTTGTGCTGTCCATGGCTCCAGGTACTGGGCCAGCTGGATGCCTCCTCAGATTCCACACTGCTCAGGGTTTTATCTGAACAACTACTCAGCATGTTCTGTCCTTAGCCATTGTAGAAATACAAAAGAAATTTACAGAGATTCTATCTCATTTCAATCAGAAAGGCCATCATCAAGAAAATAAACTGCAGTTGTTGGCTAGTTGGCTCTAGGTGGGGTAGATAGAATGTTTATACACTTTATACTATGGAGATCAAATGTAAATGTGTATTCACAGTGGAAACCATTATAGAAGGTCCTCAAAAAAAATAAAACTTTTATATGATCCAGCTATACTATACCTCAGTATATACAGAAAGAAAACTTGGTCCTCTTACTAGAGAAATCACTGGACAACTGTAAATTGTATTTGTTGTGGTACTACTCAGAATAGCCAAATATGGCCTAATGACCATCAACAAATACATAGATACACTGGAGTCTTAGTCATAAAGGATAATACTTTGTCACATGTAAGAAAATAAGTAAAACTGGAGATAACCATGAACATAAAACAATACAGGCTCAGACAATTATCATACTGTATGTATCATTTTCTATATGGAATTGAGACTGTAAAAACAACAGAAGTGGAAGAGGACTTTTTGGGAAAGGAAAAGGAAACAGAGGGAGAAGCAAAGGAGGAATAAGAAGGTGATGGGGATGGTGACTGTGACCTAAGGACCTGGATGCACATGTGTGAACTTTTCATAACAAACAAAATAATAAATTACTTTGTATAATTACTATGTTAATTTTTAAAACTTAAAAAGCTCTGGCTTTCTACATCTTGCAGATGTAAAAGCACCTACTGTTTAGCAAATGGCATGCCCCTGGCTGCCTGTCACCAATATCTCTTTCAATTTTCAAAATTATTCATCTAATAGGCTCTGTTACAAGCCAGGTATGCAAAACATAGCAAGCTCCCTTGGGTCAGTCATAGCACTTGAGCGTGTGTTGAGAACCTCACATTTAGTCCATCACCTTGCCTCAGCTGATTGGCACCACTCCAAGAATCTTCCTTCTCCTGAAGTTCTCTGCCTCTGCCTCCATTCCTGCCCAGTGAGTCACAGATACAGATTCCTACCTCGAGTATTGCATATGCCATTGGCCCTCATTTGACAGCTCAGTTCCTCCCCAAAATGGTCACTTTTAGTTTTCTATCAATCTGTGGAACACAAAATGGTAATCATACAGCTAGTCTCTAAAAAGCTGACAATTTCTCCTACTATCTCATGTTTTCTAAATGACATCCTGCAAAGCCTTGCAAAACTCCGTGTATTATCAATTAGGCACTGTCAAAATGCACAACTTTATACATCAGTAATATGTTTAATGCCAGTAGACAACTACAAAGAATAACGTTCCTTGGAATGGAAAGGAGAAAACCTTAGAAGATGAAGGCTATGAGGCAAGTTGCTTATCTGCAAGTTAGCTAACGGCACAAAATCATCACAGGAGGAGATTTTAATAAATGAAAAAGTACACATGTAGTAATCAAGGCTAGTTCTCTTACACTTTTTCTGTTTTCCAGACTTGATCAAATCAAGTTCTTTATGGCAGTTATGTTTTTCACAAAAGCTTTCTCCTCATATCTTAAATGATAGCAAGCACCATCCCCTGTTATTTTTCTCCATCAAGGGAAGGTAGACCAAGAAGTATCTTTGGAAAAAAAACTGAAAACAATTTACGATAGACTAAGAATAGATACTGGGCAAAAAAAAAAAAAAAAAAAAAAAGACACAGATCCAGGATTCACAGCACACTGGCCTTGAAGGGCATGTAGCCACACCACAGAATTCCAGAAAATGTTCCTGTGTATGTGGCAGGTGTCACAAATAGACATGGATGACCTTGAAAAAGTTCTTTAAATCCTAATCATGGCAAAGATGCAGCAGGCTGTCACAGGATCAAAAGAGATCGTGCTGACAGGGATCATGAATTTTGTAAGCTTACCTTACATGAATGGATAATGGAATATTCATTCTTTTCTAGCCAATCCTTACATAAGTCTAAGAAATTTGTGGGGCATACTCTGTGGAAGGCTAAAGACTTGCCCCAAAATAATAAGATTAAATTTCCATGTTATATTCTTTTGTGAAAATTGCCTAGGTTTTGTAGTATGTTGACCTTATGGATTGTAATTAGTATTCTTTTTAATTTAGTCCTTATTCTAGTTAAATCTCTATTGTTATGATTAAATACTCTGATAAAAAACTAACCTAAAAGCTAAAGATGTTTACAGTTCTAGATTTCTCTCTTAGTTGGTGGTCTATTGCTGTGAAGAGATCCCATGATCAAGGAAACTCTTAAAAGGAAAGCATTTAACTGAGGGCTTGCCTGTATTTCCAGAAGTTTAGTTCGTTATTATGGCCAGGAGCATGATGGCAAGCAGGCAGGCCCTGGAACACTAGCTGAGACCTTTATATAATGATCCATAGGCAGAGTAAGAGAGACTAGGCTTGCCGAGGGTTTTGAAACCTCAAAGCCCACCCCCAGTGACACACTTCCTTCAACAGGTCCACATCTCTAGTTCTTCTAATTCTTTCAAATTGGTTCACCCACTGGTTACTATGCATTCAAATATATGAGCCTTCTGGAGCCTTCCTTATTAAAATCACCCCAGCAACAATCCATCATTGTGAGAAGTCAAGACAGAAATTTCAAACAGCTTGTCACATCCCATTCGTCGTCAAAGAGAAAAGGGAATTTATATATGGTCAGTTAAGTGCTTGTTTTTAATCAGATTGATTTTTCCATTTTTACAAAGTTCAGGATCTCCTGCCTAGTGAATGGTTCCATCTACACTGGGATGGCTCTTCCCACATCAATTGACTTAAGATAATTTCCCATAGACATGCCCACAGGTCAACACAATCTAAACAATACCTCATTAATACTTTCCTCTTAGGTGATTCTAGATTATATGAATTTGACAATGAAAGCTAACTGTCACAATGGCCCACCCTGTTCTGTCGGTTATTTCTGTGATACTCAAGGTCAAAGATAAAGCCTTTATTTCAGAAGAGAATGGTGAAATAGGTTTTTACTTTGTGATACTGCCAGGCCAAGAACTCACTGTGTAGACAGAACTGGCCTTAAAATCTCAGTGATCCTCATTTCTGCCTCCAGACTTACAGGAAACAGACATGTGCTACATAACTTGCCTAAGATCACTCCTATCACCAGAATCTTTAAATGGCCTTGAGTTTAATTGGACTCAATGTTAATATATTCTGCATAATTAATATTAACAAAGCATGAAATCTTTGAACTGGGAGCATTACAAAATCGTTTATTCTAATCATTTTATTTCACAGATGAATAAATTTAAGCTCAAATGTTTAAGCTTTCCAGACCTCACATAAAGTTTTATATATATTTTTTTTCTCTTCCAGAAGACTTTTCATCTTCTGAATATTGACAGTTGTATTTTTGGGAATTTCCTTGAAAACTGGGACTCATTAAATGACAGACCTATGCAGCTATTTAAGTAGGAAAGGCACATTTAAGATTATCATCCCAAATCCCATCCTAGTGTTGAGAGTTCTTTCAGAAATGCAATAGATGCATTGAGGAGAAGGCACAATGGTGGAGCACTCACTGATCTAGATAGAGGACAGGGCTTTGGTTCCAGCATCCACATCAGAGAATTCAAAACAGCTTGTAATTGCATCAAGAACTAACACCATAAGGTCTCTTTGGGGACCTGTGCTCATGTGTACAACACACACACATACACACACACACACACACACACACACACACACACACACTTAAATCTTTTCTTTAAAAAGAAACATAAAAAGAAAGAACTGCAGAGACATTTAAACAGATGCTCTTCCCCACCCGTGCTGAACCACTGGTTGACAATTCACGCATGTGGTTTAGTCTCAAAGCCCTCACATCTCTCCTTAGGAGAATGACATGAGCATCATCTTTGCGGGGGTCTATGTTAATCAGAGATATATTGAGGGAAAGCAGTAAAATTAGATTGAAAAAGGTCCCAGGCCTCCAGGGAGAAGATGTAACTTGGCCATATGGCACTAAGTAAAAGCAGCAGGTGTGAGGCGAGCCTTCAAGGGGGGTTACACGGATGCCTGCCCCCTTAACCTGCCTCCTTTTCTCTTCAGAAGTCTTCCTGCTTCCTCACTGCCTTTCAAATGTTTTCTTTTCTCCTCAAGGTTATGCTTGGCTTTAATTTAATCTGGCTTGATCTACATGAAATTTTTAAGAGGATAGAAAACTCTGATGCATACATTTGCAGCTCTGGTCTCCATTCTTTCCTTTTCCTTTGTCCCTTTGCCTCTTGGTACTATGTCTAATGCCAGCAGATATCTAACCTTTTAATCAAGAATAGAACAGTATAGAAGATAAAATATCCTTGGTACAATGAAAACCCAGCAAGCATCTCACAATACTCCTTAGGATGCTTATTCAGCAACTTTAAAGACCTACTTCAGCTATCAACTTAAGATAGTCCATTATAATCTGAGGGAGTCTGAATTGGGAGGCTTCACTCAATCAGATTGGCCTGTGGGCATGTCTGGGGGAGGTTTTTGGTGAGAAGTAACTGATGGAGAAAAGCCTAGTCTACTGTGGGTCTATGCACCTAGGCAGGTGATCAAGCCAGTGAACAAACCAGTAAGCAACTTTCCTCCATGATTACTGCTTCAGTTCCTGCCTGACTTCTCTCCTTCAGTGATAGGCTGTGAGCTGGAAGTGTAAGTCAAATAAACTCTTTGCTCTGCTAAGTTGTTTTTGATCAGAGTGTTTTGTCACAGAAAACAAAACAAACAAAAAAAGCAAACTAAATTAAAACTGGGGTAGGGGGAGCAAACTGGATTAGATTGCACTCCTGCCCATTGCACACGACACTGCCTATCTTCCTTATAGAGACCAAATGAAGATTGACCTTCTCCTCCCGCACTTCCCAGCAACACTTGCTCAACTTAGTTAGACCTGTTTTTACTAAATGTGCAGGAGACTGAGAGTTAAGACGAAATAACAGAAAACACTGAGAAGTGTGTAGTTGCCACGTTACTGTCAATATCCCCATAATGATCACTGTTTGTTTTGGTTAAAGTTTAGAATGTCACACAAGCTCATTTCTTTCACACTTGGTTTTCTGCTGGTCTTGCTGTATAGGGAGATTCTGGAAACTTTAGGACATAAATCTTGACTGGTAGACATGAATCAGTGAAAGCAGACCTTGAGGGTGGCAGCTGTCCCTGCTGTCAGGTCCAGTCTCAACTTCCTGGCTCAGCTACTAGAATGTAAATAGGAAACACACACACACCTCCCACCAACATGCATCAAATCATTCCCACTGCAATGCCTTCCCCACTATGATGGATTAAAATTCTTTACAACCTTGAGTCAAAATCTTCTAGCTGTAAGTTGCCTTTGACAGCTGTTGTGTCATAGCCAGGAGAAAGGCGATGTAGCACTGAAAGAAGTGCTTTCACAATTGGGTTTCATTGGTCTTTATCTGGTAACGTGTTGAGTCCCACTGTCTCCTGTATCAATTCTACTCCTCCCTATTAACACTTAGGCCTAAGCCTTCCCACCAACTGTCCCTTCTAAAATACATATGTAGAATTCTCAGGCTCTTTTATTTAATCATAGAGCATAGTCTATCTCAGATTTGTAATATTCTCCAGTCCAGACTATAATCTAAGGCATACTTTGAACCAAAGTTAATGAAATTTGCTGAACAAAAATGTCCTAAATCCCCAAGATTCATTATCATTTTTATGTGACATAGAATCAATATTCTTTGTCTTTCTAATCGTAACTATTTTTCCAGTGTGGAAAGTGAGATTTTGTTTAAGAATAAATGATTCCATCTTGATTTCTGAATGAAAGTTCTTTCTTTGAAGCCAAGTATTTAAATTTAAGGATGATCATATCGATCTTAAATAGTGACCACTCTGGTCTAATTACAATACCAGCTCCAAAATCCGGTCCTGCATAGTAGGACTACAGGAGAAAACAGATACCATTGGGACTCTAAAAAGCCAACATTTTAATGTAAAACTTGTTTCCATTTTAGAAAGCTTTGAGATAGCTTGCCAGATGTCTACTGTATAAACTAAAATAACATTTCCTCTCCCCACTGTATTTCATCTAAGGTCCCTTCCTTTGAGTTCTGAGAGATTCTCACCAACCAGGTCTCTAGAGTCTACCTCCATTAGAAAGACGGGACATGAAGTGGAGGGATGGGGTTGCCATCCCACAGTCAAAAACTCTGACCCAGAATTGTTCCTATCTAAAAGAACTGCAGGGACAAAAATGGAAAAGAGCCTGAGGGAAAGGAGGTCCAATGTTAGACCCAACTTGGGATCCAGCTTAAGGGAAGGCTCCACAGCCTGACACTATTACTGATGCTATGGTGTGCTTACAGACAGGAGCCTAACATGGCTGCCCTCCGAGAGGCCCAACAAGCAGCTGAACGAGTCAGATGCAGATATTTATACCCAACCAATTTACAGAAGCTGGGGGCCCCTGTGGTTGAATTAGGGAAAGTCTGGAAGAAGCTGAGGAGGGGGGCAACCCCCTAGGAAGACCAGCAGTCTCAACTAACCTGGATCCCTGAGATCTCTCAGGACACTGAGCCACCAACCAAGCAGCATACACTAGCTGATACGAGGTCCCTGACACATATACAGTAGAAGACTGTATATCTGGCCTCAGTAAGAAAAGATGTATTTAACCCTCAAGAGACTTGAGGTCCCAGGGAGTGGGAAGGTCTGGTGGGGTTGGGGTGGGGGGTGGGGGCATCCTCTTGGAGACGATCGAGGAGGTATGGGATGAGGAACAGTCAGATGTCGGACTGGGATAACAACTGGACAGTAAAAAAAAAAATAAAGAATAATAATTTTTAAAAATTAAATTAACATCTGACGCCAAGGCCTACAATGACAGGCCAGCGGACCATGATAAGTATGAACCAGATAACACCAGTTGAGTCCATGTAGGCATGACTCATAACTGACTGGCATCCAAGCAGTCTCTACAGATCTCTTTCAAGAAGATTCTGAAAAGAATGTGTGATCAAGGATGGTAGTTTTATCATACCCAGCGGTAGCTCCAGCCTTCTTACCACCTGCAGCAACAAGCTAAACACACACACACACACACACACACACACACACACACACACACACACAAAAGAAACAAAACAAAACCGTAGTGTCCTCAGTGACAGGCACCCATTTCCTAACAACTTCAGTACTGCAGTGAGTGATTGTTGGACATATATTGTCAATTGTTTTCACCTCCAGCACTTCCTGTGGCAATAACATCGATCTGTCTCTTTAACTTTCTTTCTTTATGATCAGAATTTAAAGTAGCGTAATCCTTTCTGTCCTCATGGATACAAAACTAATGGTGGAGGGTGGGAGGATTTCCGGGAGGATTTTCAAGCGACCTAGCACGCGATGATGCTTCAGCACGCACGGCGTTTGTTAACCTTTTCTCAGGTATGTGCTGTCTTCATACCCCTTGGTGCAGAGCCTATCATAGAATAAGAATGTGTTCACTGTGTTCAGCTAAGTGGTCTGTTGGATTGCACTTCCTTCCCATCTAAGGGTGATCACTGGAAAGATGTTTTAATCTGAAAAAAATTAATGACATGCACATGCTCTTTATTTATTTAAAAAAAACAACAACAACAACTATATTTCGAGGCTGGAGAGATGCTCAACAGTTAAGAACACTCGATTCTCCCTCAGAGCGGTTTGGTTCCCAGCATCCATGTTGAGCAACTCATAACTCATGACTATGTATAAGTCTATGTAGCAGGATCTATCAGCTCTGGCTCCTGTAAGCACCTGAACACATGTTCTCAGACACACATACAGACAACTGTATATACACAGAACTAAAAATAATAAAAAATAACTTTAAATGATCACTCAACTTTCTTTGTGTATGCCATAATTTATAGTTTATTTAATTAACCAAAAGTTAATAGTTATCATAAGATTAAATCATCCTGGAATGTTCTTTAGACTACAAAAAATAATTACTTCTATTTTTTTTTTATAAAAGCTAACTGTTGGCCAATGCAGAAGTCAGTTGAAGTATCCTTGCCATCTGGTAGTCAGTTTATTAGATCTCTTCATTGTTCATCCATCTCTGATATTTATTGAGGTCCTGCTGGAAATATGGTATAACAAGGTATCATGACAACTGGATAAAACTATTTAATTTAGGAGTAATGCTCACAGGGTTTTTTCTTTTAAATTTTAATGATTAATCCTCTGCTCCAATCTAAGTTTCAAAGTATCAATTACAAAGGTATAAGGGAGGTTAGCTATTCAAATAGTGCTGCTGTAAACTGGATAATGGGAAAGGAAAACGCATTACCCAGACTTCACTGACTGATGCTAGGTCAGTAATGAGACTGGAAAGCACTAAACTAACTTTCCAACATTTTCACATCTCCTCTCACTGAGAGTCTTGATGGGTGAACTTTTGGTGACTATTTTGCCTAGATGAAAGGAAACAAACTTGGTGGTAAGCATGTAAAGCAAAGTATTCTGTAGACTTCTGTCATTTACAAACCCCAATGTTTAAGGAGAGTGGCTTTACAGAACACAGAAATCAGGGACAAAAGAACTCAGTATTAGAGACACAGAAGATAATGTGTCTGTAAATTGGTTGGTTTTTTTCATTGTTTCTGGTGGTAAAATAAAATTCACATTTTTTAAAAAAAAATATCAAACACACGATGTAAACAGAAATGCAAAAATGCAAGACTTCACTAACCCATGTGACTTCTGAACTAGAAAATATCATGTATTCTCTGTGTGAAGACATGATTTGATGCTACTGCTTCGGAGGATGCTATCCTAATCTGTAATTGCATTTAGACAAGGATATGCGGTACAAGCATCACAGTTAAATACAGTTCTGCTTGAATTAATACGCCATACCTCAAGATTGGATTGTTATAATAACCTCCTGATTGCCTCCCAACTTCCCCACTACAATAGATTCTCAGACCACTGCCAGAGTAATCTAACTAAACACTGCTTACTCTAAAGTATACCCACTGAATGGCTCCCTGTTGTCTAATAAATAAAGCAAGAGATCTTCATGCTGGCATTTGAGGTTGTCCACAATACAGCAGTAGCCTAGTTCTCTAGTTGATATCTGAGCCTTCCACTCTCGCTGTACTGGGTTTCTTGTTACTCTCAAAATAAACAATCGTGATTCGCTCCTCCGGAATCTTGTTTATGCTGTGGTTCTCTCTGGATGTACCCATGCAAGGGCCTGGTGGAAAACCCAGCTCTTAATGAACTTCTCCTGGTATCCCCTTCCCAGAGTGACTTTTCCAACGAGTATTCAGAAAAGACTCTCTCAAGGTAGTTTTCTGTGTAGCAACATTCAGGGCCTCTACCCACTAGAAAAGCACCTTGTAGTTGAAACCACTACAACTGTTTCCAGACATTGTTAGGTGTCTCCTGGGGGCAACTATCAAAGTTACAATATCTAACAAATGAACTTAACAATATTATAAGAAACATCAACACAGAAAAAAGCAATTGTATGTCTATATACTAAAAAAAATGGACAATAGAAAATTAAAAAATAATTTAAGTATCATTTGGATGATAACAGTAAATATTATGTACTTAAGGATAAAACTGACAGAGGAAACTGCAATTCTAGGCAGGAAGACCGCTCAGTCAGGAATTCACTTCCCACACAAACAAGAGAACTAGAGTTTGATCCCTAGCACTGGTGTAAGAAGCCCAGTTTAGTGGGATGTGTTTGTAATCCAAGCACTGGGGAGGCAGAGATAAGAGAATCCTTGAAGCTTGATGCCAAGCCAGCCTTTCTCAAGACAGAAAATGCAGGACCCTGAAATTATCTCCAAAATGTGATTGCTCCTGAGAAACAAAAACACTCCCAGTTGTCTTGTGGCGTGCACACACACACACACACACACACACACATCTATGCATACAATACAATACAATACAATACAATACAATACAATACAATACGATACGCATCCACACATTAACTCACACACAAAAAAGAAAAGAGCAATCTCTGCATATTACAAAATACAAAATGTTTCTAAAAGAAATGGAAAAATAACTCAATTATATTAAGATGTTAATTCCTTCCAAAATCATTAGTAAATAAAATGTTTTAGGCTTACTAGAAAAAAATTTGAAAGGTATGTTTATTTATTTGAAAGGTATATATATATATATATATATATATATATATATATATCAAAATTTAAAAATTGTGCATATGTAGCTTATTGTACATCAATTAGATTCAGCAAAACTATTGTAAAATAAATTGAATTTTTCAAAAATTCTAATCTGTATCAGCACTTTAAATATATTAAATATATTCATGTATGGGGCCCAGAATTTACATTTTGGGGATCTAGTCCAGTAAAACTTGGCTGATTAAAGGCGTACATACTTGTTCCGTAACCACACTTTACTGAAAGGGCAGTTATGAAATTTATGAGCACAGCACAGGGCAGTAACCTCAAAGAAAAGAGAATTGGAAAAAAGACAACGAGAAAAACGTTTGAAGTCTGGAAACAGTGATGACTGATTTAGCACACCACAAAAGGAGAAAGAAAGGCTAAAGTCCGCAAAGAGGTAATCTCAAGTGCCTGCTGATTGAGTGTACCAAACCCCAGGAAATCCTAGGAACTGGACATACTGAATAGGTCTCTGAAAAGGGATGGAGCCCACTGTGGCCCCAAATGCAACTAGCTGTCATCCTTTTCCACCATAACAGCCAATAGATATAGCCTTGGCTGGAAGGCTTAGTTGCCATAGGTTCTTGCTACCAAGCCTGATGACCTGAGTATGATATCTGAAACCCACACAGTTGAAGAAAGGAAATAATTGTCACAAGTTAATCTCTGACCTCTATGTACACACTACACACACACACACACACATGCACACACACAGAGATATACACACACGAGTTACAAACATAAATAATTTTAAATCAAGAGATGAATCCTATAGAGCAGCTGATGCTGTGACCCAAGGTCTCTGGGCAGAGCCAAGAAAGGGTACAACGGTGACAAACAGGTGCTGAGTGGAAATTACATGGGAAGGGAAGGACCCCAGATTTTTTAATCCTCCTCTGGACTTAGACCTCCAAAAGCAGGGATAACATAGCTCAGATGGAATGCTAGGAAATCCTGTTTAAACACAAGCTGGTTACCTCATAATTAAAAAGTACAAGTGACTGGGATCACTCTATAAAACAGTCTAGGCTAAACATACTATAGGAAAGTCTGTTATTCAAATTGTCATAGCACAACACACACACACACACATACACACACACACCATAAACACATATACTACACACACACACATTTATTACTTCTAGCTAATTGTCTACTACTTAACTTTCAGTATGACTAGGCAACCAAAAAAGGCGTAAAATTAGAGAAAAGCCTCTACCAGAGTGAGAGAGAGGCAGGTTGGGGGTAGAGAAAGAGAGATGATAAGAACTAGAAACATAGACACCACTAAACAGAGCTCATAGGGTCTCACAGATACTGAAGAGACAATCACAAAGCCCTTATGGGACAGCTACATCCTTTTCATATACTTTATGGTTGTATAGCTTGGTTTGTTTTGTGCAACTCCCACAATGGGAGTAAGTTATCTCTGACTCTTTTTTCTGTTCTTGGGACCCTTTCCCCCTACAGGGTTCCCTCTTCCAGCCTTGCTATGAGAGTTTGTGCCTCATCTTACTGTAACTTGTGCCATGTTTGATTGATATCCCTAGGAGGTCTGCTATTTTCTGAAGGGAAACAGAGGAGTGGAAGGAGAGGGGATGTTTCCTGCTCAGGGAATTCTATGTTTCTAGTTCTTAGCATTTTTCTCTTTTTCCCCTCTCTTCCTCTTTCTTTTTGGTAGAGATTTTTCTCTAGCCAGAGGAGGGAGACAAGGAGGAATGGAAGGATGGGAAACAGTGGTGAGAGGTAGAAAAGAAAGAGAATGAATTAGAAACAAAGCAGAACACAGCAATCTCTATATATACTACCCCAAAGAACAGAGTCAAGCTTTGATTTAAAAGATCTAGACCATGGAGGTACAGTGATTCAGCTGGTAAACACACTTGCTAGCAAGCCTTTAATCTGAGCTCAGTTCTTGGGACCCAGAATATGGAAGAAGAGAACTAACCCACAAAAAGTTGTCCTCTGATCTCCACACATGCTCCATGGCACATGACCACACAATGATAAATAAATGAATAAATAAATAAACAAGCAAACTTTTAAAGGTTAAAGATGAGAAATTAGAGAAAAGGAAAGAAAACAAAATGTCCAGGAAGTTCTCATAAAGAAAACAGGTTTTGGAAAGCAAAATATCCTCAACTACAAAACTTATAAAACTATCCAGAAAGTTTTAAGATATGACTCAGAAATTGCCTGAGAAGTCAAAGAAATAAGAGAAAAAAGATACAAATAACAAAATATCAGCATGAGGAATTAGGTAAATCGGGAACTCTAGAAATACAAAAGGTTAGAGCAAATGCATTTCAGCCAAATGATTCATCCAGAACTGAGAGACTTCAGTTTCCAAAGTAAGGGGAACAAGTCAATGATTGAGATAAAAGCCAACTGTAAATGCTATAACAGTAAGCTTCCAGAACAGGAGAGCACCATTATGCAAACTGATCCAAAGCATCAGATACACACAAACAAACAAAATACATTGACCCCAAGGGGAAATAAAAGAAAATAACTCAGTCATCTAAGCAGGTGACAATCTCATCATTGCAGTCAGAGGACATTGGCTTCTAACATTTTTCCCATCTTGGTTCCTATGACATTTTTAGCTTTTAAAACAAAGCATATTGAAAGTTCTTTACAGTTATCTCTACCACACACCCTAGGGGAGCAAACCCAGCCCTTTTCTCTTCTATGTCTTCTGTACTGATGTACACAAATGTCCACATATACAAATGGACACCCATTCGCATGCACACACGTACATACACTCAGACTCCCACATGTACACACTAACTTACTCACAAAACATACATATCTGTACATGCACACAGAAGCTTGTATGCATCTCCACAGTGATGTGTGTATTAATACACACATTCATGCATATTTGCATGTACAAAGACAATTCAAATCATTTTAAACAACTTGTTTCAGTGGACGGGGAAAATGGTGTCTGTGCTGTCTAGGGAGCCAATAACATGATGTCCAATGTGCATGTTTACTTTTTTTTCCTCTATGCTTCTCTCATATATTACAAATCAACTGTAGTTTCCCCTCCTCCCAGTTTCTTCCACCCCACCTCCTCTTCCCTCCCACTTTCAGCTCCCTTCAGAGAAAGCAGGCCTTCCAGGGACATCAACTAAATATGGCATAACAAGCTACAATAGAACCAGGCACACATTCTCACATCAAGGTTGAATGAGTCAACCTAGTAACAGGAAAAAATAAGTAGAACACCTCCATGCTGGTTTTATAGAATACTGGTCACAAATAAAAATGGTGGAAAGACAAAGGGATACATATGAAAGGGAAATGAAGTCTGTCGCTTGCAGTCCTGTTTCCTGTCTGCTCCTCCATTTTGCTAAACCTGCAGTACCTCACTTTTGATATGTGAATAGCCAGTGCTGTCTTTTCGTTGTTATTTTTCTTCAACCTCTTTAACTCCCTTTAACAGTTTAGAGCTTTCCCCTATGCTTTCACTGCAAGCTTTTCCGTTACTAGCAGAACTCATTCTTTCCTGCTCCAGGCACTGTTACCAACAGGGCTTCATCTACTAGCCCACTTACCACCCTAACCTTAAACATGACTCAATACCCAGAACTGCTCAAAGTACAGAGGACACAAGTCCCAGCATCTCTAACGACAGGCTTCCCACTGTTCTGTACAGTAAGCTGAATGAACTGAGAGAGCTCTAAGGGACAGCTAAGCCAGCTTTCCTCTCCTTACTGTAGTCTGTAGATAGGTACTGGCCAAACCTAGGGGTAACTGGAAGAGATTGCAAAGACTACTCTGTTTTGAAGCCAACCATGCAGCCAGAGCTCCACTCTGGGTCAGCTTTACCTAAACCTAACACTGATGTGCAAGTTCTTCTGTGCAACCCAGCTTTTCTTTATATAAAGTGCAGGTTGTGAGGGATAGCATCAGTGTCCGATAGTGTCGCTCTTGGTGTTACATGATGGAGAGAGAACTCCAAGTGTCTTTAGATGTGGATAGTTTTTAATTTTGCAACCTCAAGCAGACATTTGCTAAGACAGTACAGTGAGCTTGTACAATCTTTAGTCTATTTCCATTGAGACAATCTCTGCATTGCTGATCATTCTAAGACACCTGCCCAGCCTATCGCAGTGTTTTCTGTGCCTTCCAGGCCTGTTATTACTTTAAATTGGGCTTTTTCTAGGCTTTTGTTTAAAAGCACATCTGTTACCCAGGAAGGTCAGTGGAAGAGCCTGGCTGTCCGGAAATCAGGCGTGTGGCAGCCTGGCACATTTATTGGAAACTCAGCTGGGTCAGGAAGAGAGGCCCTTGCATGGACACAGGCATAGCAGGGTCCTGCCTGAGCCCATTGCTTACTGGATCTGAGCCTGTTTTCTCTAGTTTGTTTCCCTATCAACAAGAAAGATAATTATCTTCACTGACCTCTAGATCCTATCTCTCTTAAAATTCTGTGATCCAATATCCAGAACACAATATGTATCCCGACACCTCTGCCAACGAGAGCTGGGGCTGACTTTTCATACAGAATAAATATTGTATTTTAAATATCTATTCAACATATCCACATATATAATTTCCCCCAAACTGCAAATAATTCCAGCTGGTTAAATTTAGAATGCTTATATTAAAACCAATTCAACAATACTCTCTGGCACAATTCCCAGAACATTTCCATTTGATTGTGAATTGTTTAAATTTTAATCCATTTTAAGCCTTCCCCTCTCCAAATTGTGCTCATCTTAGAATGTCGCAGTTGAAATATTGACTGTGAAAGCACCGCCTCTCTTATTAAATCATGCATCTCTGGGATGTGACTGCTACCCGTTCGGATTACTTTGGGGGCTGTGTGTTGAGTGTGCAACAATCGGAGAATGCATTTCTACACCTTTGGGCACAAGTCTGTGCTAGAGCAACCACAGAGGCCTGCTTATCCCTCTCAGAAATACTACCCTCTGCTAAGGTATTGCTGCTTTGATCCCTCTCATATCCTCTAAAAACATTTAAGATGTGCAAGATGGTATATCTGCCATCAAACTAGGTAAAACAAGCCAAAAATAAAACAGTATTGTCCAGATTCCTGAAATCAAACAAGCTCAATATACACTATGGTCAGAATCACACCCCTTTCCCTTTCCTGCCTAGGTTTCCAAATCTTTTTCATCTTGGGTGCAATATTCACTGACATCAAGGAAACAAAAGCAGAAAGAGATGCAACCAAAACGGAGAGACAGGCTTCCAGCCTGGGCTACAGACAAAGATCAAATCCAGTCCTCACTTGGAGCTCTTCTGAGCCTTTGCTGTGAGCTGTTAACAATGTAAGCCACAACCAACTTGCGCACCTTCTAAGCAATTCTGTCTCCTCCTACACTTTTGGCAACCCACACACTGCCAGAGAACCTGCAGATTTCCTGTTTCATAATATAAACTATAGTACTATAATAGTTGGGCCAGTTAAAGGGTTAATCATCACTGACAGCTAGTAGCTAAATTGTTAAAAGGGAGAATGAGAGCCAGGGAGCTAGCTCAGTGGGTAGAATGCTCTTGTTGCACAAACCTGAAGGCCTAAGTGCCAATCTTCAGAACATATTTAAATACCGAGTATTGGCAGTGCATGCATGTAACCTCAGCACTGGGTGGGATAAAAGAGGCAGGTGGAACCTTGAAATTCATTGCCCAGTCAACCTAACTGAAACGACAACGTCCAAATGCTATAAGACCCCTTGTCAGAAAAAAAGATACAGAGTGTCAGAGGAAGATACTTGAAGTTGACCTCTCTGATCCAATGCCCACATACAGGCAAGCACATTACACCAAGATGGAGGAAAATTGTTAGAGCTAGTGGCATGCCTTCTAGCAACTGAAGGTGTGCCATTTCTCTAGTTCTCTAACTCTTCTGTTATGATGTATCCCTTCATCACAAATCTGAAACCATGAGCCAAAATAAAAAAGCTTTCTCTCTATGCACTGACTTGTCTCAGTACAGTAATAGGAAGCTGACTGCCAAAGACATTAAGCAACCATCTCCCTTCATATGGCTGCCAGCTAGTTACGCATCTCCTATCAATTATACTGCCACTTAATTCTAATATAATGGAAAAGCCAGATGCTACCTTATATATTTTAAAACAAGTGAAACTAAGGCTTGAAGTGGTAAATAACTTATTGATATACATAGACAATAAGAAGTAAGCCTAGTTTATATCTCCAGGTCTGTCTCTATTGACTATATAAAAGCCATTTCTTTAAAAAGGAATGACAGAAGGCATCAGTGGACAAACACAGCATCAGAAAGCCTATGCCAGGGTTTCATCAAAACCGCCATATCTACAGCTGGGTAGGTGTGATGATTTGTATATGCTTATCCCAAGAAGTGGCACTATTAGGAGGTGTGGCCTTGTTGGAGTAGGTGTGGCGTTGTTGGAATAGATGTGTCACTGTGGGCGTGGGCTTAAAGACCCTTGTCCTAGCTACCTGGAAGTCAGTCTTCTCATAACAGCCCTCAGATAAAGATGTAGAACTCTCAGCATCTTCCACACCATGCCTGCCAGGACTCTGCCATGCTCCTGCCTTGATGATGATGGACTGAGCCTCTCAACCTGTAAGCCAGCCCCAATTAAATGTTGACCTTATAAGAGTTGACTTGGTCATGGTTTCTCTTCATAGCAATGCAAACCCTAACTAAGACACTAGGCAAGACTTTGCCTTGACCTTATTCAGTAACTGAAAATGGCATTTGGTAGCAGAGAGAAAGGCTGTCAAATGTGAGGAATTCTCATCCCAAACTATGTTGCCTTTTGTGTGTGTGTGTGCGTGTGCGTGTGCCTGTGTGTGTGTGTGTGTGTGTGTGTGTGTGTGTGTGTGTTTTGAGACAGGATTTCTCTGTGTAGCCCTGGCTGTCCTGGAACTAACTCTGTAGACCAGGCTGGCCTTGAACTCAGAAATCCACCTGTCTCTGCCTCCCGAATGCTGGGATTAAAGGAGTGTGCCACCACTGCCTGGCCCAAACTGTGTTGCCTTAAACACATGTTTTTCACATGCAAAGTCTAGTTGAATGGTGTTCTGCAGAAATGCAATACAAACAGTATGGCACAAACACAGTAGAAAGTTTCTGGTAGCCAATACTTTTTCTGAAAAGTAAACAGGTTAATATGAAATTAATTGGTATATTTTACTTAACAACTATTTCTAACATATTACATTTTAAAATAATGAAACTATCATTGACATAAATTTTATATTACATTTTAAAATAATGAAATTATGATTGACATAGTTTCTATTCTTGTTTTTTAAACTGTCTTTGGAAGTTGGTGTGTATTTTATACACACCTCAATTCAGATGAGCTTTGCTTCCAGCATTCCTTAGTGTCATGTGACCTGTGGCAACATACAAGATTGTACGCTAATGGCTCCAGGAGGTGAAATCCCAGTTCCTGGCACCTTCCCCTGAGTTTACCACCTGGGATTCATAAAACAGCAACCAAAAAGACAAACATCAGTACAAAACAAGAACATAAAAGTGGCATCATCAGTAAAAGCTTCCCCAGAATGTGCTTCTTGTAGCTCTCAAATATGTTAATCGGTGACCCTTAATCAAAAAGAAAGCGAGAAATTGGATTTCCTGATTTCTTTTGAATGCATAAAAGAAAGGAATTTGAGAACAAGAATGTGTCTAGCAAATGGGAGTGACACAAGCATTGATTTGAAAATGAAATTGAAGGTATTTTAAAACTAACAAAATTTCTACCCATAGTAGAACTGGCTTTATATTGTAGTATAATATAAAAACATATATGTACTCTTTTATATTGAAAAGTCTGTAATGTTTAACCAAATAGTGAATAATTTTTTTCTCTCAGAATATCTATCATCTATGCCACTTTCCAGCTGTTGTATTTGAAAACTGAAACAATGTAACATCAACATTAGTCAGTTTTCTGCTACTGTTTAAAAAAAAATACTTGAGATTATCAACTTGAAAGGGCAAAGATTTACTTCATCCAATACCTTTGGAGACTTCAGTGTGTTGTTAGTTGGCCCATTGCTTTAGGGCCTGTGTCTGATTCAAACCCACACTGTGATGGATGTATGTAGTGGAAGAAGATACTCACTTCTTGTGGAAGCAAAGATAAAGAAAAAAGTTCCAGTGTCCTTCTTAAGAGTTCCTGTGTCCTAATTCCCTCCCAGGGAACCACTTCACAATAAACATACTGTCTCCACAGTAGCAACACGGGCTAGTAGCCATGCCATTAACACCTAGGACATTTATCCAAGCCACAGCAGATGGTCTCAGCAGATGTGGGTACCAACATTACTGTCCCTTCAGGAAAAAGTGCTCCTTGGTGGACATTCAAGAATGTACAAATGCACATAATGGCATCAAGTACAACACTATTTGTACAAATACTCTCTGAGTTAATGCTGATGTGAAAATGTGTCCACACAAGAGTGTGGGTTTCAGATTGTGGGATTATTAAGAGGTGGATTTCACAGTCTCTGAAACATTAATAAACAATCCTCTGTTCTTTGAAAGCTAAGCCATTTCAAACATTCTGTTATAGCATCACAAAATAGACTGAGACACGTAATACCTGTGACCAATACAATATTTCATCGTGTAAGTAGACTCGTCTCTTAACAGTTTCAATTTTTTCTTAATCATCCTTTTGTAAAAATAAATTAGATCAATAAATAAATAAATAGTTCTAAGGTACAAAAATTTTATAATTAACAAAAGTTTTCTCATTACCCTTGTACAAAGAAAAAAATATCTCTAATATCAGACTTACTGAGCAATATGTAATTCTGATATCACCAGCATAGGGATTGACCTAACAAATATCAGAAATAAGCTGTCCAATACTTTTAATGTAAATCATCTGAAAACTTCTATCAGATTATACAGATACTAAATGTTATGTTGAATTCAAGTATCATATTCTAAAAGCTTTCTTCTGCCTAGTTTCTCTTCTTTTAAAAAAAAATCATAAAAGTAGTTTCAATTATCTTAAACCATGCTGTGGTATTACATGCTTTATTTCAAAGTAAAAACTAATATATCATGAAGTTATTCGATGTATTATAAATTAAAGCTAGCATTCATGTTTATTCCATTTTAAATATGTATGTACATATTAGTGTAAAGTACTCATTCAAGCACCCTAGGAGGTCATCTAATGGGATTGTGTGGAGATGAGGTGTCACGAACTGGAAAACAGGACACGTTACATGGGCTGCAATTACAAGCATAAAGTTCCATGAAATGAAACATGAATGAATTCAAACCGCCAGAGAAATTAGGTCAATAGCAGTCTTTAACTGTAATCTCCTGAGATTTGCATTTTGAAATGGAGTAGAAACGCAGGGATTCTGCTTGAGAGGGAATAATCGCATTATGGCTTCTCAACACTGTAGCAACTGAAATGAACTCTGGGATCATTTTATAAAAGACTCACGTTGGCCTCTCTGCAGCTAAGACCTATTTCAAGAGATGTTGTGGTGACTGGTTAATATATTAACATTTTTTTAAGAAGACAGTTTGCACAGCTTAATGTTGCCACTAATACCATTAGTATGCCTTGAAGTCCTTTTCTTTCTAATGATTCTCGGAGTGTCAAACTCAAATGGTTGCACATATGCTGTTTTCAGATGGATGTGTGACTTCTGTGTTCTTTGGCATTGATAATAATAGTGCACACTGTTAATCATCTCATGACCCCTTGGTAACACAAAACCAATCCTTCCAATTATTATCATAATGTGTAAATGTGCACTCAGGGCTGTTAGCACCACTCTGGGCTTTAACACACACCACACGGGGTGCTGATGACCACCTATCTCTGTGAATATGGCCACTTTGTACATTCCCTAGAGATCTTAACATGACCTTGTATCACTTGAACATGATGTAAGATCACATTTGATTGTATTATAGAATCCAAATGTGTGCTAAAATTTTAAGAGATAAAAACTCACATTTTAATTCTAATTCATATAAAAGAAAGAAGTTCAAAACCTCACCTCTAGCCCTTTCTGATTTCTACACATCCTCTGAGGATACACTCATACATGTGCACACAAGACCTTTGGTGCCATGGGGTTTATTGAAAGCTTGGGTGGAAATAATACCTTAAAAAAACATCAAAAAGTTTAAACTTCATTGCTAGATCCTTATTCTAAGAGCTTGTCCTTCATCTTCTTGTAAGGCTGAGCCACCTGCTTTCCCCTTCGCTTTACCTGCTCTTCTCTTTGCGCACCCTTTTAAAAGGGGAAAAATGTATTTTATACAAAGTAAATTCAGATAGTATAAGTCTTTAGGCCCTACTCTTATCCTCTATGTTTCAAAGGCATATTTATAGGCTAACCTCATTTTCTTAGTTCCTATGAATATCTACAGCAATGGAAGTATTCAATGGAACCTTCCAAGAATCTGAGGGTGACCCTAGCAATCAGGGTTGTGGAGACTGTAACCAGCCAAGACTTCCAATGGAGGGATTGAAACACCAATCCAGCCACTAAATCTTGGATTCACAATTTTCCCTGCCTACAAGACGTGCAGGGGTAAAAGATGGAGCAGAATTGGAAGGAAGGACCAACTAATGACTGACTCAGCTTGAGATCCATACATGAGAGGGAGCCCACTCCTGACACTATTAATGATATTTTGCTATACTTGCAGACAGGAGCCTAGCATAAATTTCATCAGAGAGGCTTCACACAACAACTAATAGAAACAGATGCAGAGACACACAGCCAAACATTAGGAGGAGCTTTGGAAATCCATTGGAAGGGGATGGGTGAAGGATTAAAGGAGCCAGAGGAGTTAAGGACACTACAAGAAAACCTTCAGAATCAACTAAAACATCCGCCCATAGGAGCTCATAAAGTCTGAACCACCAACCATAGGGCATGCAAGGGATAGATCTAGGCCCTCTACACATATGTAAGTGCACTTGGAATTTCATGTGAGTTTAAAGTAGGACTAACCTGGGAGCAGGGGCTATCTCTGACTACATTTCTTGCATTCAGATCTCTTTCTCCTAACTGGGATGCCTTGTCTAGACTCAGTAGAATATGCCCCTAGTCTTCTGCACTTTGATATTCCAAGGCTAAGTTATATCCATGGGGACCTCCCCTTTTTTAAAGAGAAGGAGAGAGGAATAGATAGTGGGAGAGGGGAAAGGAGAGAGAGAGACTAGAAGAACAGGAAGAGGAGGGAAAATCAGGCTGTAAAGTAAACAAATAACTTAATTAATAAAAAAATGAAAGTGTTGCAATCTTTATTATATATTCACTGACTTACAATAGCATCCTTGCAGGGCAGGAACTGATAAAATTATTATTTTTTAAGGATTTTCTTCTGTATAGGAATATTCAGCCTATATGTATGTCTTAGTGTCCATGGAGATCAGAAAAAGACATCAGATACCATGAATCTGGGGATACAGATGATTATCAGCCACCTT
Organism: Grammomys surdaster; assembly: GCF_004785775.1. Lineage (NCBI taxonomy): Eukaryota > Metazoa > Chordata > Mammalia > Rodentia > Muridae > Grammomys > Grammomys surdaster. Next base: position 3,717,898 of record NW_021621467.1, read on the forward strand.
GTGTGCTAGAAACCAAATCTGGGTCCTCTAGAAGGCCAGCAAGTGTTCTGTGCCATCTCTCAATTTCTTAAATTATTTTTTTAAGGAATTGATTCTGCTAGCTTAAAATTATGTCCATTTGACAACATGATTATATTTGGAAATGGGATTTGCAATTGTAATTTGTTAAATTAAACCAAGACCACATTGCAATTGTGATGTTCTCTAAGAAGTGGTATCTTTATAGAAAAGTAGAGGACACAGAGACACAGAAAGGAAGGTCCTAAAAAGACAGAGACAATGGTTGGAGTGACGTAGCTACAAGCCAAGGAACCTTCAAAAACTAAGAAGGGGTGAAGTGTTTGATTGAGATATCACAAAGAATGAACCTTGATTTCTAACTTATATCTATACATGTCAGAAAATAAATCCTGTTGTTTTAAACTACCAGCTCTGTAGTATGTTGTTATAGCTATCCTAGGAAAGTAACACATTGCCTCTGTAAGTTATCTGACGTCAGTACCTTCCTATCTCTGATCTTCTGCTCAAGAGAGCCATCCTGCTCTTAGAAATACAGATCTCTTCCTCCTCCTTCTGATCTCCTGAATGACTAAGTTCAGGGCACAAAGTCTAAGAGTCAATCCATGACTAACTAGCCTGTGACCGATGGGCAGCTTGTACTCAGGATAGCTACTGTAGTAGTTTGAATGAGAAATCCCCTCATAATCTCATAAATTCAAACACTTGGCAATACTATCTGGGGAGACTTGGGAGGAAAGGCCTTGCTAGAGAGAGTATGTCCCTCGGCTTTGGAAGTCAAAGCCTCATGACACTTTCAGTTAATGTTTCTCCTGTGGACCTCAGCTTCCTGCTCCAATCGCCATGCTTGCTGACTGCTGCCACATGTGTCCTTCCATGATGGTCTCTTAATCACTCTGGAATCACAAACCCAACTAAGTCACTTCTTTTACAAGTTACCTGGCCCATGGTATTTTATCACAATAGAGAAGTAACTAATAGACAACTAATACTGCCATCAATGTGGCCCAACACAAATCATGAACTTAATTGAAACATTATGAGATATTTTTTACTTGAGTGTGTGTGTGTGTGTGTGTGTGTGTGTGTGTGAGAGAGAGAGAGAGAGAGAGAGAGAGAGAGAGAGAGATTCAATTGTACAAATCTCTAACATGCACTTTGTAGATGACAATGAAATTTTACAGTATCAAGAGGTTGGACATGCCCTCACAGACCATGGCTCTGCCAATCACAACCCTATAGTGTTGGGCAGACCTTTCTTCTACAGTCTTGCTGTTCTCGACTTGCTCCAATTGAAAAGCATGGATAATAGAAGCACTTACATTGTAAAGTAATTGTCTCAAGTCCCAACTCCACCCAGAAAAGAGTGAGTGAATTAATACCTTAAAGCACTTAGAACAGTCCCTAGTGATTAGATAATGCTTGCTATTATTTTTATAATAACTATATCAAAGGAAAAGTACATAGTGGATTATAATTATTACAGACTAAACACAAAGAAATGAGTAGGGAAAGGGGCCATAGTTGAACAAAGCAGCATAAAAAAAATTAGTTAAGGATTTTATTACCTGAAAACATCAATTTTCTCTACAATTACAAGGAAAGACATTGTTTCTGGGAGAATTATCTGAATACTTCTTTTTTATTTCTAAGAATAATCAACCCCATTCAGAAGTTACTATCGACAGCTCCCTATATCTTCTTGCATTTTCCTATTTAAAAAAGAAAGAAACTGTTGTTAAAACCTGGGGAGGTTTCTCAATGGATAAAATACTTGCTGTGGACTTGAGTTCAGATTCCAAATATCCATTTAAAGCAGGGCAGGGTAATCCCAATCCTGAGGTTAAGAAACAGTAAGAAGACTAGGGTGCACTGACAAGCCAGCCCTGGCTAAAACATCAAACTCCAGGTTCAGCTAGAGATCTTGTCTTAATCAGGTAAGGAGGGTTTCCTGACAGTGACTGCTGGACATCAACAGTCTGAACATTACTACATGGATAAACAGACAGGTGCATGTACACATGCCACAGACAGACAGACAGACAGACACACACACACACACACACACACACACACACACACACACATACAACACTTTGTTTTGCTATTGTATCATTTAGATAAGAGTATGAGGCAAAGAACGTTACTGGTTTGAATGAGAAATGTCTCCTATAGGTTAATGTATTTGACAACTGGGTCCTACTTAGTGCTGCTGTTTAGGGAGGACATAGAGATTCCAGGCTGCTGAGGTTTACAAAAAAATACATCACTGGAGGTAAATGGTTTGTAGCCTGGCTCCACTTTCTCTGCTGCTTGTGTGAGGATGAGATGTGTTTTCTCGGTTTTCTGTTTCCAGCCACCAGATCATCCCAACCATAACGAACATAGAACCATCTGAAATAAGAAGCCTAAAGCAAACTCTTCCTTAAGTTGTTTTTGGTCATGAAATTTTATCAGAACAATAGAAAAGTAACTAACACAAAAACTAGAAGAAGAAGAAGAAGACATGGAAGGAAATTATCTGAGAAATCATTATCACTAAAGAAAGGCAGTGGATCCAGACATGGTGGTGTGTGACGTAATCCCAGGACTCAGGAGACAGAGACAGGTAAGTTTAAAATTAGCACAGACTCCATAGTGAGACTACGTCAAAAGAAAGTAGAAAAATCAGATGAATGAATGAATGAATGAATGAAATGCTTGAAACTAGATAAGGTAAGTTTGTGCTTTCTGAAGGTTTGAGCTTAAATTTCTACCAAAAAAGAAAAAAGATACAAGAAAGAATTTTTAAAAGGTAATAGAGAAACAGAGAACCACAAGAGAAAGAGAAAGGATTGTCCTCCTTTTGGGAGACTAGCAGATCGGAGTTTGCAGCTCTTTCCATCAGTCTAGATACAGATAACCTGGCCGATTCTCCAAGTGCTGAAATCTGCTCCAAATCAACACATTCTAAACACATTTGGTCTAGAGAAAACTATCATCTGTAATTTTACTCCTGCTGTTTTTTCCTCGGAGAGTGATGATTATAATCAATCGTTAACCTTTTTAATTACAGGAAGGTGGCCAGCCTAATTGTGCATCCCGAGCTGAAGTGCAATGGGGAAACAGCTGCAGAGGTTAGACTCCAGGTAATAGAGACATTGTGAAAAATATTCATCAAAGCAAGTAAATAAAGCACAAGAGAAAGCAATCCAGAGACAGGGAGGGAAATAAGTATTGGTTTAATTTTATATTTTAATTAATTAACAAGCTTCAGGAAAGACTCAAAGAATCTCAACACCTAACTAGAGGTTCAAATTACAAGAATCCTTCACTAGAAGGAAAACATGGGGCAACAGGGATCAGGTAGTATCTCATTTCTAGCTCACCTCCTAGTACAGCCCCAGGAACTTTCCTTGGAAACAAAAAGAATGTAGTACATGGCAGAGCCACAGCCAATCTGAGCCCCAAGAGAGAACAGGAGAGCTCTGGTACCCTGAGCTCAGAGAAGCCACAGCCTCAGGATTGGCCACTTTCTCCTTATCACTTAAACCTATGACAACGAAGACAAGAGAGGTGCTGTCAGTAATTTGTAAATATTGCAGGCCTGGTGCACACCAAATGTATTGAAGCTATCACAGAATAGACATGGGGTGCTGGGATGGATGCTAATACCCTCCACTCCTCCACTTACCAGGAAGCATGGCAAAGTTTGTTGTTCAGAGACAAGTAAGTTAGTGGAATGGGACATCAAGGTTGAGAATATTCTCCTCGCCTTGCTTATATTTTCTCAATAAAATAAAAAGTAAAATCATCAGCTTAAGAGTAGAAAAGGGGCCAGGCAGTGGTGGCGCACGCCTTTTATCCCAGCACTTGGGAGGCAGAGGCAGGCAGATTTCTGAGTTCAAGGCCAGCCTGTTTTACAGAGTGAGTTCCAGGACATTCAGGGCTATACAGAGAAACCCTGTCTCGAAAAACAGCAACAACAAAAAAAGTAGAAAAGAGGCGAAAACATGGGGAGTTTGAAGAGTAAGGAAAGATGCAAACTGCAGAGGGAAGAAATCAGACTGAGGCCATGTCTGTGGACCACTGTTGTGAATTAATGAACCACTCAGGAGTTTGGTCTCTTCACTGATATTCAGCTGTGGAATGGATGATAAGCAAGACTAGATTGTCAAATTTAATCAGAATTTGAGTTTTTATAGGACAAGGAATTTCAATGGAGAAAGGGGTATTCAGCCTATACATAGCATGTGTCTATAAAGTCTGCGAGAATAGTTCAGTTACTGTTCGGCTATGTCTGGATATTTCAAAGTCTTTCAATATTTGTTTGTTTGTTGTTTGTTTCAAAGAACTGAAGAAGTGCACACAAATACTGAAGTATCCAGAAATCTTATTAGCAAAGCAAATACACATTGCCAAGAGAGCAGAGACTTCTTAATATGCAGGGGTTCCTGGTTACTGCTTGGAAATTCTCTTTATGGACATTATGGAGTCTAAGAGAAGGAGAAGATGTTTTCTAAGGCCATAGTTTGGGTCATTCTGTTTTGAATAATAGACTTGTGTTATTTAAGTTTTTTTCCACCTCAAATGTCATTCCTCATGAGATATCTTACTTTGATCATGTGCATGTCCAAGCATGACTTCCCATAAATGGTAAGTAAAGGATCTTCTTTACACAGTTTTTCTTACTCCACGTGCAACCAAAACCGGTACAAACATGATTGGCCCATCTTCTTTTTGTGAAGATATGTTCTAGGACATGTTTGGGTAAAACTGGGTTGTCATAAGGACTTACTAAGATTAATAATCTATCCTCATTGTTTAAGGCAGATATATATGCAGCCTGATGTGAGTGAGGATGGGGGCCCAGGTTTTCAAAACATGGGTAGTATGATAGATAAGTAAGTAATAAATAAAGATTATAGATAAGTAGCTAGTAGATAGATAGATAGATAGATAGATAGATAGATTAAAGATAGATAGATAGATAGATAGATAGATAGATAGATAGATAGATTTGTAAACAGAAATTAGAGTTATCCTCTTCAACTGTATGATAAAAGTAACTTTGCTCATGAAATGGCTGTTTAAGGGGAAAGATAAGAACAATAAAGTGTTATTCTATATTAAATAGATCAAATTGGATGACAAACATGCTGTTCTGTGGATAGCATTAAGAAGAAAATGATTAAGCCCTGTGTGACTCAGGAACACCTATGTGAAGGGGGCACAGTCATTCTTCTCCCACTCCAGTACTGGCAGGAATTTGGGTCCAGAAGTGATTTTGACAACTTACAGAAACAGTAATCATGATGAATCTTTCTACTGAGTGAAATGGCAACTTGTAATAATCTCACATGAATCTTCTCACTAGGATGGTATTACATTTTTCCCTTGGGTTTTTGTCCAAGCATTTATAAAATTATAAAATTTTATAAAATTCTATTTAATCACAAAAAATTAAGGTTTCTAAACTAGAAAATATCTAAATCCTCTCAGTTCTGAGATTCTGAAAGTTTTTCAAGAGAAAAAGAGGAAGAGGAAGAAGAGGAGAAGAGGAGGAGGAGGAGGAGGAGGACGATGACGACGACGACAATGATAACAATGACGACCAAGAAGAAGAAACATAGGAAGTTAACCTATGACCTTTCATTCCCATCTTAGAAGCAACAAACTGACTATAATCAGGCTTGGGTTTATTGCTATATTCTTAAGGGCTCCTTGCTCCCCTTGGGATGTGTTCCCTAATGCAGAGAAGGCAATTCTCCAGCTGCTCACACAGCACATTTAAAGTGATTCTCACTGGCTGAAACAGGCATCAGGAGACAATCTCCAGAAGAGAGGCTCTGCAAAAGGCAAGGATCCTTGAATAGCATCAATGGGCAAGTCAGCCAGGCTCTCTGCTGCCCCAACCTGTCCTTTCTAAATTCTAAGTATAACTCTCCAAGTTGATGTCATTAAATGACTATGGACACCGTGTTCTGGAAAGCTAATTTCATGCTACAGGAATAAATACTATGTCATGGACTCCTTATTTATCTTGGAATTTTAACACTGCTTCTTGAAAACATAAAGATGTGCGGTTTCCATTACTAATTAACAGAGAAGTTGATTAAAAGTCATGGGCTTCATCCTGAGGTACAGCATCTGGGGAAAGGATTTAAGAATTAAGATAATTTCCAGGTGAAATGAAACAGATCCTTGAAGGGATGGAATCTCATACAGCTACAATATTTACAACACTTTTATCAAGACATTAAAACAGAAGCAGATGCTTCCCCATGATTCTAAAATATTAGTTGCACATGGTATAATGCATTACAGAAAGCATCATAATAGATGAGCCTGGAAGGATAGAGCAGTTTTCTCTTGCAGCTGGATACAGAACAGATCCCAAATAGTTTTGATGTTAAACTTAATGCAGATGGGACCATCCTGAATGTGTTGTGAAATAAATTTCTCACTAGGGAGACAGGGGAAAGCGTCCCCTGCTTTTTTTTTAAATATCAGTGTTGGAGGGGGTTAGTATAAAATGTATCCTCACTTTCAACAAGTCTAAATTAAAGAATCAGCAGTATCTCTGTACTTAAAATTTTGCTGTCGCCATGTTCTACTTTTAAGTAAAAGCCAATTCCAAATCTGCCAGAGGATTCTTGCTGGGTACAGCCTCCAGCTCTGCCTGCACCAAGTGAGGGTAGTCTCTCTGCATGCTCAGCATTTGACTCCAGTGCTTATTATTCACGCAGTACACAAAGAGAACCTCCACATGCCTGTCACTGCATAACGGAGAGGAGCTAGCAAGACACAGCTCTGCCTGGCAGAAGTCAGAAAAACACACAGGAAGGGCAAGCTTAGTGCTCCTGAAATTGTGTCCAGGCAAAGAATGCACAGAAATGCTTAATTATCTTTCTGTGAGTTAGAAGATGGAAATTCCAGTAGATTTTCTAATGTAGAATGCCGTGGATAAGAATAATCAAACAAGAATATGACAAGGACTTTGTTTTGGGCACCATGGGGGTAGTGACAGTCAGCCTAGTATAGAAGCTGGATACAGCTTTATGATGAAGAATGGAACTTTCAAAGTATCTTAGGAAAGATGACAATGGGGAAATCTATCCTAGAAAGAGGGTGGAGATAAGACATCATTAGTAAAGGCAGATCTTGAAAAAGCATGATATTCCAACCTCACAAAATCTTCCAAAGCAGTAACTTAAAGAAAAACAAAAAGTGAGGGAATGCAGGGAGAACGGGAAAATGGAAGGAAGTAAGGAAGGGAAGAAGGGACGGAGGGAGGGAGGAAGAAAGGAAGATCAATATATACATATTATTTTAGTATGTGTTGAGTACCTCACAAAACTTACAAAGGGGGTTTAAGGTAGTTCAGCCATATTGTTCTATAAGCACTCTAAAATTCTGTTTTTAATGTAAATATTTTTATTTAATGACTTTAAAAGCAAGAAGAGCTTATTGTGAAAAATGCAAAAGACATATGAAAATATTTTTTAAAAATCCAAACTCTCAGCAACAAACACTGTTTACATCTTGGTAAAAATTGTTTTTGTCTTTGTGTGTGTCTGTAATTGCATACACACATATGAGTGGAGCCCCGAGCTTGAACAAAAGGCATGGATTTGGAGTCATCTAGACTCATCGCTGGCATCATCACCCAGTGCCCCCTTGACCAAACTCAGTAGTAACGTTAGCACAGCTCCACAGTCCACACTGTCTGGTTGGTCCACAACCCCACGGCTCTCCTGGTCTGCTCATCTGCCACACTTCAGCCTCTACGCGTTTTCCTCACCTAATATTCAGCCTCTTCTATTCCCACAAGAACGTCAAGGCTTCACAAACCACCTAAAAGTAAAATGCATTTCCTAAAGACTTATTGGAGAGTGGGGGATGTTACTCAGTGATGGAGCACTTACCTAACACGCACAAAGCCTGGATTCCGTTCCCAGCACTGGGGTAGAAGATTTAATGGAAAGACAAAAAAAGGGGGGGGGGAGTGAGGGTTTGTGTTTGTTTGTTTGTTTGTTTGTTTGTTTTGTCTCAGCAGCAACAGCACTTAAATTGAACATTCTGCTTTCAAGCTCCCAAGCAGTACTTTGAGAAACTTATTACCAGAAAATCTGCATTGAAACATTTGCCCACACAAGATCCTATTGGAACTTCTACCTCTTCTGTCCTTTCCCTCCTCGACTCACAGGTTCTCATGTAGAGAAGATAGAAAAGATGGTGCTTTGTTTTGGTTTGGTTTCTAATTGTATGCACATATCTGTGTTGGGATATGTGCACATGTGAGTAGAGGGCTTGAGGAGCCAGAAGAAGCCCTCAGATCCTCTGGATATAAAGTTATGCCCAGTTGAAACCTTTCTGAAGTATGTGCTAAGAACAGAACTCCAGTTCGCAACAAGAACAGTTCACACTCTTTCCTGCTGGCTACTTCTTCAACCCCAGAAGAAATATTTTTATTCTTCGGTTTCCTCCATGTTTTTGACTCAAGGTTCATATCATCCAATCTAACACAATTCCTTTCCAAATTAAAAAAAAATGGTATAATTTATGTCAACTTAAAAATTCCATAGCTTATCCAACATCCCTTGTCACAGAGACCAGGAGCCTCGTTTGGATGGCTGTCTATTCCACAGTTATTCGACCAGTTTTATAGCTTTTCTTTTAGAAATTGTTTAAGATTTATTTATTTATTGAATGTATATGAGTACCACCATCCCTGTCTTCAGACACACCAGAAAAGGGCATCAGATCCCATTACAGATGGTTGTGAGCCACCATGTGGTTGCTGGGAATTGAACTCAAGGATCTCTAAAATAGCAAGTCAGTGCTCTTAACCTCTGATCCATCTCTCCAGCCCATTTCATAGTTTTTTCAACCATATGTGCTTTGGTTAACCCCTGAGTTAGCCAGATTTCCATAACTGTAATAAAATACCTGCTTTAACCAACTTAAAAATAAGAAAGTTTCATTTGGAATCAGTTTTGAAAATTTCCCACCACATCTGGCCAACTCATTATTTTGATGCCTACAGTGGAGCAACAAGAATCTTAACAGCCGCACTTGGGAATGTCGTTCATCTCAAGGCAGAATTGAAAAGAGAGAAAGGGATGTGCCCCACGGTTTGCCTGTAACTCAGTCTTAGTGATCTAAGACTTTCTACTGAGTCTTACCTCTTACAAGTTCTCCAGCTTCCAGTGGTTGTCATGGACTGAGAACTAGGACTTAACAAGAGAACCTCTGGGGGATGATTACCAAACCATACCATTATCACTGTACCAGGATTGAAGAACCTTTTTTTTCCATTATATGAAAAGTCCATAAAATTTCTTATTTAAAAATTCCTGCCTAAGGACTAAGCTTTGTTCGTCCAGGCAGACTGCCTCCTCTTCCATTTTTTCCTTCTACATTTAGTTGCTTTCATTGACCACAAACCAGGCCCAGTATCTGTTAAGCTCCAACAGCAGAATGCTACCCTACCAATACATTTCCAACACCCTCATTATTCCCCTTTGCCAAGGTTCAGCCTCAGCAGGAGAGGAAGTCCTGAGGAAGGGGTTTTGAGGAGCCACAAAGGAACCACTCAAAGTCAAATAATAGGGTACAAGCTGACAGCTCTGTATTCTTCTAGAGATAGCTCTCTAGACAGATGTCTAGATATCTCAGCTCTTTCAAAGCCCAGTCTTTTTTTTGAATATCAATTCCATCATTATCACAGGTTCCCTTTTGATTATCATATAAGTCAGTATTTTATGACCTTAGCCCCTTGATTCTTAGAAAGAAACAGCAAGTACATTATTTCAACATAGCAAATGAACTCAAAGACCTGCCTGTCTTTGTAAGCACCAACAATAAGTTTAGCCAGGTGGCATCCAGTTCTGAAATCACCATTCCCACCATGCCTGGACCTAAATTGGCTCTGTCTAGACTGAACTTCAACTCAGAAATCTACCTGCCTTTGTATCTTTATGACAAGCTGGTTCATTAGTGCAGCTGCTTTTTTTCTTTTAGATCGATGAATCCCCTCATACAATTCATATTGCATCCTATATTTTGCATAGTTGAGAAATTATACATTCTTGAACTCTTGTTTTCAAAGTTCATTCTCACTGCCTTAAGGGCTGTCCTGAAGGTCACATTATTTACCATTTTGCTGAAGAACACATTTTTGCCTCTCAGACTCATGCTGTTTCTAATTAATCATAACAGGTAAAGAATTCCACAAAGGAAAAACATGAAAATACATACATTATTATACAAACAAGCCTTACACCTAGCAACTGCTAACATTCGTGGCAGCCAATGCCCTGCTAGCTCTGCTCCTGGAATCAGGAACTGAATCATACCAACCTTTCTGAAACACTGCTGAGTTATAATCCCTTCACTACCAAAATGGCAGCATACATAACACCCAAAAGCTAAGCTTTAGCTAGTAATTTTGTTTAAATTAAATGGGGTCACTTCTTTTCATAATAGTAAATAGACTTTTTTTTTTTAACTTTTTAGCCAGTGCTTGTCATTGTTTAATCTAGCCATTAGATTGTGAGGGTTTTCAAGATTCACATAGCAAGTAAGTTTGCTTTGGTTTTTTGTTTTGTTTTGTTTTTTGTTTTGTTTTGTTTTGTTTTGTTTTGTTTTTTCACAAAAGTGCCATACTTTTAGAACCAATCGTGAAATTTTTCTTCAGCAACCTGCATGTATTTGGGTTCTCTAATGAATCAGAGACTATCAGAGTTATGAATATATGCTTATACACACACACACACACACTTCACACATGGAAGGGAGACAAAAACAGAAAAGAGAGGTCAAAAGACCACAAAAAACTATCACATGATTAAAGGCGTTGGTGAGTCCCCAGGTCCTCCTGACTTGGGAGAACTTAAAGGTCTGAGAACCAGGAGAGCCTAGTTTGGTTTGGTTCCAAAGCTTGCACTCTGGAGTCCCAGATGTCCAGTTCAAATCCAAATGCCAGGGTGCTGGTTTGAAAGTCCATGTCTTCTCTTCTGCTGAGGAGAAGGTAGGTCTTTCACTTTAACCAGGTCTTGATTTGATTAGATTCACCCAAATTAGGGAGAACAGTGCATTTTTACTGTCTAATTACTTACATGCCAGTCTGATTAAATATACCCTGGGTACACATTGGAGAATTGTACAAGGTATTGTGATACCCTGTAGGCTAATCATGTTGCCAGAAAAACTTAACCATCACATGATCCTATAGTGATTCACATAGTGAGACTATACTTAAAAAATAAATAAATAACATTACTCCACACTTCCTATAATTCTATTTGGAGAAGAAAACATGGCTCTCAATTCTCGTTTTCTGTTTCAGAGCAGAGATGAAAATGCTCCAATTTTTTTTCTGATCCTCTTGTAGATCTTTTTTCCACAACTTTCTGTGATTGCTCTAGTCACAGTCATCCTGCTGAGCTATGATATCACCCTGTCTTCGCCTCTATTTTAAGCTACAAGCTAATTCATACCAGTTGTTTTGGAACCTGGGATATAATAGTTGCTCAGTGCACACTGAGTGGATGTTCAAAATATGAAGAACAAATCTCTGAGCCAACAAGTAGCAAGCCAAGCTGAGTCTAGAGCTCATCCATTGCCTTCTCTAGTTCATCCTAACTCCATTCTTTCTGAACAGTAATTCTGGTCCATTTCTAAGGATGTTCATTTATCTCATTCTTACTTAAACACAGAAACCAAATTTAAACTAAGCAAAGTTCGTTACAGCTGATCACTAAATGGGGACAGCATGCTTCTTCAATTTTGGTGGAGAAAGTTGAGAGAAAGCTAAGGTTTAAGAGATTTTAGTTTATTTTTTATACATATGATGTGTTGGTTGAGCCTGACGCCAACATCATCCCTGTCAGCCCTCAAATTCTTTCTGATTTTGAGACTTTCTGAAAAAGAAGAAGAAGGAGGAGGAGGAGGAGGAGGAGGAGGAGGAGGAGGAGGAGGAGGAGGGGGAGGAAAAAAAGAAAACAAGAAAGAAAACAAAAAACTTTGAATCTGTTTTAAATCTTTGCACTTTTATAGAAAAACAACTTAAGTAAGTTTGTTAAAAAAAAAACTGTTTATATAATTGTGATTTTCCTAGTTATCATGCTCTGAAAGTCAAAACAGCATCCCCTTGCCAATTACTTACAATTAGCTTCAGGATCCAAGATAATCCCAAATCCAATGACTAAAATTCAATCTGCCCCTTCCTCTCATGTACTCCTTCTGCTTTTACTTTTATTCCTACTTCTATGAAACTCACCTCACCAGCCACATTGGACCAAAGCCAAAATCTAGAAATTGTCCTGAGAATCCCAAGTTTCACATCTTTCCAGCTACTGTGTTCAGTAACTCTCCAAGTGCTGTCCATGCCACTGACGTCTAATGGAGTCAAGGAATGCACACAGTGCACTTACATACATGGAGATAAACTATTTAAACACAAAAAACCTTTTGGAAACATAAATATTTAAATATTTAAACATCTTAATCTAAGTATGGTGATATATCTTTAACCCCAGTTTGTTGGAAACAGAGGCAGAGATTTCTTTCTGTGAGTTTGAGGTCAGTCTTATCAACATAGCAAGTTTCAGGCCAGCCAGGACTATGTAGTTAAAGTTTGCCTCCAAAAACTTTTTTTCTCTATAGCATACTATTTAGCTACTAAAAAAGTGAAACTCAAAGGTACATGGATGGAGCTGAAAACAATGATCCTGAGTGTGGTAACACAGACCCAGATAAATAAATGTTACAGATTTTCTCTCATTTGTGGATGTCACCTTTGAATCACCACATATATTTGGTTCATTTGTAATCACCACAGGGGTCAAGAAATTAGTAAGGGTCACTGAGAGAGTTGAAGGTTTCAAGGGATGGGAAATAGACATCAGTTGTATAAAGGGTTGAAGTGTAGAAATAATACAAAAAGGATTAAATTGGGGTAAGCAGGGGGCAGGGTAAAAGAGAAAGCACAGGAAAGGATAAATGACACTGAAGATCTTTCAAAAGTGTTTATATGGAAATCTACTTATGACAAAAGAATCTTAAAAACAGATTGAGACAGACAGACAGACACACACACACACACACACACACACACACACACACACACACACTCCTCCAAACACCTAGGAGTTTCTAGTCCTAAGGTGTACCTAGAACTCTCAGAACCCCTTGTCTCCCAACCTGCACTGAGCTACACACAAATTCCCTGAACAACAGCGTGAGCTTCCCTGCCCCTTGTATCCAAATTTAGTTTGGCAGTTTCTAGTGAGATAGATTTCCAGTTGGTCCGGGCCTAAAAATTAAGTGGGCTCTCTGAAATGAACCGGGTACATGCGTAGTATAGTAAACTGTGACTTCCAATAACCTATCAAGGAGACTTTCCTCCTTATTATTTTATACCTATGTATAATTGGGCATGCATGCACTCAAAAACAGATGTGTTGTGGGAAGGGACATTCATTTAAAGTAGAAATACGATTACAAAACTTAATTCATCAATCAGACTAGAAAACCACCCAACTACACTCCTTACTTCCTTAGATCCCATAAAGAGAGAACCCAGGCTGTATCTGCACTCTTGAGGATTCTCATTCACATGGCCTGTTAAAAGTCTTGACAGTGTTTTTCTCTTTAGTATGTATTATTGAGCAACTCAAAATAAAATTGTCTTGCTTCTTTTGAGAATCTCTGTGAGTCCTTATTTTCAATCCTTTGACTAAGAAGACAAGAACCTGGATCGGTTACAAAGCCCAGACTCTCTCTACCAATACCGGATCAAATAAAATATGTGATTTTTAAAAAATGACTTGATAGATCATGCTTTAGCCTTATGCTTAACTGATCTTCTAAACTGCTAGTATAAAATAATCAAAATGACATGGTTTTCTCAAGCAAATTTATACACTATGTATATTGAGATTTAAAGCCCCAAAATGAGGTCTTATATAAATTAGCAGTATCTAATTATCACCCATCAAATGCTTGACTAAACAAGAGATTTAAGTTACAACCATTGAAAACCTTGCAGTACATATGAGCACAGTTAGCAGAAAAGGGAAGAGTCATTTCCAGGAAGGGCTGGTGATGTTCTCTGGTTCCAGTTGTCATAAAGCTATACAGAAGAAAGCAATTCTGCTTTCACTAGGGGACCAGACTTCAGCTGGATAACTAGATAATTAGCGAGCTAGGTTTCTTTGGGCCATGGTCAGTACCCCAATTATGTACACATAAACTCAGGACACTGATAGCCATAAAAAACAGCTTTGTAGCAAGCGTGATATTCTTTTTAAATTCTCATTAAAACAGAGGCCTTTGTGAACACTGAGGTAACCTTTGTGTGTAAGGAAAAGGCCACAGCTCTAGGTAAGTACCTAATTGGTTTAGTAACAAGTTGTCACGCCATTCGTTCTAATCTTTTTATTATTATTAATCATTTTATTTGTTTACATTTCAAATGTCAAATGTTATCCCCCCTTCCCAGTCTCCCCTCCATGAACCCTCCACCCCATCCCCCTCCATTTTGCCTCTAAGAGGGTGCTCCCCCACCCACCCACTCCTGCCTCACCCCTCTTGCTTGGGTAATGGCAACTGTAGAATTTAACTTAATAAAACCAACACAGTAAATGTTCCTTTTAATCTCTAAAAGAAAATAAAAACAAAGTTTCTTTTGACTCTTCCACATAATTCAATCTTTTATATATTAGTTTGTCTGTGAAGTGCCAGTAGTTAAGAGGACCTGCTGTTCTTCCAGAGGACCTAAATTGGACTCTCAATCCTCCATAACTCCATCTCCAGGCAATCTTATGCCTCTGGCATCCTACTGCACCCTGCACTGATGTACACACTCTCACGGGCAGATATACACAGCTACACATAACTACCAATACAAATACTAACTCTTTAAAAAAAGAAATAAATTTGTCTAGTTCCTAACTGAGCACTGATCTGGGCAATTTCTATGTGGCATCAAATGAAAAGGCCTCCAGGATAGGTGTGAGGGATTCAAATCCTTTAACTCCATTGGCTCTCTCTGATTTTGTTTTAGTCAATTCCATGCCCCAAAAGGGTTCATGCAAGACATAGTTACATCACTGATATACAAGACTCAAGACTTTCACCAAGTGGAAGAACCCCCCCCCACACACACACACACATACACACACACACACACACACACACACACACACACACACACACACACTATACACCTCCCAACAATTACTCTGCTCTCCATAGTTGAGAACTCATTTGCAGGTAAGATTCACTCTGTTGACTTGCAACATGAAACACTCGTGCCTCCTTCCCCTCCCCTAAATATGTATTTCAATTTAAACCTTTACGCTTGGCTCTTGCTTTTGTAAAAACTCAAAACCAGTGTCTGGGTGGTGTGGAACCCAGAGAAACTCTCCAGCTTTTGCAATGACCTCAGATTGTCGCTGGTTAAGGATATAGTTTGCCCTAAGCCTCTGTTTCCAGGTTTCAGTCTTTGTCACTGACCTTCCTCATCCTGAAGTGTTGTCAGCTATGAAGTTCCAATCATAGTCAAGATAGCTTTAGACTTCCTACCCATAGTTTGGTATTCTTCGCTCTGAGTTTCGTGAAATAATTTTGTCCATGAAATTTGTTTGAAAACGGTCCCCTTTCCTTTGTTCTAGAAGGAAGCTCACCCCTAAACAATGGACAAAGAATAAATGACTCTTGTGTCTATTGAACTCTTATTGCCTTGATGTTGATCATTAACAGGGTCATCTCCACTCCATGTATATGGGGAAATCTACAAGACCAATTTTCTGACTATATGATACAGAAATAACAAAATAATATTAATATCATCAGGCTTGAAATAATGTAGGCTTCAAAAAATGATCGCTCCAATTTTATCAGTGTCACTTCTTTTTCTAAAAATGAATGCTTCGTATGTAATTTTATTCACTAAATACATGTTAAAATGTTAAATTTGTAGTATACCTTTACTTGTTGGGTTTTTATAAATATACTGTCCTATTGTGTGATTCTAATGTTTAATATTATCCCCACAGGCCTTTACACAAAAGTCTTACTGAATAAAATAATACAAAATGAAGACAGCAATTCTATACAAGCAAGGTAACTCATTTCAGTTACTTAAAATGCCATGAAAACTTTGTCGTGAGAAGTTAAACTGAGCATTAGTTATAATGAAGTCTCTTCATTAGGAGAAATTTTTTAATCAGTGGGTGCCAGTACATGTGAATATGTGTATATTTAAAGAGAAAAATATGACCAAAAAAATCAATAAAATTTTCACAAATGATTTAACAATAAGGTAAAAGAATTGATGTTGCTTTAAACATTGAAACAAAATCAGAATTAAGAACTGAAAAAAATATAAAATTAAGAAACATATTTAATGCCTCTACCTTCCCCATATGGTATAACAAAATAAACACAGTTTTGCCCAATTCATGCTTTGACCAAATACTAAAATGGGATTTGATTGTTTATTTGTTTGTTTTGAATCAGTCTCCTGCCGCCCAACCTTCAAGCTATATAGCAGAGGGTGGCCTTGAAGTCCTCCTGCCTCCTGCCTCCTGCCTCCTGCCTCCTGCCTCCTGCCTCC
>NW_021621467.1:3734531-3784727 GCF_004785775.1 Grammomys surdaster
CCTCCTGCCTCCTGCCTCCTGCCTCCTGCCTCCTGCCTCCTGCCTCCAGCTAGAATTACAGTCACAAGCTACCATTATTGACTTTAAGATGGGCTTCCTGATTGTCAACATCCTGGAAAAGTTCTGCAACTACTTTCTGGTTGGTTCAGTTTTAATTTTAAAAATGAATACCATAATTGAAAGAATCAGCATTAATCTTTAAATCAAAAGGATTTACAATGAGATTATAATTAATTGCATGCAAAAAATATCTTATTGAGTAGGGTGGTGACCCCAGTTACTTTGCTTAATCACTTAAACAATCTAATTCTCAAATAAGAATTTGGATCACTTCCAAACATATCCAATTAAGGTTATCAATTCACAAATAACAGTGACAACAATCTCAAAAATAAACTCTTTGAAACTTTTCTTGTTGATGAATGAGTCTGAAGAATATTTTATGAGGGCTTGGGTACTTGCTGAGAACATCGTTGGCAACAGTGCTCTGCAGGCTGCAGGATGCCTGGAGGTAAAGATCTCCATAATTAGGTTGCTTTTCTGTCCTAATACTGAGTGAGTCACTTGTCATGTCTCAGATCTATTTGCAACAGACCAAAGTCAAAGAATATTATTACTGTTATCTTGTCTACCTCCTGGAAGGTCTGAGATTGACAAGTTTTCTTTTGCCGTAAAAAAAAAAAAAAAAAAGAAAAAAATTATGATTTGGATATATTCCCATATGGGTGGTTTTGGGA
The DNA here is from genome assembly GCF_004785775.1 of Grammomys surdaster. Classification (NCBI taxonomy): domain Eukaryota; kingdom Metazoa; phylum Chordata; class Mammalia; order Rodentia; family Muridae; genus Grammomys; species Grammomys surdaster. The sequence goes on from NW_021621467.1 coordinate 3,735,269, forward strand.
ATCAGACTCAGGCAACGTTTATATCTTTATTTCCACAAAAATGTGACAAAAATGTCCTAGATGATATTACATTACCACAAGATTGCAATACATTTCCTAGGATACATGTAGGGGCAATTACATAGAATTCATACAGAAGTTGATAAAGAGCAGAGGTCATTTCAGGCACTCATAAGTAAAAATGCTTTACCAGGACAAAACACCCTCTACTGCCTCTGAGTATCTTCAGAGCTAGAAGAAGATACTTTGTAGAACTTGGGTTTGATTTGTTTGTTTGTTTTCGGTTTTGTTTTGATATATTTTTAGTTTAGTTTTGTTTTTTTTTTTACAGTGTGTATGCTTTTTCACAGGAGTGAAGAATACTTCCTAATTGGTACAAAACACTGACGCAGTGTCAATGATATTAAGCAGTCCCTTTGAGTGAATCTCAGAGGAAAAACGAGGTTTCTATAAACAGGACAAGAATTTTAAAAGCCAGGAAGTTTTCTGTTACTTTCTGATACATGCTGTGTAACTGTGAAACTATATCTGCTTTCCAAAATCCCAATATTCTCACCTATGTAAAGCAGTGGTTCGCAACCGTCCTAATGATGCATCCCTTTAATACAGTTCTCATGTTGTGCTGAATTTCAACCATGAAGTTATTTTTGTTGCTACTTCATAACTCTAATTTTGCTGCTGTCATGAATTGTAATGTAAACATCTACATTTTCTGATGGTTCTAGGTGACTCCTGTGAAAGAATAGTTTTACCCCCAGAGGGGTCGCAACCCACAGGTTGAGAACCACTGATTTTAAGAGTTTCTTGAGTTCTCTGTCATGACATACTAACAACAACATCTGTCTAAAATCCCACCACAGGCTTTCTTTTGACCTTAATTTCTATCTTGGAACTTCAGTCAAGCATAGAGCTAAAGACTATTGACATGTCTGACATGTTATATAATCGATGAGAAGTGTTTGACAAGTTACCAGCCCAGCTAATCAGCATAATAATGTAATACAAATAAGATGTGTCATTTAGATTTATTGTTAAGCTCTGAAAATTTGCATTCAAATATAGATAAAAGCATTCTGGCTGGAACCTGAACAAAAAAAAAAAATTCTTGTGTGCTTTATGAAACTTTGTTGGTTGAAATATAATTTATTATTGTTGTCAGTATTAATTGTCGGAGTAACCAGTGTGGGTAAAAGCTGCCAAACTGGTCAAAAAAAAAAAAATGTTGAGAAACTTCCAATAGTTATATTTTAAAAACGTTAAAGTTAAACTAATAGTAAGAGAGATTACATTGTCAGCTAACTCTAGGGAAGCCACATTTCTTTTGGAATACAGGAAATGGACATAAAATATTAAGTATTAGAATGTGGATAATATCAACTTTTAGGCTAATTAGAGTAACAATTAAAATATAAAAGAAACTGTGTTTACAGTACCAACAGAGTCACCCTTGGGGATTCCCAAAGACTGAACCACCAACCAAATAGCAAGCATGGGCTAGACATAGCCCCCCCTTCCCCCCCCCCCCGCAAGTATATAGGAGATGTGCAACTTGGTCTTTATGCTGGTTCCCCCAACAACTGGAGCAGGGGCTGTCCCTGAATCTGCTGCCTGACTGTGGATCACATTCCCCTAACTGAACCATCTTGTCTAGCCTCAGTGAGAGAGGATGTGCTTAATCCTGCAGTGACTTGATGTGCCAGGGGTGGATGATTACAGGAAAGGGGAGCTCCTTCTTCTCAGAAAAGAAGGGGAGGAGGAAGTAGGGGGAGGATCTGTGTGATAGGATACTGGGAGGAGAGGGGGACTGATATTGGGATGTAGAGTGAATAAATAAATAAAATTTTAAACAAGAATGACTTTTAAGTATCAGTTATCTATTGCATGGAAGCCTAGGATTTCTAGGGAAAAAAATGTCCTAAGAAATCTATATACTTTATGGGACTAAATTATCATCAGGATGTCAACCTTGCTACATCAGCATTTCACAAATGGATAAAAAGTAAAAATCCTACAACAATAAATCATGTCAAGCCAAGCACCATTAAGGAAATGAATTTAAATGAAAGAAGGAAATGTTAAAGAAAACCCCCCTTCTTTAATTATATTTTGTCCTCACTAACCAAACTTCAAAATAATAATTTGTAACAACAATTTAAGATTTGAGTCTATGAAGTTAAAAATATTATTTTAAACAATGAATTGATGCTCTTTATCCTATTCAAATTATTGGAAGGAGGTTCAGAGTTTGAGAGTAAGGAGCCATCTCAAGTGTCATGCCAAAGGATTTGTGTTACTTCTAAAATTTACTATGATAGTCATTATAATTAGGAAAAAGTTTAAAGACACTTGCAGGGAATTTGGCATAATTCTAACACCTCTCTGGATGTTTTAACTTTGCATAGTGAGATTATGAATTTAAAGAATGTGGCTCTGCTGAGCTTTGATGCTGCAGATACTGCTGATAAAATTATCCATGGCCTGAGGTCCGTATTTCCATTTTGGTCAAGCTTTAAGAATGGCATATATAGGTTGATCATGCTAGCCCTATTTGTTCTGGGAATACTTTTATTCCTGCCCATCATGTTTTAGCTTGTCTTTAACAATGTCAACATGTTGGACCCCCAGACAGTTATTAATTTAACAGGCTAGCAAGCCAAGGACAGGTAAGATTCTGTACAGAGCCTTAACAACCTAAAGCAGAAGTGCATTGCTTTTGATAATACATATTCCACAACAGGTAAGGATGATACTCTAGTCAGAATGACCTAAGACAAGCTCAGTCTTATCTATGAAATAAAAAGGGGGGAGATATAGAGAGCTTTTGGGGCTGCATGGCAGGAATCTGGCATTGGCCAAGGACAAGGGAATGGGCTTCAGGCAGGAATCTGACATTAGGCTGGAACAAAGAAGCAAATTTCAGGCGGGAATCTAAATATTAGGCTAGAACAAAGAAGTAGGCTTCAGGCATGAAAATGACTTTGGGCTAGGATAGAGAAGTAGGCTCAGATATTTTGGTCATCCTGATAAGCCCTTAGAAGCAGTGATCATGGGATTTTTTTTTATTGTCTTGCTTGTTCTTTGACTATTTGTGTTTATTGTCTTGCTTGTCCCATGATTATTTGCATCTATTATATTGCTAGTTCCTCAACCTAGAACTTAATACTTGCATGTAATTAAAATGACATAAAAGCAGATTGGGAAAAATTTTTTTAATTAAAAAATAAAATTTAAAAAATGAGTTTAAAAAATAATACTTATGTCTAAGCATAGTTTTGTCAAGAGGCCTAGTGTCTCATTAGTATTGAAGTTTTATATAGATAAATGAGAGAATATTTTATTTTTTGTCCTTGTACCTACAATAAATTGTTCATTCTCAGTTTAAAAATATATATTATTTTATATTTACCTAAAATCATATGCAATACTTATAAGTGTATATGTAAAGGTGGTGGTGGTGGTGGTGTGTATGTGTAAAAGTGTGTGTGTGTGTATGTCCAAGAAAATAATATTTATAGGGATGACAATGCTGCCTACAAAAAATCTAGTACCAGGCATATAAAATTTCCTTTAAAATAGTTGGTCCCAGTAGTCCAAATGTCTCCCCAAACAAGATAGACTATTGATATAGCCAGTGGTTGCCTCTCAGATGTTCAAGGTTAGCCCCCTAGCTGAAGAAACTACACATTTATATTATTGGAGCCAGTTATAAGTTTCATAGTACCAGAAAATATTATGTTGCCAAGAAACGAAAGCAATTAGTACTCCATACAGCTGTGGCATGGATGAACTACAGCAATGACCAGCATGGCAAGATAGCCATGAAGGTACAATAAGTGGCACTTTGGACTTATGGCCAATGGAACAGGATAGAAAACATGCTTGGTACTAAAAACTTAGCCAGCTTCAGTGACTAATGAGATCATAGACCCATCATTACAAACAACATTTTAAATCCTTATACCCACAGATAAGTGTAGCTATCATTCATCATCATGGATGTATCTCTGTACAGAAAATGGAGACCATCACAAAAAATCACAACTTGAACCACTGCAGAGAGTAACAGATTCTGGAGAGCTCAGCCTCAATGGATATGTCTTCATCACAGTTCCTGCATCTGTGGCTGAAGGAACATTGAAGAACAGAGTGTGAAAGATTTATAAAAGCCAAAATACCAGGACTGTATTTTTGTACTGTATTTATATACTGTTTCTGTTCCAAAACAGGCTTTCATAGGAAGGACTGAATAAACAAGTCCAGAACAAAGGCGATATCAAACACATGGTATCATAGTTAGGGTTACTACTGTTATGATAAAGATAACATAATCAAAGAAATTTAAGAAGGAAAAGGTTGATCCAGCTGATGTTTCCTTATCATATCTCATCATAAGAGACAGGACAGGAACTTAAACAAGGCAGGAACCTGGAGGCAGGAGCTGATTCAGCATGCATGGAAAAGTGCTGCTTACTGACTTGCTGCTCCCCATGGCTTGCTCAGCCTGCTTTATTATAGAACCAGGACCACCAGCATGGGGATGTTACCACCCACAGTGGAATGGGTCTTCCCCCATTAATCACTAATTAAGAAAATGTCTTAAAGGTGGATGTTGTAAAGGCATTTTCTCAAGTGAAGTTTTCTCCTTTCAGATCACTTTACTTTGTGTATCAAGTAGACATAAGACTAGCCAGCACATATGGCATGAAGAAGAGGATGTCAGTCACACCAGTAAACAAGAATCTACAGCTAATGACTGCTAGAAGAATTGATCTCTCCCAAGAAAGTTGTAGTCCTTTATTTGTAGTCCAATTCAAAGTGATCAGTTCTGAAACTATATACACAGACAACAACTGTCTCATCAGGTTGTTTTTATATACTTGTATATATACACTCTGTTATGCTTGCAGACAGGAGCATGTTGTCTTCTGAGATGCTCCATCTAGTAGCTGACTAGGACAGTTACAGACACCCACAGACAAACACTGGGTGGAGTTTTGGGATTCTTATGGAAGAATAGGAGGAAGGATTGCAGACCCAAAAAAGGATAGGAACCCAACATGAAGACCAACAGAGGCATCTAAACTGAACACTTGTGGCTCTCAGAGTCTGAACCACCAACCAAAGAACATACACCATCTGGACCTAGGCCTGCCCAATCATATGTAGAGGAGTGCAGCTTTACCTTCATGTGGATCCTGAACAACTGGATTGGGGGCTATCCCAAAAGCTGTAGCCTACATGTGGGATATGTTCTACTAGCTGGACTGTCTTGTCAGGCCTCAATGGGAGAGGAAGCACCTAGCCTTGCAGAGACTTGAAGTGCTAGAGTGGGGAGCATATCCCATTGGGGCCCCCACCTGCTCAGAGGTGAAGTGAAAGAAGAATGGGGTAAGATTGTCAGAAGAGGTGACCAGGAAGGAGGCAATAAGTGGGATATGAAGTGAATAAGTAAAATAAAATTAAATAAAATTTTTTTAAAAAAAGAACTACTCAGAAACTTACACTTTGTCAGGATTTCTAGGCCTTTTCTGCATCTCTTTATGCATCTGAGAATATTTGCCCAGAATTTTTAAAATTAATTTTCCTAATAAATTTGAATATTTGTCATTTATTATAATCAATCTGAGAAATATTACTGTATCAAACAAATACTGTGTATTTACATGGAGCCTACTCCCATGTCTCTAGACTTTATTTCTTTCAATAACCCACCTTATTTTTCAATGTGTGCATTTTGTATTATTTTGTTAAATTTTTTCCAGTTCTTTTCACTTAAGGCTGAGTTGTGAAGATTTTCTAATTTTATCTTCATATTATCCATTAAAATTTATATATACACAATTTACTTGTGTATGCTGGCCTAACATTTTGCAGTACTGATAAGTTCATTTACTGACAGTAGTGACTTAGTGTTTCATTTTTAGTGGTTACTTAGTAATGACCATAAGACTTCTTTCCAATAAATTTGCAATTCATTTCTCTTCATGTCTATGAGCCCTGATCAGAGCCACCACCACAGTGCTGACTGGCATGAGGATGATATTTCCAGGATCTATGTGGAATTAATTATTTTAGTATAAAAATAACATCAAGAATTATCACACACAAAAGAACTTGGAGTTCTATATTCTTATGAAAAAGCTAAACCAAGAAAGTTTTGAATTTAACCGTGAACAATCTATGTAATCAGGTGCTCCTATTTTCTATGTGGGGTACCCAATCTTTTGACATTGTGGCATGATGTCACTTATACATGTATAGGGCAACATACATAGCAGTCCACAGACACATGTGGTGCCACATATCTTAGGTTGGACACTGTCTGTTGATGTAATATTTCCCTGACGTCAGGAAGCAGTTCACTTCCTGATCTTGAAGTCATTTGAGTTTGCAAAGTCTGTGTTTTAGATCTCAATATTGGAGCTTTGCAGATGGTTGGATGGATAACGTACTTACTGCGTCAGCATCAGGCCTTAAGCTGAGATCCCCAAAACCCATGTACAGGGCAGGATCGGCACAGTTTCCGTGTAAAGTCAGGAATGTGAATGGAGTTGGGGGTGAAGACAAAAGAATTTTGAGGCATGCTGGCCAGCTACTTCAGCAAAAATTATAAATTCCAGACCAAAACCTAGGTTGAAGTATTGTGAAATAGATCAGTGGGTAAAACAATGGCCGCACAAGAGCATAGACCCTGAGTTTAGGTTTCCCCAATAACCATATAAAAAGCTGGGCATGTTTGTGAGTATCTGTACCTCCAGTTGTTGTATGCTAGAGGCAGGAGAATTCTGGAAGTCCACTGGTCAGTCTGTCTGGCTAACATGGTGAACCCAAGATTCAGTGAGACCCATCTTCAAAAAGGTGGAAGGCCAATTGAGGACAACAAGCTGGTGTCAACCTCTGGCCTCCACATCTGTCCACATGTGTGAGGCCAGCCACACAAGTACACACATGCATATACCAGAGAGAGGAAGAGACAGATATACAGATAAACCAATATAGAGAAAGACACATGTGAAAGACAGAGAGATATTGTTTTAAATGACATCAGTAAAAGATTACAATAATGTCCTTCGGAGCATATAATATACACATATACACTCGCAAATACCCAGGGTGACTGTGACAGTGGAGTTTTGCCTAAAAGCTTAGGTAATGTCAGCTAGCTATCATCTCCTAAACCATTAGATCCAACTGTGATGCAACCTATCTCCTTTTATCATTCTTCTCTCCTAGATTCACAGGTGAATGAACTCATGCCAACCTGTTAGGACAGCTTTCATCAGCACTCTGCCTATTTTGTTAGAAAATGAAAAAAGCATTTTGAAGACTGATACCCTTTATTTAAAAACACAGATTGTGTCTGAAACACGCTTCATGAGCAACAGTACAGGAATGCTCACTCACTGAAAGAATAAAACTCCAAAACCTAAGGTACTCGCTGTCCCTTCTATGGACCAAGTGAAGGACAGATTGAAAGGCTGAGAGGAAGAACGTCATCTGAGGGGGAAATCTAACAAAATTTATGTACTAAAAGAAAGTACAGTCTGCCCTTCTGCTGCATGGATATGGGAAAAGACATTTGCATAGAATTTGAAGGCAAAGACAATAGAAGTATAAATAGATGAATTGGTTTGCATCAAACTAATGGCCACCTTCTACACTGCCAAGGAACCCAACAGCAGATGGAAGGGGAAATGAAGTGGGAGAAAGCATTTGCAAACCTGAGTCTGATAGAGGCTGGATGACTCTCAGGCAAAATCTGAAATGAAACCAATTTAATAAGAAAATACCAGTTTTTAAACTGGCAAACATGCATCAACAAACACACATGCATTTCTTTAGAAATGAGGTACATAAATGGCCAAATTGAATATGAAAAAATATTCAACATTGTTAGTTGTCACAGAAATGTAACTCAAAGCTACAATAAAATAGTTCCCCAAATAAAAATGGCTGTTGTTTCTTGAAATCCTGATGTACGTAAAGAGAAATGGGAACCCGCACATGCTGTTAGCTAGGATGTAAACTAGAATAAACATAGCAGGAAAGGGTTGGAGCTTCCTGATATACTTTAAAGTAGAAAGAACTGTATGATGCAGCTAATGTATCACAAAACATAAATCTCTCCTGTTTGAATAACAGGTGACAGTAACCCTGATTCTGTTTCATGTGACAATAGTCTTGTGACTTACTCTGCTATCCAATATCAAATTCAAGACTCTGGAGCTGGGAGTCTTCATGTTTCAAGAGGTTTATATGCTATGCCTTAGTATCTTCTGAAATTCATTTTGGATTCTGTGTGCAAAAGTGAGCTACATAAAATTCACGCAGATATATTACACTAGGAAGCTCAATTCCACCTATGGAAACGAGGACTCAAGACTTAAGCACCCCCTTAAACATGCTCAGGAAACACAAAGCATGTGTTCTACATTAGGAGACCTGGATGGGGTCTGGGTGGGGCACAGGAGAGACTCACCAGCAGGAGTAAAGGTGGGTAGGTAGAAGGTACTTGATGTGAAACTGTGTCTCCCAGAACAGCTAGTGTCCTACTGTAAACTAAACAAGTAATGACAACTGCAAAGCGTGACACTTATTTTTTTTTTTTTTTTTGCGTGACGCTTATTGATGAGGGAGGAGAAGAGAACGTTAGAAGATTGAAATAATCCCTTAGCCACAAGAAAATGTATCTCTCTTTGAGAAATGAAAAAGTTAAAGACTTTGTAAGAGTTGCTTTTTGGGTCTCCCCCGTCCCTTCTTTGGAAAATGAAATATTTTCTCACATCTCACCTAACCAAGAGAAATATGATCATCACTCTATCAATCTTGTTCCTTGAAGACCTACATGAAGGCAAGCTGAGCTACATCAGAAGCTCTGCAGAGGGTGGGAGGGCCTTGGGTCTGTTAGACTGCAAAGGTGGCCCATGCTAGACCAGGGAACTGCTTTGTCTCCTAATACACTCTCCCTTGAAAGGTAAAGAATGTGGTAGAATTAAAATGAAGTGCCTCAAAAACGTCCCAGATGAGGAGAGTTCAGCTCTGGAGTGTTCAGGCTTCCTGAGTTTAGATCTGAGCGATGGGCTCTGAGCCAAGCTTTAAAGGTAGCCAACAGCCAACAGCCTCTGAAGAGAGCAGGAGGCAAGCCTTTCCTTGACATTTGACCCAACAGCCAGAGCAATGAGAGAGGAACAAGCTGTCCTGAAAGGGGTGCGTTGAGGTCAAGGAAGACACAGAGACCAAATGACCTGCGTGAATGCAGACTCTAGCGGCACTCCCTTGGTAGGAAGTTGTTGTGTCAGAAGCCAGAGCTCACTTCTGGCTGAGAGTCACACCTTATGCATCTGCCCCTGCCCTCGGATCCGGATCCAGGCTTTCTGAGAGGACTGTAGCTGGAGTCCTTCTCTTTTGTAGCATCTACTGCCTGTGGGACCTCAAATCACATAGCTATCAGCCGCTTGAGGAAATTATTCATTACCCAAATTCAGCTCCACTGAAGAAGCAACAATTACGCCAGGCAGTGGTGGTGCACACCTTTAGTCCCAGCACTTGGGAGGCAGAGGCAGGTGGATTTTTGAGTTAGAGGCCAGACTGGTCTACAGAATGAGTTCCAGGACAGCCAGGGCTACACAGAGAAACCCTGTCTCGAAAAACAAAACAAAAGAAGTAACAATTACACTGTGCCTCTTGTGCTTATGGGGAACCCCCTTCATCGGGGTAATTGTCTCCTATGTACGAACAAAGAGCCCACTCGGCAGAGTTATTGTGACTCATTGGTACACAGGACCTCCTCAACAGGGTAATTGTGTCCCATGTGGGTAAACAGAACCCCCTTGTCAGGGTAACTGTACTTCATGTGGGTAAACAGAACCCCCTTGTCAGGGTAACTGTACTTCATGTGGGTACACAGAAGCCCCTTGGCAGGGTACCCGTACCTCATGTGGGTACACAAGAGCCCCTCAGCATTTTAACTCTGCCCCATGTGGATACACAGACCTTCCTGAAAGTGAGGAATCTCACTGTCACTGTCTGAATCCACATGCCATCATGAGGCCCCCGTTTTTGTCTTGGACCATGAGGGGGAAAAAAACATATCAGAAAGAAGGAATGCATCGTCTTTCTCTGGAATTATTTTAACTCTGAGAACAAAAGCAGTATTCTGCATCTAAATCATACGGCTTGGCCGGCTACAAAGGGAAAAGAGTTTCATGTCTTCTGGCATTAACGAAGCTTTCTCACCCATCTTCCTGCAGTCACTAAGTGTTGCTTGGCTGTTTTTCTCTACTAAAAGTTCAACAAGCAAAAACAGTGGTGTGGTTTGAATGTCATAGCCACTAGGGCCTCCTTGTAGGGACCACGGTGGGGAGAGGGCGGGACTGCGGAGAAAGTCTTCCTGCTGTGGAAGATGGGAGAGAAGGGCCGTCTGGAACTGATCAGGAAGGTTGTGATCTTCTCTCTAGCCCTGGGAGGTGGGAATAGAGCAGGGCGAGTTCCCATCAGGGCAGAGAGAATTCTGGTTTGGGATGTAAGGGAAAGAAGGCATCCTTGAGAGCTGATGGATGCCCTCCCTGCTGCATAGTATCCTTTTATTTGAGTTGAATCTTTCTGGGAGTTGCTTATGAATACTGTTTCGTAAGCAATCTATTTCAGCAGTCCTTACGATCCCGTTACCCACACATGTGTTTGGGATTATTGTTTGATTCCTCACGGATAGGACAAATTGTTCATTGCCGATTAGATACTTAAAACGCATTTGTTTTACCTGAGTCACATCTTCATGGAAACTTTCCCAGGAACAAATTTACAAGAGCCTATGACTGGCATTGATCATAGTTATTAAGCATAATGAAATCCAAACCGACCCGAGTTCATCTCGTCTTTTAGCCTCTAGGGCCCCAGTTTTCTCTGCTGAGGGTTGTGAACGCTGATTTTTAATAGTGACTGTTAGCATCCGTAGGAGGTTCCAGTTAGCGGAAGTCAGTTGAGTAGATTTCAAAGCCATTTTCAGTTCAATTGGTCAGTTTATGCTCCATTTAAAATAAAAATCTCTTCAAAACCACTTAACGTTTAAAGTAAATCTTTAAAAGATTTGACTTTCAAAGAAAGAAAATGGCCAGTGGTCGATTTAATAAAATTATTGTCATTGTAAAACAGATTGTTAAAGAATTAGGGCTTCGTTATTGAGGTGTAATCCTATAAAGGAATGAAACTCAAAGCTCTGAGCCAGGCCAATGTTATGCCATGGACTAACATTTTGCTACTGCTGCAGCGATGCTACTAACATTCAGGCTGGATGACTGCTGAGCAAGGATTCCCTTTTGTTACTCTTGTAAGAAGTGAGCCTGAAAAGATACAAATTAAAAAGGCAAAAGTACAGACCCCTCTCCCTCTTTACATTGCTCTAGCAATATTGTGGAAGGTGGAAAGGAGTAAAATAAAACTGTCTTTTATATTGAACAAAATCCGTGTTTACCCTCTTACAAGGATTCCAGAAGGTTCCTACCCTGGTCTCCAATACTGAAGATTAGAATTGGAACTGCCTCAAAATTGATTTAGTTCCTCATTTGCATGTATTAGAGATAATTAGACAAAAATTGCTCTAATTGCAAGGGCTAGATTGGAGGATAGTGTTAATTAAGAGTATGGTGGTTGACGATCTTTTGCCTTTCATTCTACTTGGGAGACTGAGACTGAGAAAACTCACCAAAATTCCCAGACCAGCCTGGGCCATTGAATGAATTTCCCTCAGAAGGAAAAATAGGGAAGGTGGCTCAGTTAGCAAGGCACTTGGTATACAAGCACAAGGACCAGGGATTGGATACTGGGCACTCATATAAACAAACACACAAAAATGCTGTGTGTGCATGTTGCATTATATGCCTGTAACCCCAGTTCTGGGGAGTCAGGAACAGAAGGCTCCCTGGAGCAAATACAATGAGCTACAGGTTCAGTGCAAGATCATATCTCTAAAAATACGATGGAAAACAGCTGAGGAGGACACCTATATTACCACGTATACAAGCACACACATACACTCATATGCACATGTATACACATATGAGGGGGTATTGAGGGCCTAATAATATGGTGGTAACAGATATCACTTGGTAATTCTTCCCAGATGCCAGGAACTAAGTCAAACACTTTATTCTCAGCATGAATTGCCTTACTCTCATGTAGCAAATTGCAAATGCCATAAATTCTCCTCAGCCTTAAGTGCATGCTCCTTACAAGGCTGAGTCCTGTTCTCCTATGTGGTAGAGTTCATTTCTCCACCTTCAATCCAGGCCTTACTATGAGATTTATTTGCTTTAGCCATGGGACACCTTAAATAAGATTCAAATTGAACAGGAATTTGCTCACTTTAGCTGTCTTGAGATTATGTGTAAAGAACAATGGGCTATCCTGGTGAATAGGGAGAGTGCTTTGACTTTGTAGAGAAGGCATCTGGATATGTTGTTCTAGTAAGGGTGAGAGCTCTTTAGACATGATAACCTCTAGCCATACAAATAAAATTACCCTAAACAGTCACTCCAGCAAGACTTCTCCAGAAAACAAACAAACATTAAAAAAAAAAACCTTCTAAGCCAGTCCATAGCAAAATAAGAAATAGTAAATGTTATTATTAACATAAGTGATCAAGTGGGGAACAGTTTGCTATACAGCAGAAGCTTACTAGCAAACTTCACTGCAACTTCAGGATTTAGTGTCAGTGTTAGCCTTTTGCCCTTATAACATAACAAAGGCCTAAAATAATTCACTTCAGCAAGAAAAGGCTTATTTTGTGTCACTGTTTTGGTTCTGGTGCATGGCTAATCTATCTGGTTGTTTTTGACAATATAACACATCACCCCAAAAATGAATAGTGGAGAAAATTCACAACTCACACGAGGGAACAAAAGACAACTAAGAGATCAGAGTTGCTCATTCCTTCAAGGCACATCTCCAAAAAAATCCCTAAAGACTTCTACCTCTTTCTAAGCCCCAACCGCCTAAATCTTCCACAACAGTAATCCCTATGAAGAACACAACTTTGTGCTTCCATATGTGGTATTCCATATGTGTGCATATGTAATAGTGCACTCCTACATGCATATGCATGGAAGCCAGAGAGTAGCATGTGTCTTCACTGATCACTTTCTGACTAATTCCTCTGAGAATGGGTATTTTGGTGAGCCTAGAACTTACTGTTACTTCTGAGAATCAGAAGGGCCAGTAATTCCTTTTCTGTCACCCACTCCCATTGCTGGGGATATTCCTACATTTTTATTCTTAAGTTGAGGCTCTGGAGCCAAATTCTTTGCGTTTCTGCAGAAGCACTCTTAACCAGTGAGCAGTTCCTCCCACCCAAGAGCAGACCTTTATTTTACACAAGGGCCTTTGGGTAAAATTTGAGATTCAAACTATAGAAGACCCTACATGGCAATTTTAAGGCAATTTTGAGACATGTAAACATTAAGTAACTTGCCTGTGGTTGTAAAGCTAACAGTTGAGAGAGACAACGTTTAAAATCCCTGTTCTACTTTGGTGTAGATTCTTTTGTCATTTAGTGTGTTTAGATAAAAAACTTGGAAGTGTCTTTCAACTAAGGAAACTAAGACTTGGCTTTTCTCTAAGGGAGAATGGAAGTGGATAAGATATACAAGAAAAAGAAATTCTGGAAAATAATTATGTATGGGGCTTTTCACCAATGAATACACAAGTTAAAAGGAATGATAACTATATCACAGTAATCATCAAAACTCGAAATCCATAAGTCAACAAGCCCCAGTAGTCTGCAGGAGCTTCTAGGTGACCTGCCACTGGTTCACAGATACACTATCTTGTGATATTGCCATTTGCCATAGATGTATTTACTGTATACCTCCATGAAGTGTTATCAAAATATCTCCCAATTCTTCATAGTTATTCTCTCTGTCTTCCGTTGTATTTTGTGGCAGCAGGCAAGAAGGATTTATTACCATATCCTGATCCCTAAACCCGAAATGTTTGAGACCCACAGTAACCAAGCATCTAGTAAAAGTTCTCCCCAAACATCCCAACCTGCTGGAATAGGAAGCAAGAGGTTCTACGATCATTAAAAAGATAGCATTGGGAATGGCGTGGAGCCTAGGCACCACACAGAGCACAGAGCCAGGTTGTAAAGGCAAAAGGAGCAAACCTTGATTTATTGAGCTGTAATTCCATTGAGGGTTTCTAGTGACTCCAGCCTCACACTTGTGGTTATAGTATTCCCAGAACCCCTCAGTGGAGTGATTTCCTGAAGTGCACAGCTGCCTCTTATTTATTTTATTAACTTTACATAAGAACCATGAGAGTGCAGCTTTTACACTATTTGATGATGATCATTCTTGTCTTTTCATGTTTGAAAGAGAAGGCAGAGGGGGAAATGTAAAGTACAGTGAACAGTGTATAAAAACTTTTTGCTTGGTGTTATAATTTTGCAATGAAGTTTACTTGGACTCAATACATCACAATTGGTTATATTTCAGAAACACGTCAAAACTACAGTTGCAGACCTCAGAGGACAGCTGTTTAAAGTGCAAATGCTGAATGAAAAAGATGGATCTTGCTGGACTTCTTGAAGAATAACATTCTTGTTATTAAGGAGACAAAGTTGAGCTAATTTGTTAAAGAAATTCCTATGGTTCTTTCTAAATTTTTCCTTCAAGCTTCTGGGTGACATCAGAAAATACCACCTGAAGTAGCCATCTTTATCTGAAAACGTCATTGAAGATACTTTCAAGTCTAAGCTCTGAGAACCTGAGAATCTGATCCCATAGTTTGGAGCTAATTACAACAGTAGCATGGAGGAGAGACAATTTGCTGCAAACAAAAATTTACATTAGAAATATTATTTATACACTAAATTAACAGCGTCTTTGTGGTTTGTGCATGCTTTAGCTATTCCTAAAAAAATTCTCTTGCATAACTGTTTTGACCATTCATTACTGTTATAAAATAATGAATAAGCCAAGACTTAGTGTTAATGTCACTGCAATTTCTTACTAAGCAAGGGAATGACCAGAAATTCCTCAGAAAGCCCAACATATGGAGCTTATAGCACTTCAATTATGTCAACATTTATTAGTTAAATAGAAATCACAAATCTTCCTTAAGGAAGTGATCCCAGATGCCTGCAATTAATATTTCTCAACCCCTCCGAAGACACTCTAACTTAATTTCTAGTGTCTCTACTTTCAAGGGCTAAAAACTCACAAATTATGTCATTAGAAACAGCAACGACTAACCAGGGTTTTGTTGTAATGTATTTTTGTTAGCCGAGACTAATTGGAGCCAAATGAGTAGAACGATATGGTAAGGATACACAGAGAGATCCCCGGTCTTTAGGAACCGAAATAAATGAGGGCAATCAGCAGTGTATACAGACTGTACTGCGTTCAATTAATATAAATAGCATAGCAGTCAGCTGCAAAGCCCTACGGAGGATGATGGGTTCTGAGGGACAGCAGACGTCTATAGTGCTGGGGAAATACAAACAACATGCCAGACCAGAGCAGATCAAATGGCAAAAGCAGGGATTCAGAAGCTCAGGTGGGGGGGGGGGGAGCTGGCACGTTTCTCTGGTACGGTTTTATAGACTGTGGTCTGGTCTAGGTTATCAATTCACATATGTTGCCGGGTAAGAGATGAGCCACACACACTCTCCTTTCAGAGAGAAAGGGCAGCTAGTTGAGATAAGCTGTTGCTTGGTCTTAGCCAGAACAACAATTATTTTGACCCATACAGTCCAACATAAGGCATAAGAATTGTTTTAACCATGGATTGGTTTTTATAGTAAATGTTGATATAACAGTGCCGAGGTGGATCCCATGGTGTGTTGACGCTGAGTACTTAAAGGGTAACGTTTGCATCCTAACTTTCGTTTGCGTGGTAACTGTATGAAGATGCTCTTTTCAAGGTAGACAGTTATGATCAAATGTTTCTCTTTTCGAAGTGAAATGGCATCAAACTCACAATATGGGGTTGTTTCAAGCACGGTGAGTCTAAACGGAACAATCTTCTATGGGAATTTCAGTTCTTTCTCCCACTTGATTCTGATATATGGATGTCAACCTTGTTGT
Organism: Grammomys surdaster; assembly: GCF_004785775.1. Lineage (NCBI taxonomy): Eukaryota > Metazoa > Chordata > Mammalia > Rodentia > Muridae > Grammomys > Grammomys surdaster. The sequence continues at coordinate 3,751,351 of NW_021621467.1, forward strand.
CCTTATTAAGCACACTTGTGTTAAATATGGTCCTCTATAATAGCCACTAAAACAAAATGATACAATTTCAAAAATCTTCATGTTTTAGTCATAAAAGAATCATTGTGTAAAGACTCTCCTATTGATGGTAAACTGTGTGACATCTTACTCTGCTGTGATTAAATATCAGCCTCTCTGAGTTTCAGTTTACTCCCCTTAAGATGAGGGACTAGCTTGGATAACCTTATGGTTTTTCCATATCTCTGAGCCTGTGTAAACTGAGCACCAGTCAAACTGCATGAAACCACTAATAATTCAAGCAGAGTGGCCTTTTATTATAACCCAGATAGCTAAAAAGATTTCTGAGTCTTCTGAAGTTCAAACCATGACTCATTACAGGAAGTCAAGTAGGAATCATTAAGCAAACCAAATGGTGCTCAATTACTATAAAGGAAAAAAGACAAAATACAGGCAAGACAAAAATATAAACCATCCATAATCTTGCCACCCAGATAGTCTCATCCTTAAGATGTTAATTGGCAGAAGCGAAGACAAAGAAGTAGAAGAGTAATGGAGAAATGGTGGGCAGAGACACAAATGGTATGGATGATAAAGCTGGCGAAGATGTGGATGGAGATATGGTACCTACAGGCAAAGTGATACAAGGAGACGCACGTTTGGCGCACCCGTCTCATGTTTAAACTTAATATTTTAGGTGATTGTATGTTAAAAGCATCACAATTATTTTGACATATTCCATCTATGCATATGAATATATATTGAATTTCCAAATGTCACAAAATTTGATAGCTACTTTTAAAAAGTTACTATTGCATGTGTGTATGGTGTGAGTTGAGGTGGGGCATGCAAATGGGCAGTGCACGTTTGGAGGTCAGAGGGCAACTTTGAACTATCAGGTCTCTCCTTCCATCTTTTAGATGCGGTGTTTCTCTTGCTGTTTCTGCCACTGGGCTGCATGCTCAGGATAGATGGTCTATATACTTCTGAGAAATTCTCTCATCTCACCACAGAAGTGCTAGAATTGTAGACGTATATGACAACATCAGCATTTCTATATGGTTCTGTAGATTAAGCTCAGGTCATAAGGCTCACACAGAAAGTGCTTTTCCTCATTAAACCGTCTCGACAACCCCCAGAGCTATATTTTATGAATCTATAATTAAGTAAGCTTATCAAAATGAAAAGTAGAATATGAAGTCTATACAAAATTTTAAGACTACTACTTTTTAAGAAGGTCTCTCCATGTAGTCCCGGCTCACATAGAATCACAGTGTAGAACCAGGCTGGCCTCCAGCCCATCGATCTGCATGCTTTCCTCTTTCCAGTCCTGAGATTAAAGTAGTGCACCACCATATCTGGCCTAATTTGAAGGCTTTTAACAACCAAACTGTCAAGCATACCTTAACAAATGTTTTTCTATGAACCTCAAGCACAATGAAAATAAAAGAGAAACGAGATTTGGGGAAGAATCTGGCCCTGCATTAGCCTTTATAGGTGTAAAATTAGATGTGTATACTGCTCAAAGATGCAGATTGGCCCGACTGAGGAGTCAACACCCAAAAATACTTAATGTGTGGAACAGCTGTCCTCACTGAAGTCATTGATGTACATTCTAGATGAATGACAGGCAAGACAAACTGGACACACCAATGGACACTAATCCCTAGGTGTTCTTCAGAGTTCTCCATCCCCCGCCCCCGCCCCAAAAGTGTAAACACCAGTGACATCAGGAGCAAGCAAGCACTCTGCAAGGATGAAGCCAGGTCTTTGATGGACTCACTGTATATCACCACACCCTTGGTCTTACGGGTTCAATTCCTACTGTATGATGTACAGCTTCTCAAACTCAGCTCTGGGTTTAGTGCTTCACCTTAGCAGTTTCTATGGCTTTCAGGCTGTGTTTGCTGGCTTTTATGTTTCTAGTTGATGGAAATCAAGCATGGAGACATCTTCATAGCAGTAGGTTATTAATAATGATGACATAGCAAGCAGGGGATTTAAACGTTTAGGGCCTGCTCCCTCCAGGTTAGATCTTAGCAGGTCTCTCTCATCCTGCCAGGCAGAAAGGATCTCTCCTTCATTTTCTGACACCAGCAGGTGTTCCTAAGCGTCCCTGAACAGAGCACTGAAGGTAGGAATTAAGAGGAATCCCTATTCTCCTCCTTTTTTCCTGACCTTCAAAGATCACCTAAGTCCTAGATCCTATTTCTTTTGAGGCAAACCCCAAGCAACCAATATTCCTTATTGAAGCATCCGAGCCTTGAGAAAAGCCTTGGCCTGCAAGTGGAGCAGTGCTAACTTTGCAATAACTAGACTGCCCAGGCAGCTGCAGAGAAACATGCCATCACTCTTCACAGGAAGATGTATGTAATTTGGAAATATATTCACGCATGCCACCGGATCTGTCTGGGAAAAGAGTCAAGGATGCCTTTTCCCTGAAAGCCCAGAATAGAATCAACATGTTATAGAAGCAAGTCACTCTGTGAAAAAGATAAAAAAGAACATAGATGGAAAACCAGCCCACAGACAGTGAACTGACACTGAGAGATGTGAGATCACTGCAAATGTTATCCATGGCAGGGAGGGGTTAAGGAAGTGGACTAGCTGTGATGGAATGGGGCAGATTATTTTAAGAACTTTACTTCTCCAGCACAGAAATCACCGGCTCCAGAATGGAGAGGCTGGTGATACTGAGAGTGTTGGGAGCCTTGGGGCATTCACAGTGAGCAAAAGAAACTACAGTGACCACACATCCCAAAATAGATGCAAAATGGCTGTGAATCACAGATACACCTACAAAGGCCAAGTAGTAGATTCCTGTCCTATAGCCTAAGCAACTATACAAAGTTTTCTCGTTAACTGGGGATGAAAACTGCAGGTCGTCGTTACAGGATACAGGCTGTGCACTGTAGTAGACTTCAAATCTATGCTTCTTTTTTATCTTTATAGTAACTCTAAATACAGACTTGCACTGAAAGTAAAGAAGCTGGGAATTGCCTCATAAGAACACCTTACCGAAAAGAGACCATTCTAGATTTCTGGGGAATGATTAGGATGCTTTCTAAGAACTAACCCAAAGGTCTTCATTGTCACTTAGCATTTTTCTCTACAAAAGCAAACAGAAATTCAACCTGCCTCGGAGAAGCCTACAGGTAGGGTAGGTAGACTCAAGGCAATAACAAAACACCATGTTGAGCTGAGGACATGGTCCAGTTGGTGAATAGATTGCCTTCAAGGCATGAGGACCTGAGTTTAATCCCGAGAAGCCATGTAAAACTCCAGTCATGGCGCTTGTGATTCTAGCGATAAATTGACGGAGACAAACAGGTCCACAGGCTGAATGGTCAGGCAGCCTCAGCTTCTTAGCTAACCCCAGGACAGCACGAGACCCTGTCTCCAAAGAAACGTGGATGACACTTGAAAAGCATCAGCAAAGGTTGTCGTCTGACCTTCCATGCACACACACACACACACACACAGAGAGAGAGAGAGAGAGAGAGAGAGAGAGAGAGAGAGAGAGAGAGAGAGAACCTAATGTCTTTCCATATCTCTTCCCCTGGTCAAAAATGACTGCTGAAGTTCCAGGGAATGGCATATCCTGATATTCAAAGACAGAAATGGCCAGGGTTCATTCCTTCTTGCTTTCTATGACTAATGTGACCATCTCCCTGAAACTGCCTGGACCAGTTTAGAACTACATAAATCATAAAGTAGGTTCAATATAGAATATTTAACATGGGAGATACTAACTATAATAAAAATAGTCATAAGATACAGATAAGCAAAAGAATCCAGATGTGGTTTCGAAGCCTTTTCCAGAGACTGAATAGCAAATATTTGTGTTTAAGTCTCCTCTGATCCATACTGATTTGGAGTTTATGGAAAAAACTAGCTCAAGCCCTGCTGATCCAGTGCCAGGCAAAGGCCTTCAGGTGTATGGGTGGTCAGTAGAAGCTGCTGCCGCAGAAACCCCTCTGTGCAGTCACACCACCACCTTGCCCCTACCACACAGGCAGCTGTCTAGGCCAAGACTGCACAGTCAAAGGCAGATCCTGTTCTGGGTTTGTGGCTAAGACAGGTTCCATCTCCTGTCTCCACAGTCACCCTGCAGGTCCTCAGTTCTGGCTGCCATTGCAAGAAACCTCCTTCTCCAGCAATGACTTTCTAGTGCCCTCTACTGAGAAAAGTTTAACATCGACCTCATTGTCAAGAAGTGTTTACAGGAACTCTGGCTTGATCCTTGATCATAGAAGCAACCCAGATCCAGAGGAGTTTCTCTCATTTATCATTGGCCCAAAGAGTATGATATACACATGCTTAAGACAATAACAAGTGTATCTGAGGTGCACACCCAAAGGAATATGCCAGCATACTGTAGAGCTGCCAGCACACCCATGGTTATAGTAACAACATCTATAATAGCCAAGGCATGCAACCCAGTCTAGATTCCAATAAATTAGCAGATAATGAAACTGTGGTGTATGCAAACACACACACACACACACACACACACACACACACACAAAGTGGAGTTTTATTTCAGCCAGAAAAAGCTATAAGGTGCCATCTACAGGAAAATGGATGTAAAAGGAAATCTTTGTGTAACTGACATAAGCCACACTCGGAAACACAAATACGTTTTCTCAACCCTGAAGACGAAGACGTGTACCTGCATGCTTGTCCTGGATGGCCTCACCTTCATCTCCACTTCTCTGCTTTCTTCACAGGATAAATTCACATTTTCATTCACACACACACACACACACACACACACACACACGCATCATGACTTATCCCCTATTCAAAGTAAGTTTCATCAGAAGTGTATTTGATAGTAAGGATACAGAGGATCACAAATGTTATTCTGGAAACCATGCCTGTTTAATATGAGACATTTGAAGACATTATTTGGTGAGTAGTTTCCTTGCCTATAAAGTAAAAGTTTAGAAACTAGACATTTGTGCTCTTTTTATAATTTCATTTAAAGATATTTTAATTTCATGTACAATATCACTCACTTAGACAACGCCAACTTTATATTTTACAAAATAAAAAGTTTTTTTCCTGCTAATGACTTATTTCCAGCCAACTTAGTCAGTAGCCCCCTCTAATATATAATGCTTCTCCTGCTGGGAGTCATCCACTCAGAGGATACCACAAACTACCCCGCCGAGAGTCATATTTCTAGGTCACATGTGACAAAGCCTTGGTAGCGGTCCAGTGCTCTTTCCTTGAAGGCTGACGTGGAATAATATTGCTGAGGAATATCTGAAAGCTGGCAATGCTTTCCTGAACCAAACTATACCTATAGTGTACAGAGCTTTCAGGGATCCTGCCTACCATAAGGAGAGAGGGTTGTGTTTGTGATAGATTTGGCTGTGAACTTTGTGTTGGCCATGTCTAAGACTGCCAAGCTCAATGCTTAATTTCTATCTAGATGTAGAAGGTAATGGAATTCAGAGACTGTATATTGGAGCACACATGAAGTATTGAGGAATTGGAAAATTGACTCAGCTCAGTGTATCAATTATCCTGCAATGGCAGAGGTTGTGGGTTAGACATAGGCTAGGTCTGAAAGGAGAAGTTTGCTGCTTGTCTCTGTCATCAGCCACATCCTTTGTCTCTGGTGTGGACACCTTCTCCAGCATCCGTAGCTTGGAAAGAACCTCCAGGTCCCTTTTGTCTCCTTCCAAACAAAGACTCCACTCAATATATTCATGCTTACTCAGATGCTGAAAAGACCCTGAACACATGTGAGAAAGATAGAAAGTGCCTAAAAACACAAGGCACCCTGGAGCCCACGTGCTTTAACTGGGCATTCGCTGTGTTAAGCTAGACAACCTTGACAGTATTATTTAATTTCATATGCTTCAATTTCCTTTCCTGGAAAAACGCAGATAAAATAATTATACAAACCTGTTCTGGTTAAATTACACAAAACACATAAAGCCTTTATATAGTATAATGACTGAAGCAGAGGAATTTTACCTGATATCAGAAATACAACAGTTTTTAATATTGGAATAAAGAACAATGTTTTCATGATACAAAAAAATAACTTTTAAAGAGGCCATAAATTTGAAGGACAGCAGGGAAGTGTATTTGGGGATGTTTGGAGGAAGAAAAGAAGGGACAGAGAAAAGTGTCAATTATATTATACTTTCAAAAAATGAAATTTCAAAATGTCTTTAATAATTTGAGTGTAAATAATTGATAATATAAAAACTCTTTACTAATTTTGACTGGCAAATCAAATAGACAACAAAGTAATTGAAATGCTGACTTGTATATTAAGCCAATTTTATTTTGTGCCGTCGTGTAGTGGACAGCAGCATTTTCCAGACTGATATATGCAGATGATCCTATAGGAATATGCTGGAGCTGCAAACTGTCGCCATGCATGTAGATCCCTGCATCGTGACACACTGAATTCCTCGCATGCTGGTGGTGATGCTGCTGTATACAAGCTCACGCTGCTGTAGGTTGCACAGGAGTGTTGCGTTACAGCTGTTTGCAGTACATAAAACATGCTATAACTATGTTACTAGCTCATGTGTTTACAGTTCCATGCTTCTATCAATATTTAGGGAAATAACCCCTTTACTTATGAACAACACTTCTATAAAAACACTATGTCATGTTATGCCACAACCACAGACATTTCATGTTTACTTTTCCTTACTGGCATTTTCTCTCATGCTGAGTTTAACTTTGTGCTTTTTTGTTTGTGAGAGCTGTAGGAACTATAGGAGATATTATACATGTATACAACCCTAGGGCCTCAGTGTGTCTCAGTGGTCTCAGACATTTTGACATCTGAGTCTGTGTAATGGCTACACTGTTATGGCTTAAATATAAAATGTCCCCCATGGGCCCATGTGCTGAAAATGGACCTCAACTGGTGACAGTATTTGGGCAGATCTTGGGGACATCATGAGGTAATACCTTGTGGGAAGGAGTAGGATATTGAGAGATTCAGTTTCAAGTGTATGCCACACCTAAAATCTATTCTCACATTCTCCTTCTTTCCCACCATAAAATGAGGAGCCTCTGCCATACCGTGCCTGCCACCAAGAGGTCCCCCTTGCCACCGCCCTATGCTCAGTAGAATCAGGGTCCACAGAAGGAAACCTCTGAACCATGAGCAGAAACAACTAACTTCTCCCTATGTCCCGTGTCCTTTGATATTTGTCATAGCTATTTAAAGTAACTAATTCTCTCTGTGATGGTCACACAGTGATAATAGCTAACCCATCATGAATTTTCAGAAGGTGTCCCTGTCAGTAAGCTACTTGTGGCATAGTTGTGTGTCTGGTTTGACATTTTTAAGGGAATCTTAAACAAACAACTACTGTGCATGAGGTTATTCCTAGGTGCTATTGGGAAAAGTCCCTGATAACACGGACTTGGAAAAGTTATCTGTTTATCATATTGTGGATCAGGTACTGTAGCAGAGTACATTGGTGTCTCAGTGCTCAAGTAACTGAAGCTTCAGTAAGTTCAAGATGGTCGTGCAACTCAAAGGGGCTGTATGTCCTAACTTCATCTTGGCCTCTCATCTGGGTTTCTCAGTTTGTCCCCAGGCTGCATCTCTTGAGGCTTCAGTATTCAGAACATATTTAACTAACTTGTCCCCTGCACAGGGACAGCTGTCCAGGTGTACCTCTCCATGTAGTAGCCAAGGCTTTGCTAAAGTGTGACCTTCTCCATCCTTCTCCATTCTCAGATGTTTGCCCAATGATTCAGGCTCCAGGAGCCAATGCCAAGCAGATCAGGTTGAAGCCAAAGAACTTTTATGGATCACTATCAGAAACCCCGAGCATCGCTTCTGTCATGTTCTATTGACTGGCAATTCACTGAGTCCAATCCAGAATCAATGGGAGAACATTGAAAAGCTACATCTCAGTGTAAGAAGTAGCAAACAATTTGGATCCTTTAATCTATCTCCAAAATCAGCAAGGTGACTTTAGACGCCTTCCAAGCTACTGCCCTTGACCTTCTCCTAAGAGCTATCTATCCAGACTGTCTGTAATTATTGCTCCTTAATGACATTTCCTTTTGATTTAGTGCTCATTAGTGCATTAAAATTCTTCTTTTTACTACAAAGAAGGAGGAGGAGGAGGAGGAGGAGGAGGAGGAGAAGGGGAAGGGGAAGAGGAAGAGGAGGAGGAAGAGGAAGAGGAAGAGGAAGAGGAAGAAGAAGAAGAAGAGGAAGAAGAGGAAGAAGAGGAAGAAGAAGAAGAAGGAGGAGGAGGAAGAAGAAGAAGAAGAAGAAGAAGAAGAAGAAGAAGAAGAAGAAGAAGAAGAAAATAAATGTTTCTGTTGTTTCTGTGCTGAAAAATATAATGGAAAAGCTTCTCTTTTTTTCTCCTTTGTATGAGTTGTTTTAGGAAGTTGAACATCTTTGTAAAACCTCCTCTACTTAGGCCTCACTCCAGATTTCCTGTCTTCCTGAAAGTTTCTTTATAATCTTCTTTACATCCTTCTTTTCTTCTATTCATGTCTCTCCTTTTGGTCATTATCACCCTTCCCCATCCCACAACCATGCCAACTGTGACTTCTTCCTGAACACATATACACACGGAGTATCTTTACTTCTACTGCTAATCAGCTAGTCAAATCCAGAAAAGGACCCAATTTCCTAAAGAGGCGACCTACTTGTTCACCAATGCCCATTGTCATTCAAACCTATTCTTTAAAGTACACCCTTGGGGTTTGAATGAGAAATGTCTCCCACAGGCTCATGTATCTTAACACTTGGTTCCCCTATTACTGGCACTGTTTGGGGAGTTTATGGCACCCTTGGGAGATGCAGCCTCGATGGAGGAAATATGTCACCAAAGGGTTGACTGAAAGCCTCACCCACTCCCCCCCCTCTCCCTCTCCCTCCCCCTCCCCCCTTCCCCTCCCTCTCCCTCTCCTTCTCCCTCTCCTCATATCCCCCTGTGCCACTTTGTGTGAGGAAATGAAAACTCTCCCATCCAGTCTTCTATTTCTGCTGTCATTCTAAGTCATAAGGGACTCTATTCCTCTGAAGGATAAGCTGAAATAAAATGTTTCTTTCTTAGGTGCCTTCTGGTCGTGGTGTTATAGCCCAATAAAAGAAAAGTAATCAGCACTGTCCTGAATAATAATTTGAAGAGAATAAATGTTAAGAGAGTGGTTTTTCCTAGTTCTTAAAATAACCCTACCAAGCTTCGCTCTCCACCCCAGCAAACCCCCCAGTGCATTACTCTGTTTTCCTCGATTTCCCCTGCCCCCTCCACCTTACAACATCCAGTCTACTTAGCTCCCTGAATGCAAAGTCCCCAGTTCTCCCCTTACCAACTTACTCAGCACCTCTTGTTCAGTCTCCTGCAAAGGACTACCACTGACATTTAAACCCAAATGCTAAGTTCTAATAGCTATTATAGAAAAGTATTTTTCTTCCCAAAATACAAGACCAGTTGTACTTGTGCAACTCTGTTTATTGTGCATTCATTCGTTTCTTTGTTTTAAGGCAATCTCCCGTGAGTTCAGTGTAAGTTGGAGGAAGACAAGGACACTCCAGACTTGTTTGTTTGTAGAACTGGGTCAATAACTTTATATGTAAAGACAGATTACAGCGCATATTCTCATCTAGGACTAGTTCTAACACTGGGAAATGATTTAATCCCTAAGTTCTGTTGTTGTCAGAACCTCCTACATAGTGACTGCAGCATAGCTGATGCTCAATGAGAGTTTAGTGCTTGAATGAGTGATTTTTTTCTACATGATATGCATTATTGATAGGTATACTATATTCTGGATATATTTTTAAGTATAAAAGTATAAGTGGAGGAACAAAACAAGTATTATTTTTATATGAGGCTAAATATTTCACTTATCTCAATGTCTACACTATGTAAAAAAAAAACAGTTACCTTTTACACTTCAAATGAAGTTTAACTGCAATTTGCCCAACTTTAATATTTTTAAATCACAATTAATAAAACACAATTGATGACATTAATATTAAGAATACACACACACACACACACACACACACACACACACACGAAACCTATTCTGAGCTGGAGAGGAAAGCCAGTGGTTACAAGTGCCTGCTACTCTTTCAGAGGATCCAAGATCAGTTTTCACCATAAGTGGTTCACAACAACCGGTAACTCCAGAGCTCAGAGGTTCAGGGCATCAGAATTCCTCTGCTGACCACCATTGGCCACACACACACACACACACACACACTCACTTCAGGGAGGGAAGAGAGGGAAAGAAAGAGACAGATACAGAGAGGAAATAAATCTTTTTAAAAAGGAACTATGACCTGGGAAGGTAAAAGACAAAAATTATCTCCTTGGGAGTAAAGAGGGGAAGTAAAGGTTTCCTTCCACTTGATATAGTTGCTGTTGCTAACTGATGATATAATTTGATTTGGGCATTAAGACTACAGAAGAGGACTCATAAATGATGACTAGGAGGGCTTTGTAAGAACCAGCGTAACTGTTAATATTGAAAAACAAAGGGGGTTTGACTGTTAACTTGGGATAGAGGCTTTCCCTATCACACATAGTAAAGTTTAAAAAAAATAATAATAAAACTAGTGCTTATGTAATATCCCTTAGCACTAATAAATTTAATATTATTTTTAAATGTGTAATAGTCATATGAATGTGCATGATTATTATAAAATATGATGCTAATCTAATAATCCACATGTTTCTGACTTTCTTATTTAGTTACTTTTGCCCTCTTGTTGCAGCAACCAATATCTTGTGAGGTGATAGAAATGCAGCTTTACCGAGTTTCAGCCCAAAATCTTCAGCTCAGTTATCCGAGCATCATTCAGCAGAGGAAAAGAAAGCATCATGGATATGGCTAAATCCAAAGACAGACTTGCTCATTTTCTTTTAATAATTCAATTTAGTGTTTTCTCTCAGAATAGAACAGCCACTAAATTTCCAAAAGACATATTCATGGAACCAAATCCTTATTTGTTCACTTGAATGTTTCTTATACGGAATTCCATTAAATTATAGTGGCCTTTTTATATAACTAACCATAGTAGTCTCCAATTCTTTTGCAACAACAAAAATGAACTATGAGAGATTTTTAATAACATTCATCAGAACCGGGTGTATACTGGGGAAGTGGTACATAAATAAAATTTTGCTAATAAAATCCTAGAAAGGGTCCAGTAATTTTATTAAAATATATTTTATTAAGAAAGCAATGTGTTCTCGTTCACTGTTCTTCTCTTCAATTATACAACATATACCGATCCACAATTTTATCATTATATTTCTCTCCCTGAGAATATCTTAGAATAATGAATAATTTTAATCTCACTACAATGTTAACCAAAAATCCATGTAATTTATTAACATCATGAGAATAGTTGTATAAAATATTGGTAAATTCGCAGTCTTCAAATTTATCAAAAGTGTCTGCGTGCTCATTTTTCAAATTTTGATCTTGAATTTTGAAGATTCGGGAACAAGAGACTCTTGAGTTGAAGGCCAGCAAGTTCTTCGTAGTGAGAGGCTTCGGAAAAACACTCAAACCTATCATTGTGACATTTATTCTAGTTCTGGAGTAGAACTGATAATCAGGAAGCCTGTCTGGGTCTGACCTAGGCCCTCTGCAGAGATGTTATGGTTGTGTAGCTTGGTTGTGTGGGATGCCACAGTGGGAGCAGGGTTATCTTTGACTCTTTCGTCTGCTTTTGGGAGCTACCACTAAGGGCTATGTCTGGGCCTGTGACTAAGCAGTGGCAAGGGTCTGTGTTGATGTCAGTGACTCATGTTACCACTACCTAACATGAGTTTGTCCCTGGATGCAGCAGCCATGAGGGTCCATATGGATGTCCAGAAGCTGTGCAGAATTGCCCCTGCCCCTGCCCCTGCCCCTGCCCCTGCCCCTGACCCTGCCCCTGCCCCTGCCCCTGCCCCTGACCCTGACCCTGACCCTGACCCTGACCCTGACCCTGACCCTGACCCTGACCTGACCCTCACTGGTTGTGGCTCTAGAGAACTGGCTTCATCTCTCATTGGTGGCAGTACTGTGGAGACCAGGCCCTGCACCTCACCTGGACAGCACAACAGCACAGGTGAGCCAATCCCAAAGGCGAGAGTTAGGAAAGCTGGCCCTGCCACGTGTTTGTCATGTGGTAGTGGCATGGATATGGCGATGGTGCTCTTCCCCTCTGGAAGATCCCCTCTCCTGCCACCTGAGGCAGTCAGGACAGCTGACCCTCTGAGAGCCGGTGAGCTGGCCCTGTCCTTTGCTGGCTGCAGCGCCTGGAAGAGCAGGCCCTGCCCCTCACCTGGGTAGCACAGTAGAGATAGCCCTGGTGGAGGTAAGGTTGTCTGAGGGCAAGAGCAAGAGAAAGCTCGCTCTGCCACTGTGCTGTGAGGTACCATTGGGGTGGGGAGGCATGCCTTCCCCTTTCCCCCCATCACAACTGCAAAAGTGAGAGAACTGGCCCCGAGGTCTTGACAACAGAAGAGCTAGCACCTCCTCTCACTGGTTGTAGAACGGGCCCTGCATCTCACCTGAGCAACACAGCGGAGCTGGCCCTCATGGCAACGGCACAGGTGAGCTAGCCCCAAGGATGTGAGAGCAGGAAAGCTGGCCTAGCCCGTTTGTTCATTAATACTTGGGAAAATCACCCTCCAACCCCTGTTGTTTGACTAGGCACCATAGTAGGGCTGACACCGGAGGCAAGGGTGTAAGTCACCTGGGCCCAAAAGCACGAGCGACACTGCCTCCTGCAGATGGCACTGGATAGCCTAACTGGAGCAGCACTGGAGAGTTCGCCCTGACCAGCTTAGCTACCACTCAACACAGATCCGGGGCTCTGAGTTGGCCCACCTCCAAATCGATATCATCTATGAATGGTTGGGAAGGGCCAGCCCTGCTGGTCCAAAGCTGCAGGATCTCCATGACACAGAGCAACAACAGAACAACCAGTAGGAGACCCGCTGAGGATCTGTCACAGAAGCCAGAGATCTCAAACCAGAGCAATGACTCACTGCAATGAACATTTGCAAGTGAAGATGTGTGGACAGAAGGACATGCTGTGGAGCACACTGTGATGTACTACAGCTTCCACGATGCTTCCTATGCTTTGTTTTGTTGTTGTTGTTGTTGGTGGTGGTGGTGGTGGTGGTGGTGGTGGTGGTGGTGGTGGTGTGTGTGGTTTTATTTGGGGGGAGGAGGTTACAGGGGCAAAGGGTAGATATGAAGGGATGGGGAGATGAGTGGGACTGAGGTACATAATGTGAAACTCACAAGGAATCAACAAAAAATTAAAGAAGAAAGTGATCCTGAATCAAACAAGATTGACTTTGAGGACGGACACTGAGGCTGTCCTCTGACCTCCATCTCTGTGGCAGGCAAGCCAACACCCATACACAGACACTTATAAAACACACACACACTTTAAAAGTGTGTATATTTGTATTCTGCCATTTGTGTTTTTTTAATCAAATCTCAATAAGATAACATGCACACAATCCCCTTAGAAAAGGACTTTATTTTTGGCTTTATTACCATATTACAGTATACTCAATAGCCACACTGATGTAACAGGAGATGAAAATTCTAAACCTTTAGCCCCAAAGCTCTCTGCTCCACCCTCAGAAACTGTGAATATGATGTCATTGCTGCAGATGTTGTGCCACATAGACCAGTTTTCCTGATGATGGGAACATTGCACAGGTAAACTTGATGACCCCTTAAGTCCTGAGAGGCAGGCAGCCTCCCAGCAGATGGCAAGTGATGTCAGGGAGATCCCATGCCTGAGAACTCAGGGATGCACCCTGATTGCTTTGAGGGTGGGGCATAATGCAGAATACAGATGAGTTTCTGGACATAAGAAAGGCCAACTACTAACGACCAGAAGAGAAATGGGTGCCTCTGTCAGACAAGTGAAAGGAACTATGTTCTACCAAAACTGAAGTCACTGAGTATGGCGCAGCTGCTGAGGAGCACTCAGCCAAGGTCTTGCAACTAAGCCTTGGCAGATTCTGAGCAGACAGTCCCGCTATGCCATCCAGATCTCTGACTTCCAGAAATATGAGACTTTTCAGAATGGATTTTAAGTGCTAATTTGTGATGATTTGTGAGCCAGAAACAGAAATCTAAGACAACAGAGAACATTCCTGGCACTCATGAAGCCAGTAAACTAACAGGTCTCAGAAATTACTGAGGACCAGGCATTGTAATCAAAAACACTGAACGACATGCATGTGAACAAATCTATCAATGCTGCAAATCGTTCTTTAAATGATTTATTAAAAGTATTTGTTACTTCTAACAAATACTTTTACAGTTTTTGAAAGAGCAATACTCTTTTGTTTTGTTGAGATTTTTGTTTCATTTTAAGATTTGAGTTTTTATTGTTGTTGCTATTCCTGTTGTTTGTTGCTGGTGTGTAAGGGTGTGTGTGTGTGTGTGTGTGTGTGTATGTGTGTGTGTGTGTGTGTGTCTCTGTCTGTGTGTGTGTGTGTGTGTGTGTGTGCGTGCATATATGTCCCATGTTTTTGATACCTGAGGAAACCAGTTTTTTGGACACACACACACACCAGCAATAAACAACAAGAATAGCAACAATAACACAACCCAAATCTTTTTTTTAAGATACTGTTTTTTCAAATATTGTACAAGTATTTGTTAGAAATAGCAAAGACATAAATTATTTAAGGGATGATTTATAGCATCCACAGTTTTGTTCACATGCATGTTGGTCAGTGATTTTGGATTACAATGCCTGGTCCTCAGTAATTTCTATGAGACCTGTTAGTTCACTAGCTTCATGAGTGCCAGGACTGTTCTCTGATGTTGGGACTACAGCTATGACATACCACACATGGTTTACGTAGTGCCAAGGACTAAACCCAGGCTCAGTACATCCTAGGCAGGCATCTACCAAGGAGATACATCCCCAGCTGAAAGAGGGGGAAAGTCAGACAGACCGATGGACAGATGGACAGAAAGATTTTTTTAAAATGTAATCGCTATTTTTCTAGTAAGGAATTTATTTACTAATAGTGTGTCCAAAGATTAAATTGAAGTTATTAGACTTTGAAAAGAGATTCATATCCACCCAGACTCAGAATCATCATTAAACTCTGATAACAATGCTTGTCAGCAGAGAGTCGTGGCGCTCACCAGAACTAGGAAGGCAGAGGAAGGCAGATCTCTGTGAGTTCAAGGTCAGCCAGGTCTACAAAGCTAGAGTTAGGATAGCTGAGGCTATCCAAAGAAATCCTTTCTCAAAACACAAAACAACAACAAAACAATAATTGTCAGTAACAGCACACATTCTACTTCTAAAATGCACTGTTAATTTCCAAAATATTCTTATTTTTGCCAACATACACTTTTGTCACCACTCATTGCTTTAGGTTTTCTCTCCCTCCTCCTGGATACCACTGTAACTCATTAAGGTGAAGATTTCTCAAAATTCCACCACCCACAAATTAACCTATTCCCTTGTGATTATCCACACCTGATTGGTTCTCTCACTTCTCTAGTGTTTCTTTTAAATCTTTTGCCAACAACTTGTGTATTAAAATGGGTAAATAAGTAAATGACTTAATGAGCAGAATTGAAAGAAATTTAAAATAGGCTTAAAATTAGGCATGGTAGCACATGGATGTCATCCTAGCACTTGACAGGTAGAACAGGAAGACTGTCATTCCAAGGCCAGTCATGGCTACTGAGGGAGTTCCAGGCTAGTCTACATGGAGAAACCCTGTCTCAAAGACAAACAGACAATCAAGCAAATGGTTTTATATGGAAGATGAATAGGAACAGAAAAATTTTGCTTAAAATGTTTTTCATACAATATATTTTAACCATACATTTTCCCCTTGCCAGATTCCTCCCAGATATCCTCCACCTTCTTACTGTTTTCTAAAGAAGATTCAAGTTAGATGACTTGATAGAAGAAAATGTCAATAAGCATTAATAATGAAAAAATACACAAAAAGATGAGTTTATTTTGACTATACTGAATTGCTTATTTCAACACAAAAAAGGAAAGACACCAAAAGTTTTGGAAGGTGATTTTATATTATAAATTCACACAAAATCCCCACCTCTCCTGTATCATGAATTCCTCAACCCTTTATTGTGAAATAAATTTGTTTTTCTTTGCACCTTAAAACTTGTTTTTGTTTATATAGAATGTGACTCTTCCTAATGTGAGCATAAGCCCATGCTTCTCTTTATGAAACCCTCTATTATGTTTCTTTTAGTAATTCAGGGAGTAAAAACTTCTTTAGGGAATATTCTTCCAAGCTTTATAGCTGGTTTACTATTATGACCAAGCAAGGAAATTTCACTTCCAAGAGTAACCACAAACCCAGCTACTTTCCTCTGTAAACTATTGTTCCAACATATTTCAGCCTGAAATTTTCCAGCTGTGCTGAGGGCTTCTCCCAGACACATGGAAACTATTTCTTGGGGCTTATTTTTAATTATAGCCTTTTAGTCTCCTTTGGTTCTTCAGATATTTCTTCTCCCAAGGTTACACGATGCTCTAGAGACATAACATTTGTGACACTACCACTGCATGATCGTCTACAACGATGAACATCACAGGACACATGGAAGCCTTACCGAAGAATGTGGGTTTGCTTTTTGTAGTTTCTTCGGAAGGATGTCCACACTACCGACAATGCATGTGCTTTGAACTCGTTGCATGGTATTCATCCAGTTAGAGGTCTACAAATACCACACAACTAGGATCCCACAAAATGTCATACTAAGCAAGATCCACACCATTAATAACAGGCGTGGAAAGGGGTATCACACACCCTTGGAACAGGAAGCCCGACTAAAGAATACTGTGTAACTTGCTCGTCGTGAGAAGTGACCTCTTAGTGACCAAAGCATCTTACTAGCAAATGCTTTTGAGTAAATGTTCCAACAAAAGTCATATTCGTTTTCCAGAAGTGGACAAAAAATAAAACAGAATGCCCAGTAAGGGTAGATATAAATGCTCTGAACTGACTTTGAGAAAGTCATGCTGGATATATTCATAATTCTGCCTCAAATTATTAGAATCTCAAAAGTCTGGGCTAGGGAAATCCAGAATGTGTGTATCCAAAAAGAGATGTAAAACACCCAAGACATAATCTATGCAACCAGTATTTGGGGCCCACCACACATTTTAGAGAAAATTCTCAAGCTGACCAAGAAGAGCGGAATGGCTGCTAAACTCCAAACACCACAGTGAAGGGTCCTCACGTGACTTTTGTCTCATCTGTTTAGAGGACTTTTAGTCAAAAAACGAGTCCATATTTTTACCAGTGTAACTTTTCCATCAAATGATAAAGATAAAGATAGAGGCCTGGGGAGATGGCGCAGTAGGTAAAGCGCCTCCATACGACCATGAGGAGTGCACTTCGACTCGCCAGCTCTTATACAAGGCCAGATGAAGTAGCCTACATCTGAAATCCCAGTGTTCCTGAGATGAGATAGAAGTCAGAGACTGGATTACATCCAGAATCACAAAAGCCAGCTAGCCCAGCACATGAATCTGCAAACAAAAGAGAGACCTTGTCTCAAACAAGGTGTAAGAGTAACACCTGCAAGTACAGTCTGACCACCAATGAACAGAAACAGCCACACTCACATAGACATGCACACATGTCAGCACACACATAGGGAGAAAAGGTGCAATGAAGATAGTCTAAAGTATAGAAAGTGAATTACCTTCAATAGTATGTATATAAAAAGTTAATATAACTAACTTTCTGCAGGGATGAGCTCAGGGATGGGAAATAACTTTTAGGTGAGGTTTGAGCAAGGCATAAAGGAAAATATTTTGTTTTATTTAGCTTGTACTTTAATCTTGGCACCCATACTTCTTTGACTAAGCCGTGTGGTTATTATAAATTTATCACATTATTACCAGAATTTTTTTGGTTTAAAATTTCTTCTTGCCAGAGCGACATCATACACAGAGATTCTCAATGACTCCTTCCAGAAGCAGTGGCAGCCACATCACCATGGAAGCCCCAGAAATGCATAGCTTAAACCCCAGCCAGTCTGATGACTCATGGTCTCAAGGGTGGGTCTTAGCAGTCTGTATTAGCAAGGTTGCAAGCAATTCTAACACAGACAGAAGTGTGAGGTCCCACACAGTCCTTCTCAGTGTGTATGCTACCTGTACAGCCTTTTAAACTTGTGTGTACTTCACACACACACACCATACACACACACACACATACACATGCACACACACACACACACATCTGTGTGATTATCTCTTGCAAACAAAAAGCTGCACATGACATTCTTATGGAATTAATGCACCGGTTCATCTTGTCAACGTGACACAAACTAGGGCCACTGAGGAAGAAGGAACCTCAGCTGAGGAAATGTCTCCATCAGACGGCCTGTGAGCATCACTCTGAGGCATTTTCTTAATTGCTTAGTACTTATGGTCGTTCTAGTCCACTGTGGGTGGTACCATCCCTAAGCAGGTGAGCCTGGACTGTGTAAGAAAGATAGTTTAGCAACTTAATAACCAGTGCTTTTCCTTATCCTCTGCTGTAGTTCCTGCCTCCAGGGATTTCCCTTGAGTTCCTGCCTCGGCTTCCCTCAGTGATGAATTATGATCTGTGAGTTCTAAGACGAAGTAAATCCTTTCTTTCTCAGGTCACTTTTAGTCAGTTTTTCAACAGCATCCAAACAAGCAAACTACAACGACTGGTGGATTCAGCCATTTAGCAAAGATTTTCATTCTTTTCTTTCTTGTTTGGTAAATTTAAAGATAGAGTGTGATGATGTTTAATACCTGGGGATAATTTTATCCTCCAGAGGACATTTGAAATTTTCTAGAACATTCTTAATTAGCAC
The DNA here is from genome assembly GCF_004785775.1 of Grammomys surdaster. Taxonomy (NCBI): domain Eukaryota; kingdom Metazoa; phylum Chordata; class Mammalia; order Rodentia; family Muridae; genus Grammomys; species Grammomys surdaster. The sequence continues at coordinate 3,770,203 of NW_021621467.1, forward strand.
AAGTGGAGAGTGAATACTACTGGCCTCCAGCAAGCCAAGACCTAGGAAAATTGATTAACATTATACAGTGTCCAGAACCAAACCTGATAAACACCCACATAACAAAGAATCCTTCCGCCATAGATATCAGCAGACTTGAGGATAAGAAACCTTGATTTTTGAATGAAGCATTCAAAGGTTCAATAAATATATTTTTAAATAATGATTCCAAAATGATCTATACTCTCCAGTGTAAAAAATAATTTGCATCAATTAGGTAAATTACTCTGTGAAGAATAACACAACTGGCATTTAGGATGTTGCAAACTGTATGGTTTCCGTATACTAGATATGGTAGCTAAAGCCTGTAATTCTAATGTTCAGGAGGCTGAGATTGGAGGCTGGCCAGAATGTTAAGCTCAACCTGGACTACACAGTGAGTTCCATGAAAGCCTGGTCTATGGAGTGAAGCTGTGTCTCAAGTGTCAAACAGACAAAACATATGGCCTCCATGCCACGGGCAGCTCTGGACTGTTGAATCACAAGAGCAGTGTAGTCTGTGAATGGGCATCTATACATCCCAATAGAACGTTACTTACAAAAATTAACAGCCAGCGGAATTTACCACTTGGATCTTTAGTTTAGGAATCTCTGGAAAGGAGGGTTAAATACTGACTGGGTAAGAAGGTTGGCAGGGTGGAGCACCAGGAAAGGTACTTTCAGGGACACATGGTGAGATGGGTTTGATCCCTTGGGGACACACATGCAGAATGAATAGATGGATGGATGGATGGATGGATGGATGGATGGATGGATGGATGGATGAAATACTGTATAAGAATATATCATTAAGAAACTATGATAGTCAGAGAAGATGTCAGAGTGGAAGAACTTTTTAAGCTGAGGCTTGAATGGTGGAGAAGAAGACCACAAACAGTAGCAGGGAATCAACTCACTAATTACTTGATTCTTACAGCAGTGCTGCGCCACTGATAGGATGATAGCAGGATCCATTTGGAAGGTGAGACTGGACAAGAAAACAAGTGTCCCAAAGATAGTAGAAAACATGCCTTAGAAAATGAAATTCAAGCTCATGAGCCATCTGAAACCTTCAAAAGATTTCAGGTTAGGGAATGTCCTACTGCTGGCAATGATTCAGAATGCAACATCAGGAAGAATTTACTCTTAAGAAAAGGAAAAGCCGGGGCTGGAGAGATGGCTCAGCGGTTAAGAGCACTGACTGCTCTTCCAGAGGTCCTGAGTTCAAATCCCAGCAGCCACATGGTGGCTCACAACCACCCATAATGAGATTGGATGACCTCTTCTGGTGTGTCTGAAGACAGCTACAGTGTACTCATATATAATAAATAAATAAATTAATTAAAAAAAAAAGAAAGAAAAGGAAAAGCCAGTGGGATAGCTCAGCAGCTAAAGCCATTCCATGCCAAGACTGACAGCCATGCTCCATCCCAGGTCCTGTGGTAAAAGGAGAGAACCAACTCCTACTACCATCACTACTGGCCATCACACATATGTAGCCCAGGCATGTGTGTGCATAGAAACAGTTTGATTTGCTTGTTTGTCTGTTTTCTTTTCTGATTATATATTTTATACATCCTGACTGCAGTTTCCTCTCTCTCCTCTCTTCCCAGTCTCTCCCTCACCTACCTCCCATCCATTCCTCTGTTTCTCTTCAGAAAAGGACAGGCCTCCCGTGGATATCAACAAAACATGGCATATCAAGTTGACAGAAATAGTTTTTTAAGAAGATCAAGAAGCATCAGAGGAAATGAGACCCTCACTCTCTATGTAAATAGATATATCTGTATCTGTCCTCCCCCTTCCTTTCTGTCTCTCTGAGCATGCACAGATAAAGGGTCAAGTGAGGACATTTGAGCTATCCATCTGAGAGACAGGGACATAAGTTTCCTCAGTGCCAGCCCTGTCAGTTCTGTGATCTTGGGATTCCAGGCTCCAGAGATACAGAAAGTAATGCCATTGTTTAATAGGCTCCATCTGTGGGATTTTATCATAGTATACCAAGAAAACTAATGCTTTGAGCATTCTATAGCATCTGCAGATGAGACTGCCCTTTCTACTGGGATATAGTTGTCTTGGAGAATGTCTGCATCTACCCATCAGAAATCACATCAAAGCAATTTGTAAAAGAGGAACACAATTATTTCTTAGTGTCAACTGCCTGCCTGAAAAAGTACAGAATCTTTTGAAGGAATTTAACAATATCTATCACTCAACAATAAAAGATTTGCAATGTTTAACATGTAATAAAAATTAATGAACACGTTAAACAGAGAAATATAAATTTTAACCCCTGAATCAGTCAATCAATATAAACAAGAGAACTGGGTGACAAGGATGGATTAATAGACAAAGACTTTAAAAGAGCTATCAAAATATAAATAGATTAAGAATATCAAATAAAATATAAACACAAAGAGGACATGAAATATATAAAATCATGAATAAGACCTTTGGAAATGTAAAGTACTTGATCTGTAAACTAAAATTCACTGGGTAAAATAGACTAAAGTCTTAATAAGGAAAAATAAACAGTAAATTGGAAAAATATTGCAAAAAATACACTCAAAATAAAACATAGGAAATAATGCTGGGGAAAAAAGAAAAAATGTAGTCTCAGTATCCTGTGGGAAAATATCAAGCAGCGTAAAGGACACGTTATTGGTTATGTTGTGGATAAGTTTGATGCCCTAGCATAAAGGGATGTTGGTATGATGGGGCAGGAGAGGGTGAATGGATGGGTGGGGAAAAAGGTGTAGAGGAATTGTGGGATGAAAATAATTCGAGAAATAACATTTTACAAGTTTGATAAAAGCTATAAATTCAAGCTGCTTAATAAAAGAAAGAATGGAGCAAACAAAGAAATGGAGGAAGGAAGAGAAAAGAGGGAGATGGAAAGCAGGAGAAGGGAGGAAGGAGGAAGGATCATCACCAGTCGCATCACTTTGAAACTTTTCAGGCCAACCTGTTATGTTTTAAATGAACACTAATGCATTAATTTACCTAAAGTCTTTATCTCTGTTTTAAATATGTTTGTGTGTGTGTGATGGAGGTGAGGCATATGTATGCCACTGCCCATGGTGCTGGAAAACAGCATCACTCCCCCTGGAGCTGGAGTTGCAGGTAGTCGTGGTGCTGGGATCTGAACTCAGGTCCTCTGCAAGGCAGTGCATGCTCTTAACCTCTGACCTATCTCTCCAGCCTCCACTGCACTGATTTCTACAACCTTTCTACCATCTCTTCTAAGAGATGATTGCGAGTAGAGTCGATTATAGAAAACATCCCTGCCTCCTCGAGTCCATGTCTATCAGAACCCACTCTACACCCTTCTCTTTCCTCTTTAGGATTCAGGTCTGTTACTGATGAATCTAAGTGTGGTTAATTAATTTTTTCAATACAAAAATTTATACAGTACATAATTTCATTGTTTTATGAATCCGTTCAATACATAAATTCATAAAATACATAAATTCATTGTTGAATAATGAATTATGTTGCAATACACAGATTTGCTGCTATTTTTACTTGTGTGTTGACAATAGCTGTAGAGGCCTAAGAAACTCACCTATAGCTAGAGTTACAGATGATGGTGAACTTCCTGGTTTAAATGTTGGAACCCGATCCCTAGCCTTTTACAAGAATAGTAAGCACTCTTAACCATGGGCTGCTTTTCCAGCCATAACTTCCTTTTATAAAGTATAATATTTTTATTAATTCTTTGAGAATTTCATACATTCAATCAATGTATTCTGAACACATTCACCTGCCAACGCTCCCCTAAACATCTTCCAGGTCCAATCCCCACCTTCCCACCCTTTTGAACTTCCTGTTCTCTTTTTCTTAGAAACCAGAGTCCAAGTTTTCGTTCCCATATACTCGTGGAAATGGGGCAATCTGCTGGAGCATAATCAATCCACCACAAGGGATCAAAACATAGAAGAAAATTGACTCTTTCTTCCCCAGATGCTATCAACTATCAATTGCTCCTCATCCAGAGGCTCAAGAGCCCATCTCCACTTTGCGGTGGAATAAGCTGTGTTGTGCTTGTGTAGATATTATTAGAGGCAGCCTTAGTTGCTATGAGTTCATGAGTGTAGCAGTCCTATCATGTCCAGAACGCACTGTTTCATTCTGTTTGATCCTGTTTCTGACTCTTACAATCTACACCCTCTTCTTCAAAGGTCCCTGAGAGACTTGGTGAGAGGTGTCATATAGATATGTCATCTATGGCTGATATTGCACAAAAGCTTGTTCTCTGCAATTTAAGCAATTGTTCAACTGCCAAGGTTCAGCAACACTAACCACTGTGCACAAAAAAAAAGTCTCTGATGCTGTCTGAGAACTACAGTAATCACTGGGTAGAGGGAATCAACTTTAGAGGGTAGTTTGATACTATATCCACTTAGAAAAATCAAAGTAGAAGGTTCCCCAGGACCAATGAGGTGTCCTACCATGAGTTGTTGGCCAGATTGATACCATCAGGCCACTGAGGTCTCATAGGTGGGCAACAGCAACAGCAAATTACATAGTGTTTAGTAATCTCTGGGATACTCCACTGACCAACATCTCTATAAGAGTCATCCTATGCCTGGCAATGGAATTACGGTTTAACTGACAACCTATATAGGGTAGCTCCATTAAACATTAATATGACAGTTCTACAAATGGATGTGTATAGGTGTATATATATGTGTACATACACACACATATAGAGGTGGGGAGAGAAAGCTTATAAAATAGAAGCCTATGTAGTTTTTCAAACATCCTTACTGTTGGTTACCCCCCAACCGTCTCATTCACCCTACCTTCCCTCTCTCTCCTCATCTTTATCTCCTCTTCCATCAGTTTACCCTTCCTCCTTCATAACACTTGTGTTCTACTATCCTCTTCTCTTAGGACTGTTCTTCAGCCAATAGCCTATTACTAGTTTCTTGACTTTGACATGTTCTCCAAGTTAAATGCATAAATCTAAAGAGTTGAAATTAGATCTGTGTATACATGTATGTATGAGAACACACATTCATCTTTCTGTATCTAGGCTATCTCATTCTGTATAAAGTTGTCCAGCTCTATCCATCGGCCTAAAAATTCCATAATTTTATTTTTTTTGCTACAGATGAATGAAACATCATAGTCCATGGTGTCTTAGTTAGAGTTTTATTGCTGTGAAGAGACACCATGACCATGACAACCCTTATAAGAGATTTAATTAGAGCTGGCTTACAGGTTCAGAGGTTCAGTCCATTATCGTCATGGCAGGAAGCATGGTAGCCTGCAGGCAGACATGGTGCAGGAGCAGGACCTGAGAGTTCTACATCCTGATCCAAAAGCAGACAGAAGGAGACTGTCTCTCCAGGCAGTCCAGGGTGTGTGTGTGGGGAAGGATGGTCTTATTCCACACTGGGCAGAGTTTGAGCATAAAAAACCTCAGAGCCCATTCCCACATAGACACACTTCCTCCAACAAGGCCACATCCATTCGAACAAGGCCACGCCTCCTAATAGTGCCACTCCCTGTGGGTCAAGCATTCAAACATATGAGTCTCTGTGGCCATTCCTAGTCAAACCACCACACATGAGTACCATGACTTCATTATCTGTTCGTCATTTTCTGAGCATCTAGATTATTTCCATCTCCCAGTTGCTAGACCTGCTTCACATTCTTGGCTTTAATGCCTTCCCTTCCCACTCAAAACTTTCTAAAGTGCTGGCTCCTCTGTGTGAAAGTCTTTACACGCCTCATTTTCTATTCTCCTGCTCCCTTCTGTCTCCCCTTTTGAATTAGCTTACACTACTTCATATCTACATTTAATCATGTAGTTTTAAGTTTTTATGTGCTTGCGTGTGCCTGTGTGTGTGTGTGTGTGTGTGTGTGTATCAGCATTGTATTGGTGCGGTTATGATGCCTAACTTTTATGATGTCAAAAAAAGGAATCAGATCTCCATGAACTGGAGTTACAGATGCTCTGAGCCATCATGTGGGTTCTGGGAATCAAAACCAGGCCTTCTGCAAGATCTGCCAGTGTTCCTAACCACTACTGATCCTTCTTTCCAGGCCCTACCAATGTATTTTAAATAGGCAAACCCCAGGTCTTTTTGTCTCTGCATAACTAGTGCAGAGTATGAGACACCTCCTGTACGTGGGCCTGGCAGTGGATTCTGGCCATTGACTCATGAGTACTATTTACAAGGAGTATCGTTGTATTCTTCAGCAAAGCCCAAGCATGCTGTTGGTATTTGTACTTATTTTAAATGCTGAGGGCTCTTCGAAGAGTTCTATATACTGCAATTTGCTTATTTAGCATTACTTGGCTTCCTAGATGCTATGTAGAGAATCAAACAGTTAAAAGCATTATATTATGTTTAACATTTACAAGTAACATATGCATAAAAAGCTAACGACCCCTAACAAAGAAAGTGTGCTGACCTTCTGTAAGGAAATGGAAACACTGGTTTGATGAGACATTATAAAATGGAAAGGAGAATGAGTGCAGACCCAGAAAATTCAAGTCCAACATGTGAACTCAGGATTCCTGCCTCATGGAAAGATGCATCTGTGTCACGGCATCGCCACCGTGTGGCCACATTAAGAATCGCTCCAGCTTGTGTGTTTACTTACGCAAGCTGGGTGGCATTTACTTAATTTAGAAGGGAACTAATTCGATTCATCCCTTGAAAAGTCTAAATTTGTTTTTGTTTTTGTTTTTTGTTTTTTCGAGACAGGGTTTCTCTTAGCCCGGGCTGTCCCGGAACTCACTCTGTAGATCAGGCTGGCTTCGAACTTAGAAATCCGCCTGCCTCTGCCTCCCAATGCTGGGATTAAAGGCGTGAGCCACCACTGCCCGGCTCGAAAAGTCTAATTTTTATTATGATTCTTTAATCATCATGGCTCAATTCAGCATTGTCACAGTTTGTTGTTTTCCTCTCTGATGGTTATCAATTCTTTCATTTCACTAATATGCAAAAATGTCATAAAACATCAGATAATTATGAACAAGAATAACAAAAAAGTCAAAGGGGAACTATACTATTGGCTCTCCATTTCTAACTATAGTTTCTTCTAATAATCATTACTGTCTTCCTCCGAAGTTTATTTGACTTTCTGTAATGTGAAATGCACACCCACATTATGTGCTTAAATGGAAGAGGGGGGGAGGGAGAGGGAGGAGATTAAGTGTGTGTGCACAGGTATATGCGAGTATGCATGTGTGTGTGTGTGTGTGTGTGTGTGTGTGTGTGCGCGCGCGCGCGCATGCGCGCGCGAGCATGAGTAATGTGTGATGTTGAGGACCAAAATTATTTTAAAGGGGCAGTGACTACGGGTTCTGCGACAAAGAACCGGTACCATATAAATGTTCTTGATAAACTCCAGTACACTGGATACCCAAATGATCCGGTTATCTGAGGGACAGCCTGTGTTGTGTGCTTTGCAGGCTGATTACTCCGGTTACAGAGAAAGGTGTAAATTAATTTTGTGCATTCAAAGGGAGCAGCTATAGGTAAATATAACAATCATTTTATCACTAAACTCACTGAAGCAAGTCACTTTGCAAACCTCAGGGACAAGGAAGATGCCTGTGAAAGTGTAGAGTCAATGAAGCTAAACCATCTCCCTACACTTCATTTCTCCTGTTACTACTTCTAGAAACTATTATTCTGAAAATACCCAGGAAGTGAGAAAGTCCCTCAAGGAATGATAAATAGGAAGAGAAGTTTAAAACTATCAGCAGAGCCGGGCGGTGGGTGGCTCACGCCTTTAATCCCAGCACTTGGGGAGGCAGAGGCAGGCGGATTTCTAAGTTCGAGGCCAGCTTGGTCTACAGAGTGAGTTTCAGGACAGCCAGGGCTACACAGAGAAACCCTATCTCAGGAAAAAAAAAAAAAACTCTCAGCAGACTGTAACAATGTGTCACAATTCATTAAAATAACATGTGAACATGCCTTTGTGCCAAAACTAAGTCCTAACTAGATGTCATCCTGGATTTAACTAAAATATTGCACTCTAAGACATTCTATTAAAATGTTTTCAGTAGCCACAGTAGTCTATGAATCCACAAAGACAGTTCTAAAGCCCCATATTGCTTGAGAATGAGGGGGTGGCCACCTACTCAATACCTTTCTTACACCTTGCTGTACAACAATCTCTTTTAGCATACACAGACAGTCATTCCAGGAGATTCATTGCTCACTAATAGTTTCTATTTTGGGGCTTTTTGTTGTTTGTTTTGGATGGAGTCATAACTGCATGGCCTTAGTCATCATCAAGTGGAAAGTGTGTGATGTGATGCTTTGTATACGCTTGTTGGCTCAGGGAGTAGCACTATTAGGAGGTGTGGCCTTGTTGGAGTGCCTGTGGCCTTGTGGAAACCAGTTTTCTCCTGTTTGCCTTTGGAACAAGATGTAGAACTCTCAGCTCCTCCTGCACCATGTCTGCCTGGATGCTGCTATGCTCCTGTCTTGATGATAATGGACTGAACCTCTGAACCTGTAAACCATCCCCAATTGAATGTTGTCCGTATAAGAGTTCCCTTGGTCATGGTGTCCACAGCAATAAAATCATAACGAAGACAATGTATCTTGGGAGACTCCTCAATATCTCTCTCTATAGGGGGGTTATGAATTCAGTGTGGCTCCATGTATACTCTTTATCTTCTGTGACAACAGAAGATTGCACAGTGATACTGATTTCTATTAATGCTGTAAGCTATTTCCATCTTCCTTAAAACCTTGGAACTGCCAATAACTCTTATATATCTGTCCCTCTCCTCTATGGTCAGTTGTACTCTGATCCTTCTCATTCTAACCTTAATACCATTTTTCCTTCCTAAATTTCCTTCCCCACGTCTCATGCAACTGTTCCAGCCATGTGTGCTATGCCATTATCTCTTTTCCAAAATATTGAAGTTGGTTCCTAAGAACACCTCACATGTGAGTGTTGTCAGCGCTATGTCAAAGGTCCATTGATTTGAGGCCATTATTATTTCTTTTTTTAATGAAAAAAATTGTGGGTGCATATTCACTGTGCATACTGATATGTTCCATAAAGATGTCTCCCATGTGTCCAAGTGTGTACGTGTTCATGGCTATGCAGGTGCATGTGTGTATACATGTGTGTTCTTGCATGTGGAGACCTAAGGACAGCATTACATGTTTTTGCCAGTTTCCATCATAGTGTTTGAGACAGGTATCTCTCACAGAACCTGGGGCTTGTAATTAATCTAGACTAGTGCTGTATACCAGTTTCCTCTAAGACTGAAACATTCCACTCTTGCTTGCTCACTAAGACAGATTCTACACCTTTCTGTTCAAGTGCTTCTGGATGAGATTAGAAACTAAGTCAGTAGACCACAGGTGACAGACAACCAGCCCTCTTGAGATGGGGTGGGCACCTGAAGAAGAATGAAAAGGGTGCCTGAAAAGAAAGAAAGACAGCGGAGAAACTCCCTGTCCATGCCTCACTGTTAAGACAGCTCACCTTATTCTGCCCTCAGAATGTGTTACAGCACTGGCTTTCTGACATCTCTTCCATGCAGGTGGCAGACCATAGAGTTCTCTGCACAAAGACATGGTCCAATTTCTCATAAGAAATTGCCCAGTGGTTCTGTATCTCTGTAGAACTTTGACTCAAATCATGGCCCCACGTCTTCAAACACCAATTTCTCCTTTATTACTTAGAGAGGCTTATATTATATCATTACATGATGAGATGCATTACTTATATTAAACATTTTAATTAAAAACACTTAAATTGCCAAGATAAATTTTCTCTGAAATCACAGTAGAATATAAGCAAATACCTATTTACACATAAATATAAAATATAAGCAGCATCATGAGCCTGCAAAGTCTATTTGTGTATTATAATTATATTAGCCATGCGGTTTTAAGTTCTGGAGCCAAGTCAGAATGCAACCACTATAATCACATGGAGGATTCTCTACCCTAATTATCACTGCCCATTTAAAAAATACATCAGATAGACTTACACTACACACCATGGAGAGATCTATCCCACATCTACACAGCATAAGAAAATCCATAACTGGAATAATTGATCATATTAACAAATTATAATCTTGCCACATAAGCACATGGTTTCTTTGTGGATGATAATGGCCTTGAACTCCTGATCCTCCTGTGGCCTCTTTGAATAGAACAAAAGGACTTTCCATGAAGCAAAGAAGACTTTTTGACCTGGGGCAATGGATGCATGCTGTGTCTCTTCCTAATATCAACTGGTTAGGAATGTTACACAAAAACAATGTATTCAGCAGTATGTGCCTCTCTCTGTCTCTTTCTCTCTGTCTCTCTCTCTCTGTCTCTCTCTCTGCCTCTCTCTCTCTATCTCTCTCTCTGTGTCTCTCTCTGTCTCTCTCTGTCTCTCTGTCTCTCTCTCTCTGTGTCTCTGTCTCTCTCTGTCTCTCTGTCTCTCTCTCTGTGTCTCTCTGTCTCTGTCTCTGTCTCCCTCCCTCCCTCTCTCTCTCTCTTTCTCTCTGTCTCTGTCTCTCTCTCTCTCTCTCCCCCCCCATCAGTCTCTCTCTCCTCAGTAACAATGCATAGATTTTTAATAGTCCATTAAGTGAAAAAAGTCAGAAGAAGGGTTTCTTACACAGCTATCTGCTAAGCATCAACATTTACATTTCCTAAAAATTCTCTGCCCCCATCCCAAATAAATTCACCTGTCCTACCCTTTTCTTGTCTAGCCACAAAGTTATTCATATTTAAATTGTTAGCAGTTTCTCTGGAATTCAGCAAAGATATTTTTGATGCACAAAATCCTGGCTTTCCTTTTTCAAATTTGCATAACATAAAGTAGCATTGCAAACCTTCATTTCAGCCCTGGCTTCAACCTCCCTCACCAGAATAATATTACCAGGAAGGGACTGAGACACGCCCAGAGAAGAGCAGTCTGAAAAGGGATATAATGCTGCAGAAGAGCTCTTGCTTGCCTAATCATATGAGCATTTAGTTTCAATTCTTAACATGAGAAACGGTGTTCAGGAGGCGGGCAGAGGCAGGGAGACTGGACACCAGAATAGAAAACACGTACTGATTTGATGCCTTTCGACTGCTTGGTCCACAAAAATCCTTTGACTTCTCCTTAGTGATGATTAAAATCCGCTTTCTAAGTCATGAGCTCAGCTATTAACGTTCACTGTGGGCATCCCATGGGGCCTCCAACCCAGTCTCCTCATGAAGTCATCCCACAGCCCTTCCCTCCTCTGCCCCAGAATGCAAGAGTCATCATAGCCATGTCAATCCTAGTCATGGACCAATCATTTAAAACAGACTTGGGGATGGAAGGTGAAGGAGGGACGGATAGGTAGCAAGAAACCTTAGCAGGTAACATCATCTGCTGTCAGGACTCAAGACCTGAATTTGATCCCAAATATCACTTTTAAAGGAAAAAAAAAAAACTTCTGAAAGTTGTCCTCTGACACACACACACACACACACACACACACACACACACACACACACACACGATTAATTAATATAGACATTGTTTAATACAACAGAACATGGGGGGTCTCTTGTTTTGCAGTGCTATGCTGGAGTTGAACCATGGGCCTGCATGTACATACCAACAAGTGCTCTGCTGCTAAGTTGGAACCCTTTGAGACAGGACTTCAAAACCATTACAGTCTTCAAGAACCTTCAGAAGGATGTATTTTCTTCTTGGATGACCAATAGGAAGCCAGTCCTTTGATGTGGACAGAAAATACTCAGAGAACTGTCTTGGCCACAAGATGTCAGTAAATTTCCACATTCTACTTTGAAATGCTGTGAGAGGGGGCCTTCCTTCCAGATGGTCCTGAGAGGTATCCTAGGCATCTGGTTCTGAGCAAGAAAAGGATAAAGGGTTCTGGTTTCTCTTAATATTAAGTGGAAAACTGACCTACCAAGAAGGGACTCAGATGCAAAGGAAAAGCCATTTGCAATATCATTTCATGCTATCTGGACCTTTACAAATTTGTTTCTAGTAAAATGAAATCTAGTCTACACATTTAAATAATTAAAATTTAATTATTTAAAGTTAATATTCAAAAGTGAAGAGACTAGAATTTTTGTCAAAATCATAGGAAGTCAATAACTTGTCAGTAGGACAAGTTCATTAATTGGAGCAAATTTACTTTAGAAAATAAAATATATCTGCTCATTCAAAAATGACTAAGAAAACCCTAATTTGTTTATATTATCGTATTATCAACCTTAGCTTAATCTTTAAATTTTACCTCTGGGCAGGGAGGGAGTTGCTTATAGTTTCAGAGGAAAAAGTCAGCATTTTGGAGGTCCTAGTGCACTGGCCAGTGGTGAGGCAGAACATTTATGGTGGGAAGTAAGTAACAGCCCAAAGCTATCACATCATGGCCAGCAAAAAGAGAAAGAGCTCACTTCTATAAGCCTTTTCCTAGAACTCAATGAGCTACGAATCCATACATGGATTAGCCCATTTGTGAGATCAGAGCCTTCCAAGGGCCCAAAATTTGATCATTTTTTTATAGTAAACATTCAGAGATATTGAAAATCTAAGCCCTAGTCTTCTGCCCCAGTTTTAAAAGGTTCACTTTCCTCTTACAAAACAAGATACATCCAGTCTATAAGCATTTTCCTTGACTTGATAGTACCAACATGGCTCAAAAGTCTGAAGTTTTCTGAAACACTAGGCAAGTTTTCTCACCTTTATTGTTTTTTTTTAAGTCACCACACAAAGCCATGCATTTATTTCATTATAGAATCTTCATACAAGTATGTCATTTCACTGTGTTCTGATTCGTCCCCCTTCTCCAATGCCTCCTACTGTCATATCGAGTAAGTAATCCCCTGCCTCCCACTAAGAAGTTCTACTCTTCTGTCATTAGCATCCCATTACTCTCTTTTAACCTCCCTTTCATGCCTCCCTTAATTTTGAAGTCTCTTCCCCTCATTTCATGATCCCCTGGCTACTTTCATGATCTGTATATACAGGGACACACGCAGTAAGGAAGACAGAGAGAGAAAAAATGAAATTGTGCATCTGAGAGAAAACATTGTATTTGTCTTTCTGAAGCTGGCTTATTTTACTTAGTGTAATGATCTCCAGTTGCACCTGTTTTTCTGAAAATGTCCTGCATGATCTAAAATGTTTTCATGGCTCCATTGTATACGTGTATACATATTTTCTTTATCCATTCATCTGCTGGTAAATATATAAGCCTGTTCCATTTCTTTGGTTGTGAGAATAATCAAAAATAAGCATGGAGAGGCAATATCTCTGTGGTACGTTGACTTAGAATCTTTGGGGTATTTATATGTAGCAGCAGAATAGCTTGGTCATGAAGTCATTATTTTTAGTATTTTGAGGAACCTATACACTGATTTCCCTAGTGACTATACCAGTTTCCAGTCCCATTTACACGTGTGGATGCTGCCACCACTAGGGGTAGTGCAGTTACTTATGCTGGCATAAGAGGTCTATCAGGTTTCTCTCCATTTAGCTTGATGTTGGCTACTGGTTTGCTGTAAATTGCTTTTACTATGTTTAGGTAGGGGCCTTAATTCCTGATCTTTCCAAGACTTTTATCATGAAGGGATGTTGAATTTTGTCAAATGCTATCTCAGCATCTAGTGAGATGATCATGTGGTTTTTTTCTTTAAGTTTGTTTATATAGTGGATTACATTGATGGATTTCCAAATATTGAGCCAACCCTGCATTCCTGGGATAAAGCCTACTTGATCATGATGGATGATTGTTTTGATGTGTTCTTGGATTCGGTTTGCTAGAATTTTATTGAGTTTTTTGCATCGATGTTCATAAGGGAAATTGGTCTGAAGTTCTCTTTCTTTGTCGGGTCCTTGTGGGGTTTGGTTATGAGTGTAATTGTAGCTTCATAGAACGAATTGGGTAGTGTTCCTTCTGTCTCTATTTTGTCGAATAGTTTGAAGAGAATTGGTATTAGGTCTTCCTTGAAGGTCTGATAGAATTCAGCACTAAAACCATCTGGTCCTGGGCTTCTTTTAGTGGGGAGACTTTTAATGACTGCTGCTATTTCCTGAGGGGTTATGGGACTATTTAGATGGTTTATCTGCTCCTGGTTTAACTTTGGTACCTGGTATCTGTCTAGGAAATTGTCCATTTCATCCAGGTTTTCCAGTTTTGTTGAGTATAGGCCTTTGTAGTAGGATCTGATGATTTTTTGAATTTCTTCAGTTTCTGTTGTTATGTCTCCCTTTTCAGTTCTGATTTTATTAATTTGGATACTGTCTCTGTGCCCTCTGGTTAATCTGGCTAACGGTTTATCTATCTTGTTGATTTTCTCAAAGAACCAACTCCTGGTTTTATTGATATTTTGTATTGTTCTTTCTGTTTCTATTTGGTTGATTTCAGCCCTGAGTTTGATTATTTCCTGCCTTCTACTCCTCCTGGGTGTATTTGCTTCTTTTTGTTCTAGAGCTTTTAGTTGTGCAGTCAACTTGTTAGTGTGTGCTCTTTCCAGTTTCTTTTTGTAGGCACTTAGAGCTATGAG